>NW_028225179.1:114640918-114699453 GCF_052327205.1 Somniosus microcephalus
ATGGGCAGAAGTTCACCTTGCTGACTGACCACCAACCACTTGTCTCCATCTTTAATCCTAAGAAGGGCGTGCCAGTAATGACTGCACAGCGGTTAGAAAGATGGTCCCTGTTTCTAGGGGCGAATCAATATGAAATAGAATATAAAGGCACGAAACAGCATGGGAACGCTGATGGGCTATCGCGCCTGCCACTGCCTACTGTGGAGGAAGCACCAGCAGTGGACCCTATCGAGATATTTTATTTGTCGATAATTGAACGATTGCCAGTAACAAACGCGGATATAGAGAAGGAGACCCGCAATGATCCGACGCTGTCTCGGGTATATGAATTGACGGTGAGGGGATGGCCAACACATGGCGACTCACTGTTGCCAGCATTCTCATCCAGAAGAGAACAGCTGTCAGTATGCCAGGGGACAGTGATGTGTGGATCCAGAGTGGTGATTCCACCCAAGTTAAGGGAGAGAGTGCTAAATGAGCTACATGAAGGTCATCTGGGGGGAGTAAAAATGAAAAGCCTTGCTAGGGCTTATGTGTGGTGGCCGGGGATCGATCAGCAAATCAAAGACCTAACTAAGAGCTGCTTAGGATGCCAGAAGGTCCAAAATGCACCACCACATGCCCCTCTACACCCATGGGAGTGGCCCTCCTCTCCATGGCAACGGGTGAACATTGATTTCGCTGGTCCATTCATGGACTCAATGTTCTTAATAGCAGTGGATGCTCATTCAAAGTGGCCTGAGGTGATAAAAATGTCTTCAACCACTACAGAGAAAACGATTGCAGTCCTACGGACCATATTTGCCAGAAACGGTTTGCCAGAGCAGATCTGCTCTGATAATGGACCACAGTTTGTGTCCGACGAGTTCCAAAAATTCATGAAAAGGAATGGAGTAAGACATTACACATCCGCCCCGTATCATCCAGCCACCAATGGATTGGCTGAGAGGTTCGTACAAACCTTTAAGAAGGCGATAAAGGCCATGTGCGATGAGGAAATTCCACTACAGCATAAGATGGACAATTTCTTATTAGCCTACCGAAACGCGACACATGCAGTTACCAACCAGACCCCGGCCATGATGTTCTTTAACAGAAGGTTGAGATCTCGTCTGGATTTGCTCAGACCAAATGTACGAAGAGATGTTGAGGACAAACAATTCCAGCACATCAAGGAGAAGCCGACAAGGAGCTTCAATGTGGGGCAACCAGTCTTGGCCCGTGACTATCGAACAGAGAAGTGGCAACCCGGAACAATATGTACAAGGCAGGGGCCATTAATGTACACAGTGGATGTCGGGGAGAACATTGTGAGACGCCACGTCGATCAGATCTTAGCGTCACAGGAAGGCGTCAACACCATGTCTCGAGTACCTGGGGATGAACCCGACATACCGGTAGCATCTACTTCAGACCCAGTAGCAGTGGAACCCGATGAACTACCCGATGAAAAGGGGTCAGAATCGCCTCTGCACCAAGAACAAGAACCTCCGGAAAGGCGCTATCCCGAAAGGGTCAGGAAGCCGCCCCAAAGACTGAATCTACAAATGGACTTTTTGTTATTGAATGTACATGTAAAAATGTAATTGTTATTTGAATATTAAGGGGGTATTATTAATTTTAAAAGGGAGGAATTGTAGTGTATGTGCTTTAAGTCAGAACTACTTTTTACAGCTCCTGTATACTTTAGTATCGGCAGTAACCACACCGGTATATAAGCTGTGCGCATGCCTCTGTACCCCAGTCTAGAGATGACCCTCCTCCAGTAAAGACCTGTTGTTTGTTTATGTACAGCATCCGTGTAATTATTTATCCACTGAACCACGGATCTAACACTCCCTATACCAGGGAATCTGGGAGCTGGGCTCTAATACTGAGACACTGATCTCCCTCACACACTATTCCTGGGAATATGGGAGCTGGGCTCTAAAATGAGACACTGATCTCCCTCAGACACTATTCCCGGGAATCTGGGAGCTGGGCTCTAATACTGAGACACTGATCTTCCTCACACACTATTCCCGGGAATCTCGGAGCTGTGCTCTAATACTGGGACACTAATCCCCCTGCCCACACTATTCATGGGAATCTGGGAGCTGGGCTCTAATACTGAGACACTGATCTCGCTCACATATTATTCCCGGGAATCTGGGAGCTGTGGCTCTAATACTGAGACACTGATCTCCCCCACTCACTATTCCTGGGAATCTGGGAGCTGGTCTCTAATACTGAGACACTGATCCCCCTGCCCTCCCTATACCAAGGAATCTGGGAGCTGGGCTCTAATACTGAGACACTGATCCCCCTCACTCACTATTCCTGGGAATCTGGGAGCTGGGCTCTAATACTGAGACACTGATCTCCCTCACTCACTATTCCTGGGAATCTGGGAGCTGGGCTCTAATACTGAGACACTGATCTCCCTCACACACTATTCCTGGGAATCTGGGAGCTGGGCTCTAATACTGAGACACTGATCTCGCTCACATATTATTCCTGGGAATCTGGGAGCTGGGCTCTAATACTGAGACACTGATCTCCCTCACTCACTATTCCTGGGAATCTGGGAGCTGGGCTCTAATACTGAGACACTGATCTCGCTCACATATTATTCCTGGGAATCTGGGAGCTGGGCTCTAATACTAAGACACTGATCTCGCTCACATATTATTCCTGGGAATCTGGGAGCTGGGCTCTAATACTGCGACACTGCTCTCCCTCACATATTATTCCTGGGAATCTGGGAGCTGGGCTCTAATACTGAGACACTGATCTCCCCACTCACTATTCCTGGGAATCTGGGAGCTGGGCTCTAATACTAAGACACTGATCTCGTTCACATATTATTCCCGGGAATCTGGGAGCTGGGCTCTAATACTAAGACACTGCTCTCCCTCACACACTATTCCTGGGAATCTGGGAGCTGGGCTCTAATACTGAGACACTGATCTCCCTCACACACTATTCCTGGGAATCTGGGAGCTGGGCTCTAATACTGAGACACTGATCTCCCTCACACACTATTCCTGGGAATCTGGGAGCTGGGCTCTAATACTGAGACACTGATCTCCCTCGCACACTATTCCCGGGAATCTGGGAGCTGGGCTCTAATACTGAGACACTGCTCTCCCTCACACTATTCCTGGGAATCTGGGAGCTGGACTCTAATACTGAGACACTGCTCTCCCTCACACACTATTCCTGGGAATCTGGGAGCTGGGCTCTAATACTGTGACACTGATCTCCCTCACACACTATTCCTGGGAATCTGGGAGCTGGGCTCTAATACTGAGACACTGCTCTCCCTCACACACTATTCCTGGGAATCTGGGAGCTGGGCTCTAATACTGAGACACTGCTCTCCCTCACACACTATTCCCGGGAATCTGGGAGCTGGGCTCTAATACTGAGACACTGATCTCCCTCACACACTATTCCTGGGAATCTGGGAGCTGGGCTCTAATACTGAGACACTGATCTCCCTCACACACTATTCCTGGGAATCTGGGAGCTGGGCTCTAATACTGAGACACTGCTCTCCCTCACACACTATTCCCGGGAATCTGGGAGCTGGGCTCTAATACTGAGACACTGATCTCCCTCACACACTATTCCCGGGAATCTGGGAGCTGGGCTCTAATACTGAGACACTGATCTCCCTCACACACTATTCCTGGGAATCTGGGAGCTGGGCTCTAATACTGAGACACTGCTCTCCCTCACACACTATTCCCGGGAATCTGGGAGCTGGGCTCTAATACTGAGACACTGATCTCCCTCACACACTATTCCTGGGAATCTGGGAGCTGGGCTCTAATACTGAGACACTGATCTCCCTCACACACTATTCCTGGGAATCTGGGAGCTGGGCTCTAATACTGAGACACTGATCTCCCTCACACACTATTCCCGGGAATCTGGGAGCTGGGCTCTAATACTGAGACACTGATCTCCCTCACACACTATTCCCGGGAATCTGGGAGCTGGGCTCTAATACTGAGACACTGATCTCCCTCACACACTATTCCCGGGAATCTGGGAGCTGGGCTCTAATACTGAGACACTGCTCTCCCTCACACACTATTCCCGGGAATCTGGGAGCTGGGCTCTAATACTGAGACACTGATCTCCCTCACACACTATTCCCGGGAATCTGGGAGCTGGGCTCTAATACTGAGACACTGATCTCCCTCACACACTATTCCCGGGAATCTGGGAGCTGGGCTCTAATACTGAGACACTGATCTCCCTCACACACTATTCCCGGGAATCTGGGAGCTGGGCTCTAATACTAAGACACTGATCTCCCTCACACACTATACCTGGGAATCTGGGAGCTGGGCTCTAATACTAAGACACTGATCTCCCTCACACACTATTCCCAGGAATCTGGGAGCTGGGCTCTAATACTGAGACACTGCTCTCCCTCACACACTATTCCTGGGAATCTGGGAGCTGGACTCTAATACTGAGACACTGCTCTCCCTCACACACTATTCCCGGGAATCTGGGAGCTGGGCTCTAATACTGAGACACTGATCTCCCTCACACACTATTCCCGGGAATCTGGGAGCTGGGCTCTAATACTAAGACACTGCTCTCCCTCACACACTATTCCCGGGAATCTGGGAGCTGGGCTCTAATACTGGGACACTGATCTCCCTCACACACTATACCTGGGTATCTCCTCCCACGTTTTTTTCAGCCTGTGGACGGAGTTAGACTGGAGGGCGGAGATGATGGCATAGAGCGAGGAGAAGTTCTTCAGAGCCCTGCACTCCTGTGAAGAAAGGCAAATAAGAGAAGGGATTAACGGAGGCAGCTCCGGACGGGTCCCCACTTCCACAGTTCAGGTTGGGCAATATTCAACGAGCTTCAAGTATTGGCCCTGTTTCGTCTGCTTATGGAGCAGTATTCACATCCGGCCTGCAGTCACGTCTGGGCAACATAATGTGGAGAAGTTGAGCAAGTTCTCACAACCTGACCTCCAAACAGTCCAGTGCCGCACCAAACTAATCTGAGGAACAGTGGGGTTAGAGAGACGAGGGCACAGATTTTCCGATCCGGTGCCATCCCATCCGGAAGTAAGACTGGAACAATTCACCAGTGTGCTGACCCTGGGCTGTTTCCGGGGTCAAGAACGTTGGCGTAACCTCAGGGAGCCCCGGGCGGCGGAAAACCCGTGGGATTGGAAGCTGGCCCGCTGCTGGGTGGGCAATCACGGGCCCCTGCGGTGTTTAAAGGGCCACTGCTGGGTGGGCGATCACGGGCCCCTGCAACATTTAAATGGCCACTGCTGGGCGGGCGATCACGTGTCCCTGCTGCGTTTAAAGGGCCACTGCTGGGCGGGCGATCACGTGCCTGCAGCGTTTAAAGGGCCGCTGATAGGCGGGTGATCACGTGCCTGCAGCGTTTAAAGGGCCGCTGATAGGCGGGTGATCACGTGCCTGCAGCGTTTAAAGGGCCGCTGCTGGGTGGGCAATCACGTGCCTCTGCGGTGTTTAAAGGGCCACTGCTGGGCGGGCAATCACGTGTCACTGCTGCGTTTAAAGGGCCACTGCTGGGCAGGCGATCACGGGCCCCTGCAGCGTTTAAAGGGCCATTGCTAGGTGGGCGATCACGTGCCCCTGCGGTGTTTAAAGGGCCACTGCTGGGCGGGCGATCACGTGCCCCTGCAGCATTTAAATGGCCACTGCTGGGCGGGCAATCACATGTCCCTGCTGCGTTTAAAGGGCCACTGCTGGGCGGGCGATCACGTGCCTGCAGCGTTTAAAGGGCCGCTGATAGGCGGGCGATCACGTGCCTGCAGCGTTTAAAGGGCCGCTGCTGGGTGGGCAATCACGTGCCTCTGCGGTGTTTAAAGGGCCACTGCTGGGTGGGCAATCACGTGTCACTGCAGCGTTTAAAGGGCCACTGCTGGGCAGGCGATCACGTGCCCCTGCAGCATTTAAAGGGCCACTGCTGGGCGGGCGATCACGGGCCCCTGCAGTCTTTAAAGGGCCACTGCTGGGCGGGCAATCATGGGCCCCTGCAGCATTTAAAGGGCCGCACCAACTTGAAGGTGCCTGCACCGTGCTCTGCAAAGCAGCACCCTCAACTTGGAAACACATCTCCAAGCAGGTCGGCAGGTCACAGGGTGCCTCGCTTCTCCGACGAGCACATATAATTTCTGATGGAGGAACTGAGGCGCGGAAGGGCGGGGTGGTGGTGGGGAGATCCTAAGGTTGAAATTGACTCTGTTATTTGACTGAATCCGGACACCTCCATCTTCCCGACCTACCTCCGCGACCCGGATCCACTTCTCCAGGATCCGTGCCCGTTGCTGTGGTCTCAGCTTGGTGTTGCTGAGGCAGGAGCTGATGACGCAGTTGGCGAGCTTGTTGAACTGTCGGACGGTGGCCCTGATGGTGGGGGCAAGGTTCTCCTTCCCCTTCTTGTCCCGCTGCGACCAGATGGACCCCAGGCAGTGATACGGGACCACCTTCATGAAAAGCTCCTGGAAAGAGATGACAGCGGCTTTACGACACCTCAAGAGTACTTTGTTGGCTTTGAGACGCCCTGAGATCCTGAAAGGCGCTATAGAAATGCAAGTCTTTCTTTCTTTACTGCTTTGTCGGAGGTTGAGCAACACCAAGATGTTGCACTGGCTTAGAGTCCTGACCTGTGGCGAGAGATCTGGACCATAGGAGTGGGACAGGAAATTGCAGGCGGCACACACTCGGAAAATCTACCCGACTGAGTTTACCTGATAGAATCATAGAGCACAGACGGAGGCCATTCGGCCCATCGGGCCTGTGCCGGCACTTTGAAAGAGCCATCCAATTAATCCCACTCCCCCTGCCCATTCCCCAGAGCCCTGCAAATGTTTTCCCTTCAAGTATTTCTCCAGTTCCCTTTTGAAAGTTACTGTTGAATCTGCTTCCACCGCCCTTTCAGACAACGCATTCCAGATCACAACAACTCGCTGCATTAAAAAGAAATGTCCTTATCTCTCCTTCGTGGTGGAACGCCGGTTCTACATGTGGGGGAATATTGACTTCAATGGGGAATAAAGTCGGGGCGTAAAAGAAAGACTTGCATTGATATCACGCCTTTCACGACCACCGGACGTCTCAAAGCACTTTACAGCCAATGAAGTACTTTTTGAAGTGTAATCACTGTTGTAATGTAGGAAATGCGGCAGCCAATTTGCACACAACAAGATCCCACACACAGCAATGTGATAATGACCAGATACTCTGTTTTTTAGTGATGTTGATTGAGGGATAAATATTGGCCCCAGGACACTGGGACGGCTCCCCTGTTCTTCTTCGAAATAGTGGCTGTGGGATCTTTTACATCCACCTGTGAAAGCAGACGGGGCCTCGGTTTAACGTCTCATCTGCAAGATGGCACCTCCAACAGTACAGCACTCCCTCAGCACTGCACTGGGAGTGTCAGCCTAGCTTTATGCGCTCAAGTTCATGGAGTGGGATTTGAACCCACAACCAGCTGACTCAGAGGCGAGTGTGCTACCCACTGAGCCACAGCTGACACAGTAGTGCAAAACCAGCGGCTGCCCCCGATCACCGTCAGTCTCCCCACGGGCAGCTAAGATTAAAATTGACCCCCTCTGTGTCACAAGCTGGCAATATGCAGACCACGAGAGGAGGTTTCACAAAACATGAATGGTCCCTTTAAAACTGAAGACTCTTCGACCGGAGAAAGAGCTGAGCTAAGATCTCCTTCTTGATATGTGTGGTGTTTACACAGAACGACACAGCGCAGAAGGAAGCCTCTCGGCCCATCGTGCCTGTACATAGTGTTACCAAAACACTAGATGGGCCTCCCAATGGGAGTAAGCATGTCGTTGCAATTAGACTCCAAGGTTTCTCTTGCATTACTTCTTTATTCTTCGGTGAACTATTCTAGAGGGCCTGGAAATTTTTTTAAAAGGCTTTTTCACTGTTGAATGCACTTCAATAGGCTGCCTTGTACTCACAGCGTGACCTAATTTAAAAAACAGATTATGCATGTTCTTTATGTGGAAATAAACATTATGATGATTTTGACCTGTACCCGTTGGCCCTGTGTGGTATTTCCATGTATCCAAATAGATTCAAGATGACACAGGAATTGTATGTAAATCACAGTGTGCAACGTACCACAATTGGTTTGCTTGGTAACCTAAACGACAGACTTGCATTTATATCGCGCTTTTCACAATCTCAGGATGACTCAAAGCGCTTTACAGCCAATGAAGTACTTTTTGGACTGTAGTCACTGATGTAATGTGGGAAACGCAGCAGCCAATTTGTGCACAGCAAGCTCCCACAAACAGCAATGTGATAATGACCAGATAATCTGTTTTTTAATGATATTGGTTGGGGGATAAATATTGGCCAGGACACCGGGGAGAATTCCCCTGCTCTTCGAAATAGTGGCTGTGGGATTTTTTTCCTGAGAGTTTAACGTCTCATCCGAAAGACGCCACCTCCGACAGTGCAGCGTTCCCTCAGCACTGCACTGGAGTGTCAGCCTGGATTTTGTGCTCAAATCCCTGGAGTGGGACTTGAACCCACAACCTTCTGACTCAGAAGCAGAGAGTGCTACCCACTCAGCCAAGGCTGACACTGCAATCTAGCCTGTGCCAGCGCTTTGTGTGAGAGAGAGAGAGAGAGAGTGCAGAGCTAGTCAGAAAGCTACTTAGGGTCCCGAGGGGATAGGCTCACTTACAAGAAGCAGTTTCTTATTAAAAGCCTGAACTCTTAACACACTCTTATCATTTTATCCCACAGAATCCCCAGCCCGCCCGTAATTGGCCCTATTATTAGTGGGGGTGGCGAGCTCCCACGACAGCTCAGAAAATTGATCCAGCAAGTGGCTCAGTCCTCGTCTCCTGGACCAGTTCGCGATCACCGAAGTGCGGGGAGTCGGGAGAGGAAGTTTCTGATATTCTTCATTCGGAACACAAAGCTCAGCCCCAACTTTTAAAAAGGACGAAAATGAAGTCCTGTTTCTCGGACCGTGGGTGTTGGCGATGGAGGATGGCTGCACCGGAGCCACTGGGAGTGGAGGAGGTGCGGGCTGGTGCTGCTTGGGGTGGGGATCCCCTGTCGGTACACGGCCGGTGGGCTGGTCCGCACCCCTGGGGTCTACCCGCCTTTCTCCGCCACACTCCCGGGCCACGGGAATCCTTCTCCTCCTTGTCAGATTTTTCAAGCATCCCTCCTGCTGGTCTTCCGTGACCATTTCCAGCTCCGCTAGACCCATCCTTAGGCTCTTTATTTGTCTCATTATCACCACCTTGCACCATCATCAGTTTTGTCATCTAATCCCTCTTGCCCTCCACCCTATCACAGACATTTTATTCTTTCTCTGACCCCCCCTTTTATCTGGCTCTGTACTTGCTTAAAAACTATTAAATAAACTGTGATCAGGTACCGTAGCACAGTGGTTATGTTACTGGACTAGTAATCCATGGGACCTGGGCTAATGATCCGGAGACGCAAGTTCAAATTGCAGTTTGTGAATTTGAATTCAATTAATTAAATAAATCTGGAATAAAAAGCTAGTATCAGTAATGGTAACCATGAAACTATCGGATTGTCGCAAAAACCCATCTGGTTCACTAATGTCCTTTCGGGAAGGAAATCTGCCGCCCTTACCCAGACTGGCCTCTATGTGACTCCAGACCCACAGCAACGTGGTTGACTCTTAACTGCCCTCTGAAATCGCTGAGCGAGCCAATCAGTTGTACCAAACTGCTATAAAAGACAAGTCACCACACGGACTGCAGCGGTTCAAGGCGGCTCACCACCACCTTCTCGAGGGCAATTAGGGATGGGCAATAAATGCCGGCCTTGCCAGCGAGGCCCACATCCCGAGAATGAATAAATAAAATTTAAAAAAATCTCTAACATCTGATGAAAGGCCATCGACATGAATCTTTAAGGCCTAGATATTCCTCTTGGGCGGTTCCACTGATTGCAATGGAACTGAATGTCCGGCGCTGCGTACAACGGGTGGCCGATCCGATCCCGCCCACCTTGCTCCATCGCCCCAGACGAGTTTCTAGGTCACACTCTCTCGGCTCTCTCGCTACAGATGCTGAGCGTTTGTCAGCATTGGGTGTTTTTAGGTAAAATCTCCCTATGGAGAGACTGGTGATTCGCTCACCGCATCGATCATGGTAAGCTGGGAGGCCGTCGTATCTGCCATGAAGGTGAGGACATCTGCTGCGTCCTGCTTGTGCTGGGGCTTGCTGCCATTCTCCTCAGTCTGGATCGGGTCATTGCGCTTATGGTCTTGACCTGTCAATCAGAAACATCACTTGGACACTGAGAATCACCAAACAACAGACAGAGCACTGGGCATAGTGGCAGTGTCGAAAAATCACTGGGGATATGTTTACCATGGGGACAGTGAATAATATGGTCATTGCTTGGGAAAACAGGGACAAAGGCTTATAGGAATATCAGGGATAGAGAGAGAGAAAAGACAGGGACAGAGAGAGAGAAGAAGACAGAAGGACAGAGGAGCAGAGAGTGACAGGGACAGTGACTAGATCGTATAATGTACCAGAGTGAAGAGGATGTCGGACAGAGAGAGAGAGATGATAGGGACAGAGAGAGATGACACGATCAGAGACGAGTGACAGAGAGAGAGATAGACGAGAGAGAGAGAGAGTGACAGGGACAGAGAGAGAGAGTGACGGGACAGAGAGAGAGAATGACAGAGAGTGACAGGGACAGAGAGAGAGAGTGACAGAGAGAGAGAGAGAGAGAGTGACAGGGACAGAGAGAGTGAGAGAGACAGCGACAGAGAGAGAGAGAGGGACAGAGAAGAGGAAGACCGAGACAGGGAGAGAGAAAGAGCAAAGGGACACAGAGAAGAAAGAGATAAAGGGATAGAGAGAGAGAGACAGAGAAATGGAGAAGAAAGAGCGACTGGGACAGAGAGAGGGAAAGCGAGACAGGGACAGAGAGAGAGAGACAGGGAGATACAGGGAGAGAGTGACAGAGAGCGCGGGAGAGAAAGAAGTGACAGGGGCACAGAGAGAAAGAAAAAGATGGGACGATGACCTGAGATAAGCGAAGCTGGGATTGTTTTCTGTAGAGCAGAGAAGGTTAAGGGGATTTAATAGAGGTGTTAAAAATCATGAAGGGTTTTGATAGAGTAAATGAGGAGAAACTGTTTCCACTGGCAGGTGGGTCGGTGACCAGAGGACACGGATTGAAGGTAATTACCAAAAGTAGCAGAGAGGAGATGACTCAGATGAGAAGAATTTTTTTAACGCAGCGAGGTGTCCTGATCTGGAATGCACTGCCTGAAAGGGCGGTGGAAGCAGGTTCAATAGTAATTTTAATCCTAACCAATGATATCATAACCATTCCTTACAGTTTACAATTTCCCTGGATTAATTTGGTCAATTCCCTTCATTATCTTGAAAGCTTATGGGGAAGCTGTTTGAAGTGAATTTTGCCATCAGTCATTCACAAAATATGGGCGTCGCGAGTAAGGCCGGCATTTATTGCCCATCCCTAGCTGCCCTGAGAAGGTGGTGGTGAGCCGCCTTCTTGAACCGCTGCAGTCCGTGTGGTGAAGGTAATCCCACGGTGCAGTTAGGGGGTAATCCCACAGTGCCGTTAGGGGGTAATCCCACAGTGCTGTTAGGGGGTAATCCCACAGTGCTGTTAGGGGTAATCCCACAGTGCTGTTAGGGGGTAATCCCACAGTGCTGTTAGGGGGTAATCCCACAGTGCTGTTAGGGGGTAATCCCACAGTGCTGTTAGGGGTAATCCCACAGTGCTGTTAGGGGGTAATCCCACAGTGCTGTTAGGGGGTAATCCCACAGTGCTGTTAGGGGTAATCCCACAGTGCTGTTAGGGGGTAATCCCACAGTGCTGTTAGGGGGTAATCCCACAGTGCTGTTAGGGGTAATCCCACAGTGCTGTTAGGGGGTAATCCCACAGTGCTGTTAGGGGGTAATCCCACAGTGCTGTTAGGGGTAATCCCACAGTACTGTTAGGGGGTAATCCCACAGTGCTGTTAGGGGTAATCCCACAGTGCTGATAGGGGGTAATCCCACAGTGCTGTTAGGGGTAATCCCACAGTGCTGTTAGGGGTAATCCCACAGTGCTGTTAGGGGGTAATCCCACAGTGCTGTTAGGGGTAATCCCACAATGCTGTTAGGGGGTAATCCCACAGTGCTGTTAGGGGGTAATCCCACAGTGCTGTTAGGGGGTAATCCCACAGTGCTGTTAGGGGTAATCCCACAGTGCTGTTAGGGGTAATCCCACAGTGCTGTTAGGGGGTAATCCCACAGTGCTGTTAGGGGGTAATCCCACAATGCTGTTAGGGGGTAATCCCACAGTGCTGTTAGGGGGTAATCCCACAGTGCTGTTAGGGGGTAATCCCACAGTGCTGTTAGGGGGTAATCCCACAGTGCTGTTAGGGGGTAATCCCACAGTGCTGTTAGGGGGTAATCCCACAGTGCTGTTAGGGGGTAATCCCACAGTGCTGTTAGGGGGTAATCCCACAGTGCTGTTAGGGGGTAATCCCACAGTGCTGTTAGGGGTAATCCCACAGTGCTGTTAGGGGGTAATCCCACAGTGTTGTTAGGGGTAATCCCACAGTGCTGTTAGGGGTAATCCCACAGTGCTGTTAGGGGGTAATCCCACAGTACTGTTAGGGGTAATCCCACAGTGCTGTTAGGGGGTAATCCCACAGTGCTGTTAGGGGGTAATCCCACAGTGCTGTTAGGGGGTAATCCCACAGTGCTGTTAGTGGGTAATCCCACAGTGCTGTTAGGGGGTAATCCCACAGTGCTGTTAGGGGTAATCCCACAGTGCTGTTAGGGGGTAATCCCACAGTGCTGTTAGGGGGTAATCCCACAGTGCTGTTAGGGGTAATCCCACAGTGCTGTTAGGGGGTAATCCCACAGTGCTGTTAGTGGGTAATCCCACCGTGCTGTTAGGGGGTAATCCCACAGTGCTGTTAGGGGGTAATCTCACAGTGATGTTAGGGGGTAATCCCACAGTGCTGTTAGGGGGTAATCCCACAGTGCTGTTAGGGGGTAATCCCACAGTGCTGTTAGGGGGTAATCCCACAGTGCTGTTAGGGGGTAATCCCACAGTGCTGTTAGTGGGTAATCCCACAGTGCTGTTAGGGGGTAATCCCACAGTGCTGTTAGGGGGTAATCCCACAGTGCTGTTAGGGGGTAATCCCACAGTGCTGTTAGGGGGTAATCTCACAGTGATGTTAGGGGGTAATCCCACAGTGCTGTTAGGGGGTAATCCCACAGTGCTGTGAGGGGTAATCCCACAGTGCTGTTAGGGGTAATCCTACAGTGCTGTTAGGGGGTAATCCCACAGTGCTGTTAGGGGGTAATCCCACAGTGCTGTTAGGGGTAATCCCACAGTGCTGTTAGGGGTAATCCCACAGTGCTGTTAGGGGGTAATCCCACAGTGCTGTTAGGGGGTAATCCCACAGTGCTGTTAGGGGGTAATCCCACAGTGCTGTTAGGGGTAATCCCACAGTGCTGTTAGGGGTAATCCCACAGTGCTGTTAGTGGGTAATCCCACAGTGCTGTTAGGGGTAATCCCACAGTGCTGTTAGGGGTAATCCCACAGTGCTGTTAGGGGGTAATCCCACAATGCTGTTAGGGGGTAATCCCACAATGCTGTGAGGGGTAATCCCACAGTGCTGTTAGGGGTAATCCTACAGTGCTGTTAGGGGGTAATCCCACAGTGCTGTTAGGGGGTAATCCCACAGTGCTGATAGGGGTAATCCCACAGTGCTGTTAGGGGGTAATCCCACAGTGCTGTTAGGGGGTAATCCCACAGTGCTGTTTGGGGTAATCCCACAGTGCTGTTAGGGGATAATCCCACAGTGCTGTTAGGGGGTAATCCCACAGTGCTGTTAGGGGTAATCCCACAGTGCTGTTAGGGGTAATCCCACAGTACTGTTAGGGGTAATCCCACAGTGCTGTTTGGGGTAATCCCACAGTGCTGTTGGGGGGTAATCCCACAGTGCTGTTAGGGGGTAATCCCACAGTGCTGTTAGGGGGTAATCCCACAGTGCTGTTAGGGGGTAATCCCACAGTGCTGTTAGGGGTAATCCCACAGTGCTGTTAGGGGTAATCCCACAGTGCTGTTTGGGGTAATCCCACAGTGTTGTTAGGGGGTAATCCCACAGTGCTGTTAGGGGGTAATCCCACAGTGCTGTTAGGGGGTAATCCCACAGTGCTGTTAGGGGTAATCCCACAATGCTGTTAGGGGGTAATCCCACAGTGCTGTTAGGGGGTAATCCCACAGTGCTGTTAGGGGGTAATCCCACAGTGCTGTTAGGGGGTAATCCCACAGTGTTGTTAGGGGTAATCCCACAGTGCTGTTAGGGGGTAATCCCACAGTGCTGTTAGGGGGTAATCCCACAGTGCTGTTAGGGGATAATCCCACAGTGCTGTTAGGGGTAATCACACAGTGCTGTAGGGGGTAATCCCACAGTGCTGTTAGGGGGTAATCCCACAGTGCTGTTAGGGGGTAATCCCACAGTGCTGTTAGGGGTAATCCCACAGTGCTGTTAGGGGTAATCACACAGTGCTGTTAGGGGGTAATCCCACAGTGCTGTTAGGGGGTAATCCCACAGTGCTGTTAGGGGTAATCCCACAGTGCTGTTAGGGGGTAATCCCACAGTGCTGTTAGGGGGTAATCCCACAGTGCTGTTAGGGGGTAATCCCACAGTGCTGTTAGGGGGTAATCCCACAGTGCTGTTAGGGGGTAATCACACAGTGCTGTTAGGGGTAATCCCACAGTGCTGTTAGGGGGTAATCCCACAGTGCTGTTAGGGGGTAATCCCACAGTGCTGTTAGGGGTAATCCCACAATGCTGTTAGGGGTAATCCCACAGTGCTGTTAGGGGTAATCCCACAATGCTGTTAGGGGGTAATCCCACAGTGCTGTTAGGGGTAATCCCACGGTGCTGTTAGGGGGTAATCCCACAGTGCTGTTAGGGGTAGTGCCACAGTGCTGTTAGGGGGTAATCCCACAATGCTGTTAGGGGGTAATCCCACAGTGCTGTTAGGGGTAATCCCACAGTGCTGTTAGGGGGTAATCCCACAGTGCTGTTAGGGGTAATCCCACAGTGCTGTTAGGGGGTAATCCCACAATGCTGTTAGGGGGTAATCCCACAGTGCTGTTAGGGGTAATCCCACAGTGCTGTTAGGGGGTAATCCCACGGTGCTGTTAGGGGGTAATCCCACAGTGCTGTTAGGGGGTAATCCCACAGTGCTGTTAGGGGTAATCCCACAATGCTGTTAGGGGGTAATCCCACAGTACTGTTAGGGGTAATCCCACGGTGCTGTTAGGGGGTAATCCCACAGTGCTGTTAGGGGGTAATCCCACAGTGCTGTTAGGGGGTAATCCCACAGTGCTGTTAGGGGGTAATCCCACAGTGCTGTTAGGGGGTAATCCCACGGTGCTGTTAGGGGGTAATCCCACAGTGCTGTTAGGGGTAATCCCACGGTGCTGTTAGGGGGTAATCCCACAGTGCTGTTAGGGGGTAATCCCACAGTGCTGTTAGGGGGTAATCCCACAGTGCTGTTAGGGGGTAATCCCACAGTGCTGTTAGGGGGTAATCCCACAGTGCTGTTAGGGGGTAATCCCACAGTGCTGTTAGGGGGTAATCCCACAGTGCTGTTAGGGGTAATCCCACAGTGCTGTTAGGGGGTAATCCCACAGTGCTGTTAGGGGGTAATCCCACAGTGCTGTTAGGGGGTAATCCCACAGTGCTGTTAGGGGGTAATCCCACAGTGCTGTTAGGGGTAATCCCACAATGCTGTTAGGGGGTAATCCCACAGTGCTGTTAGGGGTAATCCCACAGTGCTGTTAGGGGGTAATCCCACAGTACTGTTAGGGGGTAATCTCACAGTGTTGTTAGGGGGTAATCCCACAGTACTGTTAGGGGGTAATCCCACAGTGCTGTTAGGGGTAATCCCACAGTGCTGTTAGGGGTAATCCCACAGTGCTGTTAGGGGGTAATCCCACAGTGCTGTTAGGGGGTAATCCCACAGTGCTGTTAGGGGGTAATCCCACAGTACTGTTAGGGGGTAATCCCACAGTGCTGTTAGGGGGTAATCCCACAGTGCTGTTAGGGGTAATCCCACAGTGCTCTTAGGGGATAATCCCACAGTGCTGTTAGGGGTAATCCCACAGTGCTGTTAGGGGATAATCCCACAGTGTTGTTAGGGGGTAATCCCACAGTGCTGTTAGGGGGTAATCCCACAGTGCTGTTAGGGGGTAATCCCACAGTGCTGTTAGGGGGTAATCCCACAGTGCTGTTAGGGGTAATCCCACAGTGCTGTTAGGGGTAATCCCACAGTGCTGTTAGGGGTAATCCCACAGTGCTGTTAGGGGTAATCCCACAGTGCTGTTAGGGGTAATCCCACAGTGCTGTTAGGGGGTAATCCCACAGTGCTGTTAGGGGTAATCCCACAGTGCTCTTACGGGGTAATCCCACAGTGCTGTTAGGGGATAATCCCACAGTGTTGTTAGGGGGTAATCCCACAGTGCTGTTAGGGGTAATCCCACAGTGCTGTTAGGGGGTAATCCCACAGTGCTGTTAGGGGTAATCCCACAGTGCTGTTAGGGGGTAATCACACAGTGCTGTTAGGGATAATCCCACAGTGCTGTTAGGGGTAATCCCACAGTGCTGTTAGGGGGTAATCACACAGTGCTGTTAGGGGGTAATCCCACAGTGCTGTTAGGGGGTAATCCCACAGTGCTGTTAGGGGTAATCCCACAGTGCTGTTAGGGGTAATCCCACAGTGCTGTTAGGGGGTAATCCCACAGTGCTGTTAGGGGTAATCCCACAGTGCTGTTAGGGGGTAATCCCACAGTGCTGTTAGGGGTAATCACACAGTGCTGTTAGGGGGTAATCACACAGTGCTGTTAGGGGGTAATCCCACAGTGCTGTTAGGGGTAATCCCACAGTGCTGTTAGGGGGTAATCCCACAGTGCTGTTAGGGGGTAATCCCACAGTGCTGTTAGGGGGTAATCCCACAGTGCTGTTAGGGGTAATTCCACAGTGATGTTAGGGGTAATCCCACAGTGCTGTTAGGGGTAATCCCACAGTGCTGTTAGGGGTAATCCCACAGTGCTGTTAGGGGGTAATCCCACAGTGCTGTTAGGGGGTAATCCCACAGTGCTGTTAGGGGTAATCCCACAGTGCTGTTAGGGGTAATCCCACAGTGCTGTTAGGGGTAATCCTACAGTGCTGTTAGGGGTAATCCCACAGTGTTGTTAGGGGTAATCCCACAGTGCTGTTAGGGGTAATCCCACAGTGCTGTTAGGGGTAATCCCACAGTGCTGTTAGGGGTAATCCCACAGTGCTGTTAGGGGTAATCCCACAGTGCTGTTAGGGGTAATCCCACAGTGCTGTTAGGGGTAATCTCACAGTGTTGTTAGGGGTAATCCCACAGTGCTGTTAGGGGGTAATCCCACAGTGATGTTAGGGGTAATCCCACAGTGCTGTTAGGGGGTAATCCCACAGTGCTGTTAGGGGGTAATCCCACAGTGCTGTTAGGGGTAATCCCACAGTGCTGTTAGGGGGTAATCCCACAGTGCTGTTAGGGGTAATCCCACAGTGCTGTTAGGGGGTAATCCCACAGTGCTGTTAGCGGGTAATCCCACAGTGCTGTTAGCGGGTAATCCCACAGTGCTGTTAGGGGGTAATCCCACAGTGCTGTTAGGGGGTAATCCCACAGTGCTGTTAGGGGTAATCCCACAGTGCTGTTAGGGGTAATCCCACAGTGCTGTTAGGGGTAATCCCACAGTGCTGTTAGGGGTAATCCCACAGTGCTGTTAGGGGGTAATCCCACAGTGCTGTTAGGAGTAATCCCATAGTGCTGTTAGGGGGTAATCCCACAGTACTGTTAGCGGGTAATCCCACAGTGCTGTTAGGGGGTAATCCCACAGTGCTGTTAGGGGGTAATCCCACAGTGCTGTTAGGGGGTAATCCCACAGTGCTGTTAGGGGGTAATCCCACAGTGCTGTTAGGGGGTAATCCCACAGTGCTGTTAGGGGTAATCCCACAGTGCTGTAAGGGGTAATCCCACAGTGCTGTTAGGGGGTAATCCCACAGTGCTGTTAGGGGGTAATCCCACAGTGCTGTTAGGGGTAATCCCACAGTGCTGTTAGGGGTAATCCCACAGTGCTGTTAGGGGTAATCCCACAGTGCTGTTAGGGGGTAATCCCACAGTGCTGTTAGGGGTAATCCCACAGTGCTGTTAGGAGTAATCCCATAGTGCTGTTAGGGGGTAATCCCACAGTGACTGTTAGCGGGTAATCCCACAGTGCTGTTAGGGGGTAATCCCACAGTGCTGTTAGGGGGTAATCCCACAGTGCTGTTAGGGGGTAATCCCACAGTGCTGTTAGGGGGTAATCCCACAGTGCTGTTAGGGGGTAATCCCACAGTGCTGTTAGGGGGTAATCCCACAGTGCCTGTTAGGGGTAATCCCACAGTGCTGTTAGGGGGTAATCCCACAGTGCTGTTAGGGGTAATCCCACAGTGCTGTTAGGGGGTAATCCCACAGTGCCGTTAGGGGGTAATCCCACAGTGCCAGTTAGGGGGTAATCCACAGTGCTGTTAGGGGGTAATCCCACAGTGCTGTTAGGGGTAATCCCACAGTGCTGTTAGGGGGTAATCCCACAGTGCTGTTAGGGGTAATCCCACAGTGCTGTTAGGGGGTAATCCTACAGTGCTGTTAGGGGGTAATCCCACAGTGCTGTTAGGGGTAATCCCACAGTGCTGTTAGGGGGTAATCCCACAGTGCTGTTAGGGGTAATCCCACAGTGCTGTTAGGGGGTAATCCCACAGTGCTGTTAGGGGGTAATCCCACAGTGCTGTTAGGGGGTAATCCCACAGTGCTGTTAGGGGGTAATCCCACAGTGCTGTTAGGGGGTAATCCCACAGTGCTGTTAGGGGTAATCCCACAGTGCTGTTAGGGGGTAATCCCACAGTGCCGTTAGGGGTAATCCCACAGTGCTGTTAGGGGATAATCCCACAGTGCTGTTAGGGGGTAATCCCACAGTGCTGTTAGGGGGTAATCCCACAGTGCTGTTAGGGGGTAATCCCACAGTGCTGTTAGGGGTAATCCCACAGTGCTGTTAGGGGTAATCCCACAGTGCTGTTAGGGGTAATCCCACAGTGCTGTTAGGGGTAATCCCACAGTGCTGTTAGGGGGTAATCCCACAGTGCTGTTAGGGGTAATCCCACAGTGCTGTTAGGGGTAATCCCACAGTGCTGTTAGGGGGTAATCCCACAGTGCTGTTAGGGGGTAATCCCACAGTGCTGTTAGGGGTAATCCTACAGTGCTGTTAGGGGGTAATCCCACAGTGCTGTTAGGGGTAATCCTACAGTGCTGTTAGGGGTAATCCCACAGTGCTGTTAGGGGTAATGCCACAGTGCTGTTAGGGGGTAATCCCACAGTGCTGTTACGGGGTAATCCCACAGTGCTGTTAGGGGTAATCCCACAGTGTTGTTAGGGGGTAATCCCACAGTGCCGTTAGGGGTAATCCCACAGTGCTGTTAGGGGGTAATCCCACAGTGCTGTTAGGGGTAATCCCACAGTGCTGTTCGGAGGTAATCCCACAGTGCTGTTAGGCGTAATCCCACAGTGCTGTTAGGGGTAATCCCACAGTGTTGTTAGGGGGTAATCCCACAGTGCTGTTGGGGGGTAATCCCACAGTGCTGTTAGGGGGTAATCCCACAGTATTGTTAGGGGGTAATCCCATAGTGCTGTTAGGGGTAATCCCACAGTGCTGTTAGGGGTAATCCCACAGTGCTGTTAGGGGGTAATCCTACAGTGCTGTTAGGGGGTAATCCCACAGTGCCCACAGTGCTGTTAGGGGGTAATCCCACAGTGATGTTAGGGGGTAATCCCACAGTGCTGTTAGGGGGTAATCCCACAGTGCTGTTAGGGGGTAATCCCACAGTGCTGTTAGGGGGTAATCCCACAGTGCTGTTAGGGGTAATCCCACAGTACTGTTAGGGGGTAATCCCACAGTATTGTTAGGGGGTAATCCCATAGTGCTGTTAGGGGTAATCCCACAGTGCTGTTAGGGGGTAATCCCACAGTGATGTTAGGGGGTAATCCCACAGTGCTGTTAGGGGGTAATCCCACAGTGCTGTTAGGGGTAATCCCACAGTGCTGTTAGGGGGTAATCCCACAGTGCTGTTAGGGGGTAATCCCACAGTGCTGTTAGGGGTAATCCCACAGTACTGTTAGGGGGTAATCCCACAGTATTGTTAGGGGGTAATCCCATAGTGCTGTTAGGGGTAATCCCACAGTGCTGTTAGGGGGTAATCCCACAGTGATGTTAGGGGGTAATCCCACAGTGCTGTTAGGGGGTAATCCCACAGTGCTGTTAGGGGTAATCCCACAGTGCTGTTAGGGGGTAATCCCACAGTGCTGTTAGGGGGTAATCCCACAGTGCTGTTAGGGGTAATCCCACAGTGCTGTTAGGGGGTAATCCCACAGTGCTGTTAGGGGGTAATCCCACAGTGCTGTTAGGGGTAATCCCACAGTGCTGTTAGGGGGTAATCCCACAGTGCTGTTAGGGGGTAATCCCACAGTGCTGTTAGGGGTAATCACACAGTGCTGTTAGGGGTAATCCCACAGTGCTGTTAGGGGGTAATCCCACAGTGCTGTTAGGGGGTAATCCCACAGTGCTGTTAGGGGTAATCCCACAGTGCTGTTAGGGGTAATCCCACAGTGCTGTTAGGGGTAATCCCACAGTGCTGTTAGGGGGTAATCCCACAGTGCTGTAAGGGGTAATCCCACAGTGCTGTTAGGGGGTAATCCCACAGTGCTGTAAGGGGTAATCCCACAGTGCTGTTGGTGGGTAATCCCACAGTGCTGATAGGGGGTAATCCCACAGTGCTGTTAGGGGTAATCCCACAGTGCTGTTAGGGGGTAATCCCACAGTGCTGTTAGGGGGTAATCCCACAGTGCTGTTCGGGGGTAATCCCACAGTGCTGTTAGGGGGTAATCCCACAGTGCTGTTAGAGGGTAATCCCACAGTGCTGTTAGGGGGTAATCCCACAGTGCTGTTAGGGGGTAATCCCACAGTGCTGTTAGGGGGTAATCCCACAGTGCTGTTAGGGGTAATCCCACAGTGCTGTTAGGGGGTAATCCCACAGTGCCGTTAGGGGTAATCCCACAGTGCTGTTAGGGGTTAATCCCACAGTGCTGTTAGGGGTAATCCCACAGTGCTGTTAGGGGGTAATCCCACAGTGCCGTTAGGGGGTAATCCCACAGTGCCATTAGGGGGTAATCCTACAGTGCTGTTAGGGGGTAATCCCACAGTGCTGTTAGGGGTAATCCCACAGTGCTGTTAGGGGGTAATCCTACAGTGCTGTTAGGGGGTAATCCCACAGTGCTGTTAGGGGTAATCCCACAGTGCTGTTAGGGGGTAATCCCACAGTGCTGTTAGGGGGTAATCCCACAGTGCTGTTAGGGGGTAATCCCACAGTGCTGTTAGGGGGTAATCCCACAGTGCTGTTAGGGGGTAATCCCACAGTGCTGTTAGGGGTAATCCCACAGTGCTGTTAGGGGATAATCCCACAGTGCTGTTAGGGGTAATCCCACAGTGCTGTTAGGGGGTAATCCCACAGTGCTGTTAGGGGGTAATCCCACAGTGCTGTTAGGGGGTAATCCCACAGTGCTGTTAGGGGGTAATCCCACAGTGCTGTTAGGGGGTAATCCCACAGTGCCGTTAGGGGTAATCCCACAGTGCTGTTAGGGGATAATCCCACAGTGTTGTTAGGGGGTAATCCCACAGTGCTGTTAGGGGGTAATCCCACAGTGCTGTTAGGGGGTAATCTCATAGTGCTGTTAGGGGGTAATCCCACAGTGCTGTTAGGGGGTAATCCCACAGTGCTGTTAGGGGGTAATCCCACAGTGCTGTTAGGGGGTAATCCCACAGTGCTGTTAGGGGGTAATCCCACAGTGCTGTTAGGGGGTAATCCCACAGTGCTGTTAGGGGGTAATCCCACAGTGCTGTTAGGGGTAATCCCACAGTGCTGTTAGGGGTAATCCCACAGTGCTGTTAGGGGTAATCCCACAGTGCTGTTAGGGGGTAATCCCACAGTGCTGTTAGGGGTAATCCCACAGTGCTGTTAGGGGGTAATCCCACAGTGCCGTTAGGGGGTAATCCCACAGTGCTGTTAGGGGGTAATCCCACAGTGCTGTTAGGGGTAATCCTACAGTGCTGTTAGGGGGTAATCCCACAGTGCTGTTAGGGGTAATCCTACAGTGCTGTTAGGGGTAATCCCACAGTGCTGTTAGGGGTAATGCCACAGTGCTGTTAGGGGGTAATCCCACAGTGCTGTTACGGGTAATCCCACAGTGCTGTTAGGGGGTAATCCCACAGTGTTGTTAGGGGGTAATCCCACAGTGCCGTTAGGGGTAATCCCACAGTGCTGTTAGGGGGTAATCCCACAGTGCTGTTAGGGGTAATCCCACAGTGCTGTTCGGAGGTAATCCCACAGTGCTGTTAGGCGTAATCCCACAGTGCTGTTAGGGGGTAATCCCACAGTGCTGTTCGGAGGTAATCCCACAGTGCTGTTAGGGGTAATCCCACAGTGCTGTTAGGGGGTAATCCCACAGTGCTGTTCGGAGGTAATCCCACAGTACTGTTAGGGGTAATCCCACACTGCTTTTAGGGGGTAATCCCACAGTGCTGTTCGGAGGTAATCCCACAGTGCTGTTAGGGGGTAATCCCACAGTGCTGTTAGGGGTAATCCCACAGTGCTGTTAGGGGGTAATCCCACAGTGCTGTTAGGGGTAATCCCACAGTGTTGTTAGGGGGTAATCCCACAGTGCTGTTGGGGGGTAATCCCACAGTATTGTTAGGGGGTAATCCCATAGTGCTGTTAGGGGTAATCCCACAGTGCTGTTAGGGGGTAATCCCACAGTGATGTTAGGGGGTAATCCCACAGTATTGTTAGGGGGTAATCCCATAGTGCTGTTAGGGGTAATCCCACAGTGCTGTTAGGGGGTAATCCCACAGTGATGTTAGGGGGTAATCCCACAGTGCTGTTAGGGGGTAATCCCACAGTGCTGTTAGGGGGTAATCCCACAGTATTGTTAGGGGGTAATCCCATAGTGCTGTTAGGGGTAATCCCACAGTGCTGTTAGGGGGTAATCCCACAGTGCTGTTAGGGGGTAATCCCACAGTGCTGTTAGGGGGTAATCCCATAGTGATGTTAGGGGGTAATCCCACAGTATTGTTAGGGGGTAATCCCATAGTGCTGTTAGGGGTAATCCCACAGTGCTGTTAGGGGGTAATCCCACAGTGATGTTAGGGGGTAATCCCACAGTGCTGTTAGGGGGTAATCCCACAGTGATGTTAGGGGGTAATCCCACAGTGCTGTTAGGGGGTAATCCCACAGTGCTGTTAGGGGGTAATCCCACAGTATTGTTAGGGGGTAATCCCATAGTGCTGTTAGGGGTAATCCCACAGTGCTGTTAGGGGGTAATCCCACAGTGATGTTAGGGGGTAATCCCACAGTGCTGTTAGGGGGTAATCCCACAGTGCTGTTAGGGGGTAATCCCACAGTGCTGTTAGGGGGTAATCCCACAGTGCTGTTAGGGGTAATCCCACAGTACTGTTAGGGGGTAATCCCACAGTATTGTTAGGGGGTAATCCCATAGTGCTGTTAGGGGTAATCCCACAGTGCTGTTAGGGGGTAATCCCACAGTGCTGTTAGGGGGTAATCCCACAGTGCTGTTAGGGGTAATCCCACAGTGCTGTTAGGGGGTAATCCCAGAGTGCTGTTAGGGGGTAATCCCACAGTGCTGTTAGGGGTAATCCCACAGTACTGTTAGGGGGTAATCCCACAGTATTGTTAGGGGGTAATCCCACAGTGCTGTTTGGGGTAATCCCACAGTGCTGTTAGGGGTAATCCCACAGTGCTGTTAGGGGGTAATCCCACAGTGATGTTAGGGGGTAATCCCACAGTGATGTTAGGGGGTAATCCCACAGTGCTGTTAGGGGTAATCCCACAGTGCTGTTAGGGGGTAATCCCACAGTGCTGTTAGGGGGTAATCCCACAGTGCTGTTAGGGGTAATCCCACAGTGCTGTTAGGGGGTAATCCCACAGTGCTGTTAGGGGGTAATCCCACAGTGCTGTTAGGGGTAATCCCACAGTGCTGTTAGGGGGTAATCCCACAGTGCTGTTAGGGGGTAATCCCACAGTGCTGTTAGGGGTAATCACACAGTGCTGTTAGGGGTAATCCCACAGTGCTGTTAGGGGGTAATCCCACAGTGCTGTTAGGGGGTAATCCCACAGTGCTGTAAGGGGTAATCCCACAGTGCTGTTAGGGGGTAATCCCACAGTGCTGTAAGGGGTAATCCCACAGTGCTGTTGGTGGGTAATCCCACAGTGCTGTTAGAGGGTAATCCCACAGTGCTGTTAGGGGGTAATCCCACAGTGCTGTTAGGGGTAATCCCACAGTGCTGTTAGGGGGTAATCCCACAGTGCTGATTGGGGTAATCCCACAGTGCTGTTAGGGGGTAATCCCACAGTGCTGTTAGGGGGTAATCCCACAGTGCTGTTAGGGGTAATCCCACAGTGCTGTTAGGGGGTAATCCCACAGTGCTGTTAGGGGTAACCCCACAGTGCTGTTAGGGGTAATCCCACAGTGCTGTTAGGGGGTAATCCCACAGTGCTGTTAGGGGGTAATCCCACAGTGCTGTTAGGGGGTAATCCCACAGTGCTGTTAGGGGTAATCCCACAGTGCTGTTAGGGGGTAATCCCAAAGTGCTGTTAGGGGGTAATCCCACAGTGCTGTTAGGGGGTAATCCCACAGTGATGTTAGGGGTAATCCCACAGTGCTGTTAGGGGGTAATCCCACAGTATTGTTAGGGGAATCCCACAGTGCTGTTAGGGGGTAATCCCACAGTGCTGTTAGGGGTAATCCCACAGTGCTGTTAGGGGGTAATCCCACAGTATTGTTAGGGGGTAATCCCACAGTGCTGTTAGGGGGTAATCCCACAGTGCTGTTAGGGGGTAATCCCACAGTGCTGTTAGGGGGTAATCCCACAGTGCTGTTAGGGGGTAATCCCACAGTGCTGTTAGGGGGTAATCCCACAGTGCTGTGAGGGGTAATCCCACAGTGCTGTTAGGGGTAATCCCACAGTGCTGTTAGGGGGTAATCCCACAGTGCTGTTAGGGGTAATCCCACAGTGCTGTTAGGGGGTAATCCCACAGTGCTGTTAGGGGGTAATCCCACAGTGCTGTTAGGGGGTAATCCCACAGTGCTGTTAGGGGGTAATCCCACAGTGCTGTTAGGGGTAATCCCACAGTGCTGTTAGGGGGTAATCCCACAGTGCTGTTAGGGGGTAATCCCACAGTGCTGTTAGGGGGTAATCCCACAGTGCTGTTAGGGGGTAATCCCACAGTGCTGTTAGGGGTAATCCCACAGTGCTGTTAGGGGGTAATCCCACAGTATTGTTAGGGGAATCCCACAGTGCTGTTAGGGGGTAATCCCACAGTGCTGTTAGGGGGTAATCCCACAGTGCTGTTAGGGGTAATCCCACAGTGCTGTTAGGGGTAATCCCACAGTGCTGTTAGGGGGTAATCCCACAGTATTGTTAGGGGAATCCCACAGTGCTGTTAGGGGGTAATCCCACAGTGCTGTTAGGGGGTAATCCCACAGTGCTGTTAGGGGGTAATCCCACAGTGCTGTTAGGGGGTAATCCCACAGTGCTGTTAGGGGGTAATCCCACAGTGCTGTGAGGGGTAATCCCACAGTGCTGTTAGGGGGTAATCCCACAGTGCTGTTAGGGGTAATCCCACAGTGCTGTTAGGGGGTAATCCCACAGTGCTGTTAGGGGGTAATCCAACAGTGCTGTTAGGGGGTAATCACACAGTGCTGTTAGGGGGTAATCCCACAGTGCTGTTAGGGGGTAATCCAACAGTGCTGTTAGGGGGTAATCCCACAGTGCTGTTAGGGGGTAATCACACAGTGCTGTTAGGGGGTAATCCCACAGTGCTGTTAGGGGGTAATCCCACAGTGCTGTTAGGGGTAATCCCACAGTGCTGTTAGGGGGTAATCCCACAGTGCTGTTAGGGGGTAATCCCACAGTGCTGTTACGGGGTAATCCCACAGTGCTGTTAGGGGTAATCCCACAATGCTGTTAGGGGTAATCCCACAGTGCTGTTAGGGGGTAATCCCACAGTGCAATTAGGGGTAATCCCACAGTGCTGTTAGGGGGTAATCCCACAGTGCTGATTGGGGTAATCCCACAGTGCTGTTAGGGGGGTAATCCCACAGTACTGTTAGAGGGTAATCCCACAATGCTGTTAGGGGTAATCCCACAGTGCTGTTAGGGGTAATCCCACAGTGCTGTTAGGGGGTAATCCCACAGTGCTGTTAGGGGTAATCCCACAGTGCTGTTAGGGGGTAATCCCACAGTACTGTTAGAGGGTAATCCCACAATGCTGTTAGGGGTAATCCCACAGTGCTGTTAGGGGGTAATCCCACAGTGCTGTTAGGGGTAATCCCACAGTGCTGTTAGGGGGTAATCCCACAGTACTGTTAGAGGGTAATCCCACAATGCTGTTAGGGGTAATCCCACAGTGCTGTTAGGGGGTAATCCCACAATGCTGTTAGGGGTAATCCCACAGTGCTGTTAGGGGGTAATCCCACAGTGCTGTTAGGGGGTAATCCCACAGTGCTGTTAGGGGGTAATCCCACAGTACTGTTAGGGGTAATCCCACAGTGCTGTTCGGGGGTAATCCCACAGTGCTGTTAGGGGGGTAATCCCACAGTACTGTTAGGGGTAATCCCACAGTGCTGTTCGGGGGTAATCCCACAGTGCTGTTAGGGGTAATCCCACAGTGCTGTTAGGGGGTAATCCCACAGTGCTGTTAGGGGGTAATCCCACAGTGCTGTTAGGGGTAATCCCACAGTGCTGTTAGGGGTAATCCCACAGTGCTGATTGGGGTAATCCCACAGTGCTGATTGGGGTAATCCCACAGTGCTGTTAGGGGTAATCCCACAATGCTGTTAGGGGTAATCCCACAGTGCTGTTAGGGGGTGATCCCACAGTGCTGTTAGGGGTAATCCCACAGTGCTGTTAGGGGTAATCCCACAGTGCTGTTAGGGGATAATCCCACAGTGCTGTTAGGGGGTAATCCCACAGTGCTGTTAGGGGTAATCCCACAGTGCTGTTAGGGGATAATCCCACAGTGCTGTTAGGGGGTAATCCCACAGTGCTGTTAGGGGATAATCCCACAGTGCTGTTAGGGGGTAATCCCACAGTGCTGTTAGGGGGTCATCCCACAGTGCTGTTAGGGGGTAATCCCACAGTGCTGTTAGGGGTAATCCCACAGTGCTGTTAGGGGTAATCACACAGTGCTGTTAGGGGGTCATCCCACAGTGCTGTTAGGGGGTAATCCCACAGTGCTGTTAGGGGGTAATCCCACAGTGCTGTTAGGGGTAATCCCACAGTGCTGTTAGGGGTAATCCCACAGTGCTGTTAGGGGGTAATCCCACAGTGCTGTTAGGGGGTAATCCCACAGTGCTGTTAGGGGTAATCCCACAGTGCTGTTAGGGGTAATCCCACAGTGCTGTTAGGGGGTAATCCCACAGTGCTGTTAGGGGGTAATCCCACAGTGCTGTTAGGGGGTAATCCCACAGTGCTGTTAGGGGTAATCCCACAGTGCTGTTAGGGGGTAATCCCACAGTGCTGTTAGGGGTAATCCCACAGTGCTGTTAGGGGGTAATCCCACAGTGCTGTTAGGGGGTAATCCCACAGTGCTGTTAGGGGTAATCCCACAGTGCTGTTAGGGGGTAATCCCACAGTGCTGTTAGGGGGTAATCCCACAGTGCTGTTAGGGGTAATCCCACAGTGCTGTTAGGGGGTAACCCCACAGTGCTGTTAGGGGGTAATCCCACAGTGCTGTTAGGGGTAATCCCACAGCACTGTTAGGGGGTAACCCCACAGTGCTGTTAGGGGGTAATCCCACAGTGCTGTTAGGGGGTAATCCCACAGTGCTGTTAGGGGGTAATCCCACAGTGCTGTTAGGGGGTAATCCCACAGTGCTGTTAGGGGTAATCCCACAGTGCTGTTAGGGGGTAATCCCACAGTGCTGTTAGGGGGTAATCCCACAGTGCTGTTAGGGGGTAATCCCACAGTGCTGTTAGGGGGTAATCCCACAGTGCTGTTAGGGGTAATCCCACAGTGCTGTTAGGGGGTAATCCCACAGTGCTGTTAGGGGGTAATCCCACAGTGCTGTTAGGGGGTAATCCCACAGTGCTGTTAGGGGGTAATCCCACAGTGCTGTTAGGGGGTAATCCCACAGTGCTGTTAGGGGGTAATCCCACAGTGCTGTTAGGGGGGTAATCCCACAGTGCTGTTAGAGGGTAATCCCACAGTGCTGTTAGGGGGTAATCCCACAGTGCTGTTAGGGGGTAATCCCACAGTGCTGTTAGGGGGTAATCCCACAGTGCTGTTAGGGGTAATCCCACAGTGCTGTTAGGGGTAATCCCACAGTGCTGTTAGGGGGTAATCCCACAGTGCTGTTAGGGGGTAATCCCACAGTGCTGTTAGGGGGTAATCCCACAGTGCTGTTAGGGGGTAATCCCACAGTGCTGTTAGGGGTAATCCCACAGTGCTGTTAGGGGGTAATCCCACAGTGCTGTTAGGGGTAATCCCACAGTGCTGTTAGGGGGTAATCCCACAGTGCTGTTAGGGGTAATCCCACAGTGCTGTTAGGGGTAATCCCACAGTGCTGTTAGGGGGTAATCCCACAGTGCTGTTAGGGGGTAATCCCACAGTGCTGTTAGGGGTAATCCCACAGTGCTGTTAGGGGGTAATCCCACAGTGCTGTTAGGGGGTAATCCCACAGTGCTGTTAGGGGGTAATCCCACAGTGCTGTTAGGGGGTAATCCCACAGTGCTGTTAGGGGTAATCCCACAGTGCTGTTAGGGGGTAATCCCACAGTGCTGTTAGGGGTAATCCCACAGTGCTGTTAGGGGTAATCCCACAGTGCTGTTAGGGGTAATCCCACAGTGCTGTTAGGGGTAATCCCACAGTGCTGTTAGGGGTAATCCCACAGTGCTGTTAGGGGGTAATCCCACAGTGCTGTTAGGGGGTAATCCCACAGTGCTGTTAGGGGGTAATCCCACAGTGCTGTTAGGGGTAATCCCACAGTGCTGTTAGGGGGTAATCCCACAGTGCTGTTAGGGGGTAATCCCACAGTGCTGTTAGGGGTAATCCCACAGTGCTGTTAGGGGGTAATCCCACAGTGCTGTTAGGGGTAATCCCACAGTGCTGTTAGGGGTAATCCCACAGTGCTGTTAGGGGGTAATCCCACAGTGCTGTTAGGGGTAATCCCACAGTGCTGTTAGGGGTAATCCCACAGTGCTGTTAGGGGGTAATCCCACAGTGCTGTTAGGGGTAATCCCACAGTGCTGTTAGGGGGTAATCCCACAGTGCTGTTAGGGGGTAATCCCACAGTGCTGTTAGGGGGTAATCCCACAGTGCTGTTAGGGGGTAATCCCACAGTGCTGTTAGGGGTAATCCCACAGTGCTGTTAGGGGGTAATCCCACAGTGCTGTTAGGGGGTAATCCCACAGTGCTGTTAGGGGGTAATCCCACAGTGCTGTTAGGGGGTAATCCCACAGTGCTGTTAGGGGGTAATCCCACAGTGCTGTTAGGGGGTAATCCCACAGTGCTGTTAGGGGGTAATCCCACAGTGCTGTTAGGGGGTAATCCCACAGTGCTGTTAGGGGTAATCCCACAGTGCTGTTAGGGGGTAATCCCACAGTGCTGTTAGGGGGTAATCCCACAGTGCTGTTATGGGGGTAATCCCACAGTACTGTTAGGGGGTAATCCCACAGTGCTGTTAGGGGGTAATCCCACAGTGCTGTTAGGGGTAATCCCACAGTGCTGTTAGGGGGTAATCCCACAGTGCTGTTAGGGGGGTAATCCCACAGTGCTGTTATGGGTAATCCCACAGTACTGTTAGGGGGGTAATCCCACAGTGCTGGTAATCCCACAGTGCTGTTAGGGGGTAATCCCACAGTGCTGTTAGGGGGTAATCCCACAGTGCTGTTAGGGGGTAATCCCACAGTGCTGTTAGGGGGTAATCCCACAGTGCTGTTAGGGGTAATCCCACAGTGCTGTTAGGGGGTAATCCCACAGTGCTGTTAGGGGGTAATCCCACAGTGCTGTTAGGGGGTAATCCCACAGTGCTGTTAGGGGGTAATCCCACAGTGCTGTTAGGGGGTAATCCCACAGTGCTGTTAGGGGGTAATCCCACAGTGCTGTTAGGGGGTAATCCCACAGTGCTGTTAGGGGGTAATCCCACAGTGCTGTTAGGGGGTAATCCCACAGTGCTGTTAGGGGGTAATCCCACAGTGCTGTTAGGGGGTAATCCCACAGTGCTGTTAGGGGGTAATCCCACAGTGCTGTTAGGGGGTAATCCCACAGTGCTGTTAGGGGGTAATCCCACAGTGCTGTTAGGGGGTAATCCCACAGTGCTGTTAGGGGGTAATCCCACAGTGCTGTTAGGGGGTAATCCCACAGTGCTGTTAGGGGTAATCCCACAGTGCTGTTAGGGGGTAATCCCACAGTGCTGTTAGGGGGTAATCCCACAGTGCTGTTAGGGGGTAATCCCACAGTGCTGTTAGGGGGTAATCCCACAGTGCTGTTAGGGGGTAATCCCACAGTGCTGTTAGGGGGTAATCCCACAGTGCTGTTAGGGGGTAATCCCACAGTGCTGTTAGGGGGTAATCCCACAGTGCTGTTAGGGGGTAATCCCACAGTGCTGTTAGGGGGTAATCCCACAGTGCTGTTAGGGGGTAATCCCACAGTGCTGTTAGGGGGTAATCCCACAGTGCTGTTAGGGGGTAATCCCACAGTGCTGTTAGGGGTAATCCCACAGTGCTGTTAGGGGGTAATCCCACAGTGCTGTTAGGGGTAATCCCACAGTGCTGTTAGGGGGTAATCCCACAGTGCTGTTAGGGGTAATCCCACAGTGCTGTTAGGGGGTAATCCCACAGTGCTGTTAGGGGGTAATCCCACAGTGCTGTTAGGGGGTAATCCCACAGTGCTGTTAGGGGGTAATCCCACAGTGCTGTTAGGGGGTAATCCCACAGTGCTGTTAGGGGGTAATCCCACAGTGCTGTTAGGGGGTAATCCCACAGTGCTGTTAGGGGTAATCCCACAGTGCTGTTAGGGGGTAATCCCACAGTGCTGTTAGGGGGTAATCCCACAGTGCTGTTAGGGGGTAATCCCACAGTGCTGTTAGGGGGTAATCCCACAGTGCTGTTAGGGGGTAATCCCACAGTGCTGTTAGGGGGTAATCCCACAGTGCTGTTAGGGGGTAATCCCACAGTGCTGTTAGGGGTAATCCCACAGTGCTGTTAGGGGGTAATCCCACAGTGCTGTTAGGGGGTAATCCCACAGTGCTGTTAGGGGGTAATCCCACAGTGCTGTTAGGGGGTAATCCCACAGTGCTGTTAGGGGGTAATCCCACAGTGCTGTTAGGGGGTAATCCCACAGTGCTGTTAGGGGGTAATCCCACAGTGCTGTTAGGGGGTAATCCCACAGTGCTGTTAGGGGGTAATCCCACAGTGCTGTTAGGGGGTAATCCCACAGTGCTGTTAGGGGGTAATCCCACAGTGCTGTTAGGGGGTAATCCCACAGTGCTGTTAGGGGGTAATCCCACAGTGCTGTTAGGGGGTAATCCCACAGTGCTGTTAGGGGGTAATCCCACAGTGCTGTTAGGGGGTAATCCCACAGTGCTGTTAGGGGGTAATCCCACAGTGCTGTTAGGGGTAATCCCACAGTGCTGTTAGGGGGTAATCCCACAGTGCTGTTAGGGGTAATCCCACAGTGCTGTTAGGGGGTAATCCCACAGTGCTGTTAGGGGGTAATCCCACAGTGCTGTTAGGGGGTAATCCCACAGTGCTGTTAGGGGGTAATCCCACAGTGCTGTTAGGGGGTAATCCCACAGTGCTGTTAGGGGGTAATCCCACAGTGCTGTTAGGGGGTAATCCCACAGTGCTGTTAGGGGGTAATCCCACAGTGCTGTTAGGGGGTAATCCCACAGTGCTGTTAGGGGGTAATCCCACAGTGCTGTTAGGGGGTAATCCCACAGTGCTGTTAGGGGGTAATCCCACAGTGCTGTTAGGGGGTAATCCCACAGTGCTGTTAGGGGGTAATCCCACAGTGCTGTTAGGGGGTAATCCCACAGTGCTGTTAGGGGTAATCCCACAGTGCTGTTAGGGGTAATCCCACAGTGCTGTTAGGGGGTAATCCCACAGTGCTGTTAGGGGGTAATCCCACAGTGCTGTTAGGGGGTAATCCCACAGTGCTGTTAGGGGGTAATCCCACAGTGCTGTTAGGGGGTAATCCCACAGTGCTGTTAGGGGGTAATCCCACAGTGCTGTTAGGGGTAATCCCACAGTGCTGTTAGGGGGTAATCCCACAGTGCTGTTAGGGGTAATCCCACAGTGCTGTTAGGGGTAATCCCACAGTGCTGTTAGGGGGTAATCCCACAGTGCTGTTAGGGGGTAATCCCACAGTGCTGTTAGGGGGTAATCCCACAGTGCTGTTAGGGGGTAATCCCACAGTGCTGTTAGGGGGTAATCCCACAGTGCTGTTAGGGGGTAATCCCACAGTGCTGTTAGGGGGTAATCCCACAGTGCTGTTAGGGGGTAATCCCACAGTGCTGTTAGGGGTAATCCCACAGTGCTGTTAGGGGGTAATCCCACAGTGCTGTTAGGGGGTAATCCCACAGTGCTGTTAGGGGGTAATCCCACAGTGCTGTTAGGGGGTAATCCCACAGTGCTGTTAGGGGGTAATCCCACAGTGCTGTTAGGGGGTAATCCCACAGTGCTGTTAGGGGGTAATCCCACAGTGCTGTTAGGGGTAATCCCACAGTGCTGTTAGGGGGTAATCCCACAGTGCTGTTAGGGGGTAATCCCACAGTGCTGTTAGGGGGTAATCCCACAGTGCTGTTAGGGGGTAATCCCACAGTGCTGTTAGGGGGTAATCCCACAGTGCTGTTAGGGGGTAATCCCACAGTGCTGTTAGGGGGTAATCCCACAGTGCTGTTAGGGGTAATCCCACAGTGCTGTTAGGGGGTAATCCCACAGTGCTGTTAGGGGGTAATCCCACAGTGCTGTTAGGGGGTAATCCCACAGTGCTGTTAGGGGGTAATCCCACAGTGCTGTTAGGGGGTAATCCCACAGTGCTGTTAGGGGGTAATCCCACAGTGCTGTTAGGGGGTAATCCCACAGTGCTGTTAGGGGGTAATCCCACAGTGCTGTTAGGGGGTAATCCCACAGTGCTGTTAGGGGGTAATCCCACAGTGCTGTTAGGGGGTAATCCCACAGTGCTGTTAGGGGGTAATCCCACAGTGCTGTTAGGGGGTAATCCCACAGTGCTGTTAGGGGGTAATCCCACAGTGCTGTTAGGGGGTAATCCCACAGTGCTGTTAGGGGGTAATCCCACAGTGCTGTTAGGGGGTAATCCCACAGTGCTGTTAGGGGGTAATCCCACAGTGCTGTTAGGGGGTAATCCCACAGTGCTGTTAGGGGGTAATCCCACAGTGCTGTTAGGGGGTAATCCCACAGTGCTGTTAGGGGGTAATCCCACAGTGCTGTTAGGGGGTAATCCCACAGTGCTGTTAGGGGGTAATCCCACAGTGCTGTTAGGGGGTAATCCCACAGTGCTGTTAGGGGTAATCCCACAGTGCTGTTAGGGGGTAATCCCACAGTGCTGTTAGGGGGTAATCCCACAGTGCTGTTAGGGGGTAATCCCACAGTGCTGTTAGGGGGTAATCCCACAGTGCTGTTAGGGGGTAATCCCACAGTGCTGTTAGGGGGTAATCCCACAGTGCTGTTAGGGGGTAATCCCACAGTGCTGTTAGGGGGTAATCCCACAGTGCTGTTAGGGGGTAATCCCACAGTGCTGTTAGGGGGTAATCCCACAGTGCTGTTAGGGGGTAATCCCACAGTGCTGTTAGGGGGTAATCCCACAGTGCTGTTAGGGGGTAATCCCACAGTGCTGTTAGGGGGTAATCCCACAGTGCTGTTAGGGGGTAATCCCACAGTGCTGTTAGGGGGTAATCCCACAGTGCTGTTAGGGGGTAATCCCACAGTGCTGTTAGGGGGTAATCCCACAGTGCTGTTAGGGGTAATCCCACAGTGCTGTTAGGGGGTAATCCCACAGTGCTGTTAGGGGGTAATCCCACAGTGCTGTTAGGGGTAATCCCACAGTGCTGTTAGGGGGTAATCCCACAGTGCTGTTAGGGGGTAATCCCACAGTGCTGTTAGGGGGTAATCCCACAGTGCTGTTAGGGGGTAATCCCACAGTGCTGTTAGGGGGTAATCCCACAGTGCTGTTAGGGGGTAATCCCACAGTGCTGTTAGGGGGTAATCCCACAGTGCTGTTAGGGGGTAATCCCACAGTGCTGTTAGGGGGTAATCCCACAGTGCTGTTAGGGGGTAATCCCACAGTGCTGTTAGGGGGTAATCCCACAGTGCTGTTAGGGGGTAATCCCACAGTGCTGTTAGGGGGTAATCCCACAGTGCTGTTAGGGGGTAATCCCACAGTGCTGTTAGGGGGTAATCCCACAGTGCTGTTAGGGGGTAATCCCACAGTGCTGTTAGGGGGTAATCCCACAGTGCTGTTAGGGGGTAATCCCACAGTGCTGTTAGGGGGTAATCCCACAGTGCTGTTAGGGGGTAATCCCACAGTGCTGTTAGGGGGTAATCCCACAGTGCTGTTAGGGGGTAATCCCACAGTGCTGTTAGGGGGTAATCCCACAGTGCTGTTAGGGGGTAATCCCACAGTGCTGTTAGGGGGTAATCCCACAGTGCTGTTAGGGGGTAATCCCACAGTGCTGTTAGGGGGTAATCCCACAGTGCTGTTAGGGGGTAATCCCACAGTGCTGTTAGGGGGTAATCCCACAGTGCTGTTAGGGGGTAATCCCACAGTGCTGTTAGGGGGTAATCCCACAGTGCTGTTAGGGGGTAATCCCACAGTGCTGTTAGGGGGTAATCCCACAGTGCTGTTAGGGGGTAATCCCACAGTGCTGTTAGGGGGTAATCCCACAGTGCTGTTAGGGGGTAATCCCACAGTGCTGTTAGGGGGTAATCCCACAGTGCTGTTAGGGGGTAATCCCACAGTGCTGTTAGGGGGTAATCCCACAGTGCTGTTAGGGGGTAATCCCACAGTGCTGTTAGGGGGTAATCCCACAGTGCTGTTAGGGGGTAATCCCACAGTGCTGTTAGGGGGTAATCCCACAGTGCTGTTAGGGGGTAATCCCACAGTGCTGTTAGGGGGTAATCCCACAGTGCTGTTAGGGGGTAATCCCACAGTGCTGTTAGGGGGTAATCCCACAGTGCTGTTAGGGGGTAATCCCACAGTGCTGTTAGGGGGTAATCCCACAGTGCTGTTAGGGGGTAATCCCACAGTGCTGTTAGGGGGTAATCCCACAGTGCTGTTAGGGGGTAATCCCACAGTGCTGTTAGGGGGTAATCCCACAGTGCTGTTAGGGGGTAATCCCACAGTGCTGTTAGGGGGTAATCCCACAGTGCTGTTAGGGGGTAATCCCACAGTGCTGTTAGGGGGTAATCCCACAGTGCTGTTAGGGGGTAATCCCACAGTGCTGTTAGGGGGTAATCCCACAGTGCTGTTAGGGGGTAATCCCACAGTGCTGTTAGGGGGTAATCCCACAGTGCTGTTAGGGGGTAATCCCACAGTGCTGTTAGGGGGTAATCCCACAGTGCTGTTAGGGGGTAATCCCACAGTGCTGTTAGGGGGTAATCCCACAGTGCTGTTAGGGGGTAATCCCACAGTGCTGTTAGGGGGTAATCCCACAGTGCTGTTAGGGGGTAATCCCACAGTGCTGTTAGGGGGTAATCCCACAGTGCTGTTAGGGGGTAATCCCACAGTGCTGTTAGGGGGTAATCCCACAGTGCTGTTAGGGGGTAATCCCACAGTGCTGTTAGGGGGTAATCCCACAGTGCTGTTAGGGGGTAATCCCACAGTGCTGTTAGGGGGTAATCCCACAGTGCTGTTAGGGGGTAATCCCACAGTGCTGTTAGGGGGTAATCCCACAGTGCTGTTAGGGGTAATCCCACAGTGCTGTTAGGGGGTAATCCCACAGTGCTGTTAGGGGGTAATCCCACAGTGCTGTTAGGGGGTAATCCCACAGTGCTGTTAGGGGGTAATCCCACAGTGCTGTTAGGGGGTAATCCCACAGTGCTGTTAGGGGGTAATCCCACAGTGCTGTTAGGGGGTAATCCCACAGTGCTGTTAGGGGGTAATCCCACAGTGCTGTTAGGGGGTAATCCCACAGTGCTGTTAGGGGGTAATCCCACAGTGCTGTTAGGGGGTAATCCCACAGTGCTGTTAGGGGGTAATCCCACAGTGCTGTTAGGGGGTAATCCCACAGTGCTGTTAGGGGGTAATCCCACAGTGCTGTTAGGGGGTAATCCCACAGTGCTGTTAGGGGGTAATCCCACAGTGCTGTTAGGGGGTAATCCCACAGTGCTGTTAGGGGGTAATCCCACAGTGCTGTTAGGGGGTAATCCCACAGTGCTGTTAGGGGGTAATCCCACAGTGCTGTTAGGGGGTAATCCCACAGTGCTGTTAGGGGGTAATCCCACAGTGCTGTTAGGGGGTAATCCCACAGTGCTGTTAGGGGGTAATCCCACAGTGCTGTTAGGGGGTAATCCCACAGTGCTGTTAGGGGGTAATCCCACAGTGCTGTTAGGGGGTAATCCCACAGTGCTGTTAGGGGGTAATCCCACAGTGCTGTTAGGGGGTAATCCCACAGTGCTGTTAGGGGGTAATCCCACAGTGCTGTTAGGGGGTAATCCCACAGTGCTGTTAGGGGGTAATCCCACAGTGCTGTTAGGGGGTAATCCCACAGTGCTGTTAGGGGGTAATCCCACAGTGCTGTTAGGGGGTAATCCCACAGTGCTGTTAGGGGGTAATCCCACAGTGCTGTTAGGGGGTAATCCCACAGTGCTGTTAGGGGGTAATCCCACAGTGCTGTTAGGGGGTAATCCCACAGTGCTGTTAGGGGGTAATCCCACAGTGCTGTTAGGGGGTAATCCCACAGTGCTGTTAGGGGGTAATCCCACAGTGCTGTTAGGGGGTAATCCCACAGTGCTGTTAGGGGGTAATCCCACAGTGCTGTTAGGGGGTAATCCCACAGTGCTGTTAGGGGTAATCCCACAGTGCTGTTAGGGGGTAATCCCACAGTGCTGTTAGGGGGTAATCCCACAGTGCTGTTAGGGGGTAATCCCACAGTGCTGTTAGGGGGTAATCCCACAGTGCTGTTAGGGGGTAATCCCACAGTGCTGTTAGGGGGTAATCCCACAGTGCTGTTAGGGGGTAATCCCACAGTGCTGTTAGGGGGTAATCCCACAGTGCTGTTAGGGGGTAATCCCACAGTGCTGTTAGGGGGTAATCCCACAGTGCTGTTAGGGGGTAATCCCACAGTGCTGTTAGGGGGTAATCCCACAGTGCTGTTAGGGGGTAATCCCACAGTGCTGTTAGGGGGTAATCCCACAGTGCTGTTAGGGGGTAATCCCACAGTGCTGTTAGGGGGTAATCCCACAGTGCTGTTAGGGGGTAATCCCACAGTGCTGTTAGGGGGTAATCCCACAGTGCTGTTAGGGGGTAATCCCACAGTGCTGTTAGGGGGTAATCCCACAGTGCTGTTAGGGGGTAATCCCACAGTGCTGTTAGGGGTAATCCCACAGTGCTGTTAGGGGGTAATCCCACAGTGCTGTTAGGGGGTAATCCCACAGTGCTGTTAGGGGGTAATCCCACAGTGCTGTTAGGGGGTAATCCCACAGTGCTGTTAGGGGGTAATCCCACAGTGCTGTTAGGGGGTAATCCCACAGTGCTGTTAGGGGGTAATCCCACAGTGCTGTTAGGGGGTAATCCCACAGTGCTGTTAGGGGGTAATCCCACAGTGCTGTTAGGGGTAATCCCACAGTGCTGTTAGGGGGTAATCCCACAGTGCTGTTAGGGGGTAATCCCACAGTGCTGTTAGGGGGTAATCCCACAGTGCTGTTAGGGGGTAATCCCACAGTGCTGTTAGGGGGTAATCCCACAGTGCTGTTAGGGGGTAATCCCACAGTGCTGTTAGGGGTAATCCCACAGTGCTGTTAGGGGGTAATCCCACAGTGCTGTTAGGGGGTAATCCCACAGTGCTGTTAGGGGGTAATCCCACAGTGCTGTTAGGGGGTAATCCCACAGTGCTGTTAGGGGGTAATCCCACAGTGCTGTTAGGGGGTAATCCCACAGTGCTGTTAGGGGGTAATCCCACAGTGCTGTTAGGGGGTAATCCCACAGTGCTGTTAGGGGGTAATCCCACAGTGCTGTTAGGGGGTAATCCCACAGTGCTGTTAGGGGGTAATCCCACAGTGCTGTTAGGGGGTAATCCCACAGTGCTGTTAGGGGTAATCCCACAGTGCTGTTAGGGGGTAATCCCACAGTGCTGTTAGGGGGTAATCCCACAGTGCTGTTAGGGGGTAATCCCACAGTGCTGTTAGGGGGTAATCCCACAGTGCTGTTAGGGGGTAATCCCACAGGCTGTTAGGGGTAATCCCACAGTGCTGTTAGGGGGTAATCCCACAGTGCTGTTAGGGGGTAATCCCACAGTGCTGTTAGGGGTAATCCCACAGTGCTGTTAGGGGGTAATCCCACAGTGCTGTTAGGGGGTAATCCCACAGTGCTGTTAGGGGGTAATCCCACAGTGCTGTTAGGGGGTAATCCCACAGTGCTGTTAGGGGGTAATCCCACAGTGCTGTTAGGGGGTAATCCCACAGTGCTGTTAGGGGGTAATCCCACAGTGCTGTTAGGGGGTAATCCCACAGTGCTGTTAGGGGGTAATCCCACAGTGCTGTTAGGGGGTAATCCCACAGTGCTGTTAGGGGGTAATCCCACAGTGCTGTTAGGGGGTAATCCCACAGTGCTGTTAGGGGGTAATCCCACAGTGCTGTTAGGGGGTAATCCCACAGTGCTGTTAGGGGGTAATCCCACAGTGCTGTTAGGGGGTAATCCCACAGTGCTGTTAGGGGGTAATCCCACAGTGCTGTTAGGGGGTAATCCCACAGTGCTGTTAGGGGGTAATCCCACAGTGCTGTTAGGGGGTAATCCCACAGTGCTGTTAGGGGTAATCCCACAGTGCTGTTAGGGGGTAATCCCACAGTGCTGTTAGGGGGTAATCCCACAGTGCTGTTAGGGGTAATCCCACAGTGCTGTTAGGGGGTAATCCCACAGTGCTGTTAGGGGGTAATCCCACAGTGCTGTTAGGGGGTAATCCCACAGTGCTGTTAGGGGGTAATCCCACAGTGCTGTTAGGGGTAATCCCACAGTGCTGTTAGGGGGTAATCCCACAGTGCTGTTAGGGGGTAATCCCACAGTGCTGTTAGGGGGTAATCCCACAGTGCTGTTAGGGGTAATCCCACAGTGCTGTTAGGGGGTAATCCCACAGTGCTGTTAGGGGGTAATCCCACAGTGCTGTTAGGGGGTAATCCCACAGTGCTGTTAGGGGGTAATCCCACAGTGCTGTTAGGGGTAATCCCACAGTGCTGTTAGGGGGTAATCCCACAGTGCTGTTAGGGGGTAATCCCACAGTGCTGTTAGGGGGTAATCCCACAGTGCTGTTAGGGGGTAATCCCACAGTGCTGTTAGGGGGTAATCCCACAGTGCTGTTAGGGGGTAATCCCACAGTGCTGTTAGGGGGTAATCCCACAGTGCTGTTAGGGGTAATCCCACAGTGCTGTTAGGGGGTAATCCCACAGTGCTGTTAGGGGTAATCCCACAGTGCTGTTAGGGGGTAATCCCACAGTGCTGTTAGGGGGTAATCCCACAGTGCTGTTAGGGGGTAATCCCACAGTGCTGTTAGGGGGTAATCCCACAGTGCTGTTAGGGGTAATCCCACAGTGCTGTTAGGGGGTAATCCCACAGTGCTGTTAGGGGGTAATCCCACAGTGCTGTTAGGGGGTAATCCCACAGTGCTGTTAGGGGGTAATCCCACAGTGCTGTTAGGGGGTAATCCCACAGTGCTGTTAGGGGGTAATCCCACAGTGCTGTTAGGGGGTAATCCCACAGTGCTGTTAGGGGTAATCCCACAGTGCTGTTAGGGGGTAATCCCACAGTGCTGTTAGGGGGTAATCCCACAGTGCTGTTAGGGGGTAATCCCACAGTGCTGTTAGGGGTAATCCCACAGTGCTGTTAGGGGGTAATCCCACAGTGCTGTTAGGGGGTAATCCCACAGTGCTGTTAGGGGGTAATCCCACAGTGCTGTTAGGGGGTAATCCCACAGTGCTGTTAGGGGTAATCCCACAGTGCTGTTAGGGGTAATCCCACAGTGCTGTTAGGGGTAATCCCACAGTGCTGTTAGGGGGTAATCCCACAGTGCTGTTAGGGGTAATCCCACAGTGCTGTTAGGGGTAATCCCACAGTGCTGTTAGGGGGTAATCCCACAGTGCTGTTAGGGGTAATCCCACAGTGCTGTTAGGGGTAATCCCACAGTGCTGTTAGGGGTAATCCCACAGTGCTGTTAGGGGGTAATCCCACAGTGCTGTTAGGGGGTAATCCCACAGTGCTGTTAGGGGGTAATCCCACAGTGCTGTTAGGGGGTAATCCCACAGTGCTGTTAGGGGGTAATCCCACAGTGCTGTTAGGGGGTAATCCCACAGTGCTGTTAGGGGGTAATCCCACAGTGCTGTTAGGGGGTAATCCCACAGTGCTGTTAGGGGGTAATCCCACAGTGCTGTTGTTAGGGGGTAATCCCACAGTGCTGTTAGGGGGTAATCCCACAGTGCTGTTAGGGGTAATCCCACAGTGCTGTTAGGGGTAATCCCACAGTGCTGTTAGGGGTAATCCCACAGTGCTGTTAGGGGGTAATCCCACAGTGCTGTTAGGGGGTAATCCCACAGTGCTGTTAGGGGTAATCCCACAGTGCTGTTAGGGGGTAATCCCACAGTGCTGTTAGGGGTAATCCCACAGTGCTGTTAGGGGTAATCCCACAGTGCTGTTAGGGGGTAATCCCACAGTGCTGTTAGGGGGTAATCCCACAGTGCTGTTAGGGGGTAATCCCACAGTGCTGTTAGGGGTAATCCCACAGTGCTGTTAGGGGTAATCCCACAGTGCTGTTAGGGGGTAATCCCACAGTGCTGTTAGGGGTAATCCCACAGTGTGTTAGGGGTAATCCCACAGTGCTGTTAGGGGTAATCCCACAGTGCTGTTAGGGGGTAATCCCACAGTGCTGTTAGGGGTAATCCCACAGTGCTGTTAGGGGTAATCCCACAGTGCTGTTAGGGGTAATCCCACAGTGCTGTTAGGGGGTAATCCCACAGTGCTGTTAGGGGTAATCCCACAGTGCTGTTAGGGGGTAATCCCACAGTGCTGTTAGGGGTAATCCCACAGTGCTGTTAGGGGTGGTAATCCCACAGTGCTGTTAGGGGGTAATCCCACAGTGCTGTTAGGGGGTAATCCCACAGTGCTGTTAGGGGGTAATCCCACAGTGCTGTTAGGGGGTAATCCCACAGTGCTGTTAGGGGGTAATCCCACAGTGCTGTTAGGGGGTAATCCCACAGTGCTGTTAGGGGGTAATCCCACAGTGCTGTTAGGGGGTAATCCCACAGTGCTGTTAGGGGGTAATCCCACAGTGCTGTTAGGGGGTAATCCCACAGTGCTGTTAGGGGGTAATCCCACAGTGCTGTTAGGGGGTAATCCCACAGTGCTGTTAGGGGGTAATCCCACAGTGCTGTTAGGGGGTAATCCCACAGTGCTGTTAGGGGGTAATCCCACAGTGCTGTTAGGGGGTAATCCCACAGTGCTGTTAGGGGGTAATCCCACAGTGCTGTTAGGGGGTAATCCCACAGTGCTGTTAGGGGTAATCCCACAGTGCTGTTAGGGGGTAATCCCACAGTGCTGTTAGGGGGTAATCCCACAGTGCTGTTAGGGGGTAATCCCACAGTGCTGTTAGGGGGTAATCCCACAGTGCTGTTAGGGGGTAATCCCACAGTGCTGTTAGGGGGTAATCCCACAGTGCTGTTAGGGGGTAATCCCACAGTGCTGTTAGGGGGTAATCCCACAGTGCTGTTAGGGGGTAATCCCACAGTGCTGTTAGGGGGTAATCCCACAGTGCTGTTAGGGGGTAATCCCACAGTGCTGTTAGGGGGTAATCCCACAGTGCTGTTAGGGGGTAATCCCACAGTGCTGTTAGGGGGTAATCCCACAGTGCTGTTAGGGGGTAATCCCACAGTGCTGTTAGGGGGTAATCCCACAGTGCTGTTAGGGGGTAATCCCACAGTGCTGTTAGGGGGTAATCCCACAGTGCTGTTAGGGGGTAATCCCACAGTGCTGTTAGGGGTAATCCCACAGTGCTGTTAGGGGGTAATCCCACAGTGCTGTTAGGGGGTAATCCCACAGTGCTGTTAGGGGGTAATCCCACAGTGCTGTTAGGGGGTAATCCCACAGTGCTGTTAGGGGGTAATCCCACAGTGCTGTTAGGGGTAATCCCACAGTGCTGTTAGGGGGTAATCCCACAGTGCTGTTAGGGGTAATCCCACAGTGCTGTTAGGGGGTAATCCCACAGTGCTGTTAGGGGGTAATCCCACAGTGCTGTTAGGGGGTAATCCCACAGTGCTGTTAGGGGGTAATCCCACAGTGCTGTTAGGGGGTAATCCCACAGTGCTGTTAGGGGGTAATCCCACAGTGCTGTTAGGGGGTAATCCCACAGTGCTGTTAGGGGGTAATCCCACAGTGCTGTTAGGGGGTAATCCCACAGTGCTGTTAGGGGGTAATCCCACAGTGCTGTTAGGGGGTAATCCCACAGTGCTGTTAGGGGTAATCCCACAGTGCTGTTAGGGGGTAATCCCACAGTGCTGTTAGGGGGTAATCCCACAGTGCTGTTAGGGGGTAATCCCACAGTGCTGTTAGGGGGTAATCCCACAGTGCTGTTAGGGGGTAATCCCACAGTGCTGTTAGGGGGTAATCCCACAGTGCTGTTAGGGGGTAATCCCACAGTGCTGTTAGGGGGTAATCCCACAGTGCTGTTAGGGGGTAATCCCACAGTGCTGTTAGGGGTAATCCCACAGTGCTGTTAGGGGGTAATCCCACAGTGCTGTTAGGGGTAATCCCACAGTGCTGTTAGGGGGTAATCCCACAGTGCTGTTAGGGGGTAATCCCACAGTGCTGTTAGGGGGTAATCCCACAGTGCTGTTAGGGGGTAATCCCACAGTGCTGTTAGGGGGTAATCCCACAGTGCTGTTAGGGGGTAATCCCACAGTGCTGTTAGGGGGTAATCCCACAGTGCTGTTAGGGGGTAATCCCACAGTGCTGTTAGGGGGTAATCCCACAGTGCTGTTAGGGGGTAATCCCACAGTGCTGTTAGGGGGTAATCCCACAGTGCTGTTAGGGGGTAATCCCACAGTGCTGTTAGGGGGTAATCCCACAGTGCTGTTAGGGGGTAATCCCACAGTGCTGTTAGGGGGTAATCCCACAGTGCTGTTAGGGGGTAATCCCACAGTGCTGTTAGGGGGTAATCCCACAGTGCTGTTAGGGGGTAATCCCACAGTGCTGTTAGGGGGTAATCCCACAGTGCTGTTAGGGGGTAATCCCACAGTGCTGTTAGGGGGTAATCCCACAGTGCTGTTAGGGGGTAATCCCACAGTGCTGTTAGGGGGTAATCCCACAGTGCTGTTAGGGGGTAATCCCACAGTGCTGTTAGGGGGTAATCCCACAGTGCTGTTAGGGGGTAATCCCACAGTGCTGTTAGGGGGTAATCCCACAGTGCTGTTAGGGGGTAATCCCACAGTGCTGTTAGGGGGTAATCCCACAGTGCTGTTAGGGGGTAATCCCACAGTGCTGTTAGGGGGTAATCCCACAGTGCTGTTAGGGGGTAATCCCACAGTGCTGTTAGGGGGTAATCCCACAGTGCTGTTAGGGGGTAATCCCACAGTGCTGTTAGGGGGTAATCCCACAGTGCTGTTAGGGGGTAATCCCACAGTGCTGTTAGGGGGTAATCCCACAGTGCTGTTAGGGGGTAATCCCACAGTGCTGTTAGGGGGTAATCCCACAGTGCTGTTAGGGGGTAATCCCACAGTGCTGTTAGGGGGTAATCCCACAGTGCTGTTAGGGGGTAATCCCACAGTGCTGTTAGGGGGTAATCCCACAGTGCTGTTAGGGGGTAATCCCACAGTGCTGTTAGGGGGTAATCCCACAGTGCTGTTAGGGGGTAATCCCACAGTGCTGTTAGGGGGTAATCCCACAGTGCTGTTAGGGGGTAATCCCACAGTGCTGTTAGGGGGTAATCCCACAGTGCTGTTAGGGGGTAATCCCACAGTGCTGTTAGGGGGTAATCCCACAGTGCTGTTAGGGGTAATCCCACAGTGCTGTTAGGGGTAATCCCACAGTGCTGTTAGGGGGTAATCCCACAGTGCTGTTAGGGGGTAATCCCACAGTGCTGTTAGGGGTAATCCCACAGTGCTGTTAGGGGGTAATCCCACAGTGCTGTTAGGGGGTAATCCCACAGTGCTGTTAGGGGGTAATCCCACAGTGCTGTTAGGGGGTAATCCCACAGTGCTGTTAGGGGTAATCCCACAGTGCTGTTAGGGGGTAATCCCACAGTGCTGTTAGGGGGTAATCCCACAGTGCTGTTAGGGGGTAATCCCACAGTGCTGTTAGGGGGTAATCCCACAGTGCTGTTAGGGGGTAATCCCACAGTGCTGTTAGGGGGTAATCCCACAGTGCTGTTAGGGGGTAATCCCACAGTGCTGTTAGGGGGTAATCCCACAGTGCTGTTAGGGGGTAATCCCACAGTGCTGTTAGGGGGTAATCCCACAGTGCTGTTAGGGGGTAATCCCACAGTGCTGTTAGGGGGTAATCCCACAGTGCTGTTAGGGGGTAATCCCACAGTGCTGTTAGGGGTAATCCCACAGTGCTGTTAGGGGGTAATCCCACAGTGCTGTTAGGGGGTAATCCCACAGTGCTGTTAGGGGGTAATCCCACAGTGCTGTTAGGGGGTAATCCCACAGTGCTGTTAGGGGTAATCCCACAGTGCTGTTAGGGGGTAATCCCACAGTGCTGTTAGGGGGTAATCCCACAGTGCTGTTAGGGGGTAATCCCACAGTGCTGTTAGGGGGTAATCCCACAGTGCTGTTAGGGGGTAATCCCACAGTGCTGTTAGGGGGTAATCCCACAGTGCTGTTAGGGGTAATCCCACAGTGCTGTTAGGGGTAATCCCACAGTGCTGTTAGGGGGTAATCCCACAGTGCTGTTAGGGGTAATCCCACAGTGCTGTTAGGGGGTAATCCCACAGTGCTGTTAGGGGGTAATCCCACAGTGCTGTTAGGGGTAATCCCACAGTGCTGTTAGGGGTAATCCCACAGTGCTGTTAGGGGTAATCCCACAGTGCTGTTAGGGGGTAATCCCACAGTGCTGTTAGGGGGTAATCCCACAGTGCTGTTAGGGGGTAATCCCACAGTGCTGTTAGGGGGTAATCCCACAGTGCTGTTAGGGGGTAATCCCACAGTGCTGTTAGGGGGTAATCCCACAGTGCTGTTAGGGGGTAATCCCACAGTGCTGTTAGGGGGTAATCCCACAGTGCTGTTAGGGGGTAATCCCACAGTGCTGTTAGGGGGTAATCCCACAGTGCTGTTAGGGGGTAATCCCACAGTGCTGTTAGGGGGTAATCCCACAGTGCTGTTAGGGGGTAATCCCACAGTGCTGTTAGGGGGTAATCCCACAGTGCTGTTAGGGGGTAATCCCACAGTGCTGTTAGGGGGTAATCCCACAGTGCTGTTAGGGGGTAATCCCACAGTGCTGTTAGGGGTAATCCCACAGTGCTGTTAGGGGTAATCCCACAGTGCTGTTAGGGGGTAATCCCACAGTGCTGTTAGGGGGTAATCCCACAGTGCTGTTAGGGGTAATCCCACAGTGCTGTTAGGGGGTAATCCCACAGTGCTGTTAGGGGGTAATCCCACAGTGCTGTTAGGGGTAATCCCACAGTGCTGTTAGGGGGTAATCCCACAGTGCTGTTAGGGGGTAATCCCACAGTGCTGTTAGGGGGTAATCCCACAGTGCTGTTAGGGGGTAATCCCACAGTGCTGTTAGGGGGTAATCCCACAGTGCTGTTAGGGGGTAATCCCACAGTGCTGTTAGGGGGTAATCCCACAGTGCTGTTAGGGGGTAATCCCACAGTGCTGTTAGGGTCCCACAGTGCTGTTAGGGGGTAATCCCACAGTGCTGTTAGGGGGTAATCCCACAGTGCTGTTAGGGGGTAATCCCACAGTGCTGTTAGGGGGTAATCCCACAGTGCTGTTAGGGGGTAATCCCACAGTGCTGTTAGGGGGTAATCCCACAGTGCTGTTAGGGGGTAATCCCACAGTGCTGTTAGGGGGTAATCCCACAGTGCTGTTAGGGGGTAATCCCACAGTGCTGTTAGGGGGTAATCCCACAGTGCTGTTAGGGGGTAATCCCACAGTGCTGTTAGGGGGTAATCCCACAGTGCTGTTAGGGGGTAATCCCACAGTGCTGTTAGGGGGTAATCCCACAGTGCTGTTAGGGGGTAATCCCACAGTGCTGTTAGGGGGTAATCCCACAGTGCTGTTAGGGGGTAATCCCACAGTGCTGTTAGGGGGTAATCCCACAGTGCTGTTAGGGGGTAATCCCACAGTGCTGTTAGGGGGTAATCCCACAGTGCTGTTAGGGGGTAATCCCACAGTGCTGTTAGGGGGTAATCCCACAGTGCTGTTAGGGGGTAATCCCACAGTGCTGTTAGGGGGTAATCCCACAGTGCTGTTAGGGGGTAATCCCACAGTGCTGTTAGGGGGTAATCCCACAGTGCTGTTAGGGGGTAATCCCACAGTGCTGTTAGGGGGTAATCCCACAGTGCTGTTAGGGGGTAATCCCACAGTGCTGTTAGGGGGTAATCCCACAGTGCTGTTAGGGGGTAATCCCACAGTGCTGTTAGGGGGTAATCCCACAGTGCTGTTAGGGGGTAATCCCACAGTGCTGTTAGGGGGTAATCCCACAGTGCTGTTAGGGGGTAATCCCACAGTGCTGTTAGGGGGTAATCCCACAGTGCTGTTAGGGGGTAATCCCACAGTGCTGTTAGGGGGTAATCCCACAGTGCTGTTAGGGGGTAATCCCACAGTGCTGTTAGGGGGTAATCCCACAGTGCTGTTAGGGGGTAATCCCACAGTGCTGTTAGGGGGTAATCCCACAGTGCTGTTAGGGGGTAATCCCACAGTGCTGTTAGGGGGTAATCCCACAGTGCTGTTAGGGGGTAATCCCACAGTGCTGTTAGGGGGTAATCCCACAGTGCTGTTAGAGGGTAATCCCACAGTGCTGTTAGGGGGTAATCCCACAGTGCTGTTAGGGGGTAATCCCACAGTGCTGTTAGGGGGTAATCCCACAGTGCTGTTAGGGGGTAATCCCACAGTGCTGTTAGGGGGTAATCCCACAGTGCTGTTAGGGGGTAATCCCACAGTGCTGTTAGGGGGTAATCCCACAGTGCTGTTAGGGGGTAATCCCACAGTGCTGTTAGGGGGTAATCCCACAGTGCTGTTAGGGGGTAATCCCACAGTGCTGTTAGGGGGTAATCCCACAGTGCTGTTAGGGGGTAATCCCACAGTGCTGTTAGGGGGTAATCCCACAGTGCTGTTAGGGGGTAATCCCACAGTGCTGTTAGGGGGTAATCCCACAGTGCTGTTAGGGGGTAATCCCACAGTGCTGTTAGGGGGTAATCCCACAGTGCTGTTAGGGGGTAATCCCACAGTGCTGTTAGGGGGTAATCCCACAGTGCTGTTAGGGGGTAATCCCACAGTGCTGTTAGGGGGTAATCCCACAGTGCTGTTAGGGGGTAATCCCACAGTGCTGTTAGGGGGTAATCCCACAGTGCTGTTAGGGGGTAATCCCACAGTGCTGTTAGGGGGTAATCCCACAGTGCTGTTAGGGGTAATCCCACAGTGCTGTTAGGGGGTAATCCCACAGTGCTGTTAGGGGGTAATCCCACAGTGCTGTTAGGGGGTAATCCCACAGTGCTGTTAGGGGGTAATCCCACAGTGCTGTTAGGGGTAATCCCACAGTGCTGTTAGGGGGTAATCCCACAGTGCTGTTAGGGGTAATCCCACAGTGCTGTTAGGGGGTAATCCCACAGTGCTGTTAGGGGTAATCCCACAGTGCTGTTAGGGGGTAATCCCACAGTGCTGTTAGGGGGTAATCACACAGTGCTGTTAGGGGTAATCCCACAGTGCTGTTAGGGGGTAATCCACAGTGCTGTTAGGGGTAATCCCACAGTGCTGTTAGGGGTAATCCCACAGTGCTGTTAGGGGGTAATCCCACAGTGCTGTTAGGGGTAATCCCACAGTGCTGTTAGGGGGTAATCCCACAGTGCTGTTAGGGGGTAATCCCACAGTGCTGTTAGGGGGTAATCCCACAGTGCTGTTAGGGGGTAATCCCACAGTGCTGTTAGGGGGTAATCCCACAGTGCTGTTAGGGGTAATCCCACAGTGCTGTTAGGGGTAATCCCACAGTGCTGTTAGGGGGTAATCCCACAGTGCTGTTAGGGGGTAATCCCACAGTGCTGTTAGGGGGTAATCCCACAGTGCTGTTAGGGGGTAATCCCACAGTGCTGTTAGGGGGTAATCCCACAGTGCTGTTAGGGGGTAATCCCACAGTGCTGTTAGGGGGTAATCCCACAGTGCTGTTAGGGGTAATCCCACAGTGCTGTTAGGGGGTAATCCCACAGTGCTGTTAGGGGGTAATCACACAGTGCTGTTAGGGGTAATCCCACAGTGCTGTTAGGGGGTAATCCCACAGTGCTGTTAGGGGGTAATCACACAGTGCTGTTAGGGGTAATCCCACAGTGCTGTTAGGGGGTAATCCCACAGTGCTGTTAGGGGGTAATCCCACAGTGCTGTTAGGGGGTAATCACACAAGTGCTGTTAGGGGTAATCCCACAGTGCTGTTAGGGGGTAATCCCACAGTGCTGTTAGGGGTAATCCCACAGTGCTGTTAGGGGGTAATCCCACAGTGCTGTTAGGGGTAATCCCACAGTGCTGTTAGGGGTAATCCCACAGTGCTGTTAGGGGGTAATCCCACAGTGCTGTTAGGGGTAATCCCACAGTGCTGTTAGGGGTAATCCCACAGTGCTGTTAGGGGGTAATCCCACAGTGCTGTTAGGGGTAATCCCACAGTGCTGTTAGGGGTAATCCCACAGTGCTGTTAGGGGTAATCCCACAGTGCTGTTAGGGGGTAATCCCACAGTGCTGTTAGGGGTAATCACACAGTGCTGTTAGGGGGTAATCCCACAGTGCTGTTAGGGGTAATCCCACAGTGCTGTTAGGGGGTAATCCCACAGTGCTGTTAGGGGGTAATCCCACAGTGCTGTTAGGGGTAATCCCACAGTGCTGTTAGGGGGTAATCCCACAGTGCTGTTAGGGGTAATCCCACAGTGATGTTAGGGGTAATCCCACAGTGCTGTTAGGGGGTAATCCCACAGTGCTGTTAGGGGTAATCCCACAGTGCTGATAGGGGTAATCCCACAGTGCTGTTAGGGGTAATCCCACAGTGCTGTTAGGGGTAATCCCACAGTGCTGTTAGGGGTAATCCCACAGTGCTGTTAGGGGGTAATCCCACAGTGCTGTTAGGGGTAATCCCACAGTGCTGTTAGGGGTAATCCCACAGTGCTGTTAGGGGTAATCCCACAGTGCTGTTCGGGGGTAATCCCACAGTGCTGTTAGTGGGTAATCCCACAGTGCTGTTAGGTGTTAGGGGGTAATCCCACAGTGCTGTTAGGGGGTAATCCCACAGTGCTGTTAGGGGGTAATCCCACAGTGCTGTTAGGGGGTAATCCCACAGTGCTGTTAGGGGGTAATCCCACAGTGCTGTTAGGGGGTAATCCCACAGTGCTGTTAGGGGGTAATCCCACAGTGCTGTTAGGGGGTAATCCCACAGTGCTGTTAGGGGGTAATCCCACAGTGCTGTTAGGGGGTAATCCCACAGTGCTGTTAGGGGTAATCCCACAGTGCTGTTAGGGGGTAATCCCACAGTGCTGTTAGGGGGTAATCCCACAGTGCTGTTAGGGGGTAATCCCACAGTGCTGTTAGGGGGTAATCCCACAGTGCTGTTAGGGGGTAATCCCACAGTGCTGTTAGGGGGTAATCCCACAGTGCTGTTAGGGGGTAATCCCACAGTGCTGTTAGGGGGTAATCCCACAGTGCTGTTAGGGGGTAATCCCACAGTGCTGTTAGGGGTAATCCCACAGTGCTGTTAGGGGGTAATCCCACAGTGCTGTTAGGGGGTAATCCCACAGTGCTGTTAGGGGGTAATCCCACAGTGCTGTTAGGGGGTAATCCCACAGTGCTGTTAGGGGGTAATCCCACAGTGCTGTTAGGGGGTAATCCCACAGTGCTGTTAGGGGGTAATCCCACAGTGCTGTTAGGGGGTAATCCCACAGTGCTGTTAGGGGGTAATCCCACAGTGCTGTTAGGGGGTAATCCCACAGTGCTGTTAGGGGGTAATCCCACAGTGCTGTTAGGGGGTAATCCCACAGTGCTGTTAGGGGGTAATCCCACAGTGCTGTTAGGGGGTAATCCCACAGTGCTGTTAGGGGTAATCCCACAGTGCTGTTAGGGGGTAATCCCACAGTGCTGTTAGGGGGTAATCCCACAGTGCTGTTAGGGGGTAATCCCACAGTGCTGTTAGGGGGTAATCCCACAGTGCTGTTAGGGGGTAATCCCACAGTGCTGTTAGGGGGTAATCCCACAGTGCTGTTAGGGGGTAATCCCACAGTGCTGTTAGGGGGTAATCCCACAGTGCTGTTAGGGGGTAATCCCACAGTGCTGTTAGGGGGTAATCCCACAGTGCTGTTAGGGGGTAATCCCACAGTGCTGTTAGGGGGTAATCCCACAGTGCTGTTAGGGGGTAATCCCACAGTGCTGTTAGGGGGTAATCCCACAGTGCTGTTAGGGGGTAATCCCACAGTGCTGTTAGGGGTAATCCCACAGTGCTGTTAGGGGGTAATCCCACAGTGCTGTTAGGGGGTAATCCCACAGTGCTGTTAGGGGGTAATCCCACAGTGCTGTTAGGGGGTAATCCCACAGTGCTGTTAGGGGGTAATCCCACAGTGCTGTTAGGGGGTAATCCCACAGTGCTGTTAGGGGGTAATCCCACAGTGCTGTTAGGGGTAATCCCACAGTGCTGTTAGGGGGTAATCCCACAGTGCTGTTAGGGGGTAATCCCACAGTGCTGTTAGGGGGTAATCCCACAGTGCTGTTAGGGGGTAATCCCACAGTGCTGTTAGGGGGTAATCCCACAGTGCTGTTAGGGGGTAATCCCACAGTGCTGTTAGGGGGTAATCCCACAGTGCTGTTAGGGGTAATCCCACAGTGCTGTTAGGGGGTAATCCCACAGTGCTGTTAGGGGGTAATCCCACAGTGCTGTTAGGGGGTAATCCCACAGTGCTGTTAGGGGGTAATCCCACAGTGCTGTTAGGGGGTAATCCCACAGTGCTGTTAGGGGGTAATCCCACAGTGCTGTTAGGGGGTAATCCCACAGTGCTGTTAGGGGGTAATCCCACAGTGCTGTTAGGGGGTAATCCCACAGTGCTGTTAGGGGGTAATCCCACAGTGCTGTTAGGGGGTAATCCCACAGTGCTGTTAGGGGGTAATCCCACAGTGCTGTTAGGGGGTAATCCCACAGTGCTGTTAGGGGGTAATCCCACAGTGCTGTTAGGGGGTAATCCCACAGTGCTGTTAGGGGGTAATCCCACAGTGCTGTTAGGGGGTAATCCCACAGTGCTGTTAGGGGGTAATCCCACAGTGCTGTTAGGGGGTAATCCCACAGTGCTGTTAGGGGGTAATCCCACAGTGCTGTTAGGGGGTAATCCCACAGTGCTGTTAGGGGGTAATCCCACAGTGCTGTTAGGGGGTAATCCCACAGTGCTGTTAGGGGGTAATCCCACAGTGCTGTTAGGGGGTAATCCCACAGTGCTGTTAGGGGGTAATCCCACAGTGCTGTTAGGGGGTAATCCCACAGTGCTGTTAGGGGGTAATCCCACAGTGCTGTTAGGGGGTAATCCCACAGTGCTGTTAGGGGGTAATCCCACAGTGCTGTTAGGGGGTAATCCCACAGTGCTGTTAGGGGGTAATCCCACAGTGCTGTTAGGGGGTAATCCCACAGTGCTGTTAGGGGGTAATCCCACAGTGCTGTTAGGGGGTAATCCCACAGTGCTGTTAGGGGGTAATCCCACAGTGCTGTTAGGGGGTAATCCCACAGTGCTGTTAGGGGGTAATCCCACAGTGCTGTTAGGGGGTAATCCCACAGTGCTGTTAGGGGGTAATCCCACAGTGCTGTTAGGGGGTAATCCCACAGTGCTGTTAGGGGGTAATCCCACAGTGCTGTTAGGGGGTAATCCCACAGTGCTGTTAGGGGGTAATCCCACAGTGCTGTTAGGGGGTAATCCCACAGTGCTGTTAGGGGGTAATCCCACAGTGCTGTTAGGGGGTAATCCCACAGTGCTGTTAGGGGGTAATCCCACAGTGCTGTTAGGGGGTAATCCCACAGTGCTGTTAGGGGGTAATCCCACAGTGCTGTTAGGGGGTAATCCCACAGTGCTGTTAGGGGGTAATCCCACAGTGCTGTTAGGGGGTAATCCCACAGTGCTGTTAGGGGGTAATCCCACAGTGCTGTTAGGGGGTAATCCCACAGTGCTGTTAGGGGGTAATCCCACAGTGCTGTTAGGGGGTAATCCCACAGTGCTGTTAGGGGGTAATCCCACAGTGCTGTTAGGGGGTAATCCCACAGTGCTGTTAGGGGGTAATCCCACAGTGCTGTTAGGGGGTAATCCCACAGTGCTGTTAGGGGGTAATCCCACAGTGCTGTTAGGGGGTAATCCCACAGTGCTGTTAGGGGGTAATCCCACAGTGCTGTTAGGGGGTAATCCCACAGTGCTGTTAGGGGGTAATCCCACAGTGCTGTTAGGGGGTAATCCCACAGTGCTGTTAGGGGGTAATCCCACAGTGCTGTTAGGGGGTAATCCCACAGTGCTGTTAGGGGGTAATCCCACAGTGCTGTTAGGGGGTAATCCCACAGTGCTGTTAGGGGTAATCCCACAGTGCTGTTAGGGGGTAATCCCACAGTGCTGTTAGGGGGTAATCCCACAGTGCTGTTAGGGGGTAATCCCACAGTGCTGTTAGGGGGTAATCCCACAGTGCTGTTAGGGGGTAATCCCACAGTGCTGTTAGGGGGTAATCCCACAGTGCTGTTAGGGGGTAATCCCACAGTGCTGTTAGGGGGTAATCCCACAGTGCTGTTAGGGGGTAATCCCACAGTGCTGTTAGGGGGTAATCCCACAGTGCTGTTAGGGGGTAATCCCACAGTGCTGTTAGGGGGTAATCCCACAGTGCTGTTAGGGGGTAATCCCACAGTGCTGTTAGGGGGTAATCCCACAGTGCTGTTAGGGGGTAATCCCACAGTGCTGTTAGGGGGTAATCCCACAGTGCTGTTAGGGGGTAATCCCACAGTGCTGTTAGGGGGTAATCCCACAGTGCTGTTAGGGGGTAATCCCACAGTGCTGTTAGGGGTAATCCCACAGTGCTGTTAGGGGGTAATCCCACAGTGCTGTTAGGGGGTAATCCCACAGTGCTGTTAGGGGGTAATCCCACAGTGCTGTTAGGGGGTAATCCCACAGTGCTGTTAGGGGGTAATCCCACAGTGCTGTTAGGGGGTAATCCCACAGTGCTGTTAGGGGGTAATCCCACAGTGCTGTTAGGGGGTAATCCCACAGTGCTGTTAGGGGGTAATCCCACAGTGCTGTTAGGGGGTAATCCCACAGTGCTGTTAGGGGGTAATCCCACAGTGCTGTTAGGGGGTAATCCCACAGTGCTGTTAGGGGGTAATCCCACAGTGCTGTTAGGGGGTAATCCCACAGTGCTGTTAGGGGGTAATCCCACAGTGCTGTTAGGGGGTAATCCCACAGTGCTGTTAGGGGGTAATCCCACAGTGCTGTTAGGGGGTAATCCCACAGTGCTGTTAGGGGGTAATCCCACAGTGCTGTTAGGGGGTAATCCCACAGTGCTGTTAGGGGGTAATCCCACAGTGCTGTTAGGGGGTAATCCCACAGTGCTGTTAGGGGGTAATCCCACAGTGCTGTTAGGGGGTAATCCCACAGTGCTGTTAGGGGGTAATCCCACAGTGCTGTTAGGGGGTAATCCCACAGTGCTGTTAGGGGGTAATCCCACAGTGCTGTTAGGGGGTAATCCCACAGTGCTGTTAGGGGGTAATCCCACAGTGCTGTTAGGGGGTAATCCCACAGTGCTGTTAGGGGGTAATCCCACAGTGCTGTTAGGGGGTAATCCCACAGTGCTGTTAGGGGGTAATCCCACAGTGCTGTTAGGGGGTAATCCCACAGTGCTGTTAGGGGGTAATCCCACAGTGCTGTTAGGGGGTAATCCCACAGTGCTGTTAGGGGGTAATCCCACAGTGCTGTTAGGGGGTAATCCCACAGTGCTGTTAGGGGGTAATCCCACAGTGCTGTTAGGGGGTAATCCCACAGTGCTGTTAGGGGGTAATCCCACAGTGCTGTTAGGGGGTAATCCCACAGTGCTGTTAGGGGGTAATCCCACAGTGCTGTTAGGGGGTAATCCCACAGTGCTGTTAGGGGGTAATCCCACAGTGCTGTTAGGGGGTAATCCCACAGTGCTGTTAGGGGGTAATCCCACAGTGCTGTTAGGGGGTAATCCCACAGTGCTGTTAGGGGGTAATCCCACAGTGCTGTTAGGGGGTAATCCCACAGTGCTGTTAGGGGGTAATCCCACAGTGCTGTTAGGGGGTAATCCCACAGTGCTGTTAGGGGGTAATCCCACAGTGCTGTTAGGGGGTAATCCCACAGTGCTGTTAGGGGGTAATCCCACAGTGCTGTTAGGGGGTAATCCCACAGTGCTGTTAGGGGGTAATCCCACAGTGCTGTTAGGGGGTAATCCCACAGTGCTGTTAGGGGGTAATCCCACAGTGCTGTTAGGGGGTAATCCCACAGTGCTGTTAGGGGGTAATCCCACAGTGCTGTTAGGGGGTAATCCCACAGTGCTGTTAGGGGGTAATCCCACAGTGCTGTTAGGGGGTAATCCCACAGTGCTGTTAGGGGGTAATCCCACAGTGCTGTTAGGGGGTAATCCCACAGTGCTGTTAGGGGGTAATCCCACAGTGCTGTTAGGGGGTAATCCCACAGTGCTGTTAGGGGGTAATCCCACAGTGCTGTTAGGGGGTAATCCCACAGTGCTGTTAGGGGGTAATCCCACAGTGCTGTTAGGGGTAATCCCACAGTGCTGTTAGGGGGTAATCCCACAGTGCTGTTAGGGGGTAATCCCACAGTGCTGTTAGGGGGTAATCCCACAGTGCTGTTAGGGGTAATCCCACAGTGCTGTTAGGGGGTAATCCCACAGTGCTGTTAGGGGGTAATCCCACAGTGCTGTTAGGGGGTAATCCCACAGTGCTGTTAGGGGGTAATCCCACAGTGCTGTTAGGGGGTAATCCCACAGTGCTGTTAGGGGGTAATCCCACAGTGCTGTTAGGGGGTAATCCCACAGTGCTGTTAGGGGGTAATCCCACAGTGCTGTTAGGGGGTAATCCCACAGTGCTGTTAGTAATCCCACAGTGCTGTTAGGGGGTAATCCCACAGTGCTGTTAGGGGGTAATCCCACAGTGCTGTTAGGGGGTAATCCCACAGTGCTGTTAGGGGGTAATCCCACAGTGCTGTTAGGGGGTAATCCCACAGTGCTGTTAGGGGGTAATCCCACAGTGCTGTTAGGGGGTAATCCCACAGTGCTGTTAGGGGGTAATCCCACAGTGCTGTTAGGGGTAATCCCACAGTGCTGTTAGGGGTAATCCCACAGTGCTGTTAGGGGGTAATCCCACAGTGCTGTTAGGGGTAATCCCACAGTGCTGTTAGGGGGTAATCCCACAGTGCTGTTAGGGGGTAATCCCACAGTGCTGTTAGGGGTAATCCCACAGTGCTGTTAGGGGTAATCCCACAGTGCTGTTAGGGGGTAATCCCACAGTGCTGTTAGGGGTAATCCCACAGTGCTGTTAGGGGGTAATCCCACAGTGCTGTTAGGGGTAATCCCACAGTGCTGTTAGGGGGTAATCCCACAGTGCTGTTAGGGGGTAATCCCACAGTGCTGTTAGGGGGTAATCCCACAGTGCTGTTAGGGGGTAATCCCACAGTGCTGTTAGGGGGTAATCCCACAGTGCTGTTAGGGGGTAATCCCACAGTGCTGTTAGGGGTAATCCCACAGTGCTGTTAGGGGTAATCCCACAGTGCTGTTAGGGGGTAATCCCACAGTGCTGTTAGGGGGTAATCCCACAGTGCTGTTAGGGGGTAATCCCACAGTGCTGTTAGGGGTAATCCCACAGTGCTGTTAGGGGGTAATCCCACAGTGCTGTTAGGGGGTAATCCCACAGTGCTGTTAGGGGGTAATCCCACAGTGCTGTTAGGGGGTAATCCCACAGTGCTGTTAGGGGGTAATCCCACAGTGCTGTTAGGGGGTAATCCCACAGTGCTGTTAGGGGGTAATCCCACAGTGCTGTTAGGGGGTAATCCCACAGTGCTGTTAGGGGTAATCCCACAGTGCTGTTAGGGGTAATCCCACAGTGCTGTTAGGGGTAATCCCACAGTGCTGTTAGGGGGTAATCCCACAGTGCTGTTAGGGGTAATCCACAGTGCTGTTAGGGGTAATCCCACAGTGCTGTTAGGGGTAATCCCACAGTGCTGTTAGGGGGTAATCCCACAGTGCTGTTAGGGGTAATCCCACAGTGCTGTTAGGGGTAATCCCACAGTGCTGTTAGGGGGTAATCCCACAGTGCTGTTAGGGGGTAATCCCACAGTGCTGTTAGGGGTAATCCCACAGTGCTGTTAGGGGGTAATCCCACAGTGCTGTTAGGGGTAATCCCACAGTGCTGTTAGGGGGTAATCCCACAGTGCTGTTAGGGGTAATCCCACAGTGCTGTTAGGGGTAATCCCACAGTGCTGTTAGGGGTAATCCCACAGTGCTGTTAGGGGTAATCCCACAGTGCTGTTAGGGGTAATCCCACAGTGCTGTTAGGGGGTAATCCCACAGTGCTGTTAGGGGGTAATCCCACAGTGCTGTTAGGGGGTAATCCCACAGTGCTGTTAGGGGTAATCCCACAGTGCTGTTAGGGGGTAATCCCACAGTGCTGTTAGGGGGTAATCCCACAGTGCTGTTAGGGGGTAATCCCACAGTGCTGTTAGGGGGTAATCCCACAGTGCTGTTAGGGGGTAATCCCACAGTGCTGTTAGGGGGTAATCCCACAGTGCTGTTAGGGGGTAATCCCACAGTGCTGTTAGGGGGTAATCCCACAGTGCTGTTAGGGGGTAATCCCACAGTGCTGTTAGGGGGTAATCCCACAGTGCTGTTAGGGGGTAATCCCACAGTGCTGTTAGGGGGTAATCCCACAGTGCTGTTAGGGGGTAATCCCACAGTGCTGTTAGGGGTAATCCACAGTGCTGTTAGGGGGTAATCCCACAGTGCTGTTAGGGGGTAATCCCACAGTGCTGTTAGGGGGTAATCCCACAGTGCTGTTAGGGGTAATCCCACAGTGCTGTTAGGGGTAATCCCACAGTGCTGTTAGGGGGTAATCCCACAGTGCTGTTAGGGGGTAATCCCACAGTGCTGTTAGGGGGTAATCCCACAGTGCTGTTAGGGGTAATCCCACAGTGCTGTTAGGGGTAATCCCACAGTGCTGTTAGGGGGTAATCCCACAGTGCTGTTAGGGGGTAATCCCACAGTGCTGTTAGGGGGTAATCCCACAGTGCTGTTAGGGGGTAATCCCACAGTGCTGTTAGGGGTAATCCCACAGTGCTGTTAGGGGTAATCCCACAGTGCTGTTAGGGGGTAATCCCACAGTGCTGTTAAGGGGTAATCCCACAGTGCTGTTAGGGGGTAATCCCACAGTGCTGTTAGGGGGTAATCCCACAGTGCTGTTAGGGGTAATCCCACAGTGCTGTTAGGGGGTAATCCCACAGTGCTGTTAGGGGTAATCCCACAGTGCTGTTAGGGGTAATCCCACAGTGCTGTTAGGGGGTAATCCCACAGTGCTGTTAGGGGGTAATCCCACAGTGCTGTTAGGGGGTAATCCCACAGTGCTGTTAGGGGGTAATCCCACAGTGCTGTTAAGGGGGTAATCCCACAGTGCTGTTAGGGGGTAATCCCACAGTGCTGTTAGGGGGTAATCCCACAGTGCTGTTAGGGGTAATCCCACAGTGCTGTTAGGGGGTAATCCCACAGTGCTGTTAGGGGTAATCCCACAGTGCTGTTAGGGGGTAATCCCACAGTGCTGTTAGGGGTAATCCCACAGTGCTGTTAGGGGTAATCCCACAGTGCTGTTAGGGGGTAATCCCACAGTGCTGTTAGGGGGTAATCCCACAGTGCTGTTAGGGGGTAATCCCACAGTGCTGTTAGGGGGTAATCCC
>NW_028225179.1:115311779-115356779 GCF_052327205.1 Somniosus microcephalus
AATACTGAGGAGGACTGCAACAAATTACACGAGGACATTAATAAACTTGCAGAATGGACAAATAATTGGCATATTAAGTGCAACACAGATAAATGTGAGTTATTACATTTTGGTAGGAAGAATAGGGAGATCACTTATTACTTGGTGGGTGCGAGTCTCGGTGGGGTAGAGGAACAAAGGGATCTCGGAGTACAAATACACTAATCACTAAAAGTTGTGCCACAGTTTAACAAGGCCATAAAAAGAGCAAACCAAGCACAAGGGTTTATTTCTAGAGAGATAGAATTGAAAGGTAGGGAAGTTATGCTAAACCTGTATCGAACCTTGGTTAGACCACACTTAGAGTAGTGCGTGTAGTTCTGGTCGCCATATTATAAAAAGGATATAGAGGCACTGGAGAGGGTGCAGAGAAGATTTACAAGGATGATACCAGAAATGCGAGGGTATACATATCAGGAAAGGATGAACAAGCTGGGTCTCTTTTCTATTGAAAAAGAAGGTTGAGGGGTGACCTAATAGAGGTCTTTAAAATTATGAAAGGTTTTGATAGAGTGGATACAGAGAGAATGTTTCCACTTGTGGGGAAGAGCAAAACTAGAGCCCATCAATATAAGATAGTCACCAAGAAATCCAATAGGGAATTCAGAAGAAACATCTTTACCCAGGGAGTGGTGAGAATGTGGAACTCGCTACCACAGGGAGTGGTTGAAGCAAATAGTATAGATACATTTAAGGGGAAGCTGGACAAGCACATGAGGGAGAAGGGAATAGAGGGTTATGCTGATAGATTTAGATGAGGAAAGATGGGAGGAGACTCGAGTGGAGCATAAACGCCGACATTGACTGGATGGGCCGAATGGCCTGTTTCTGAGCCGTCTATCCGATGTAATCCTAAGTAACTTTTCCGACGCACTTCCTACGGCGCAGCGGCAGAAGGCCCGAGGAATTTCAAGGGGCTGCAGGCTGTGTGGTACCAGGTTTTAATTCTACCAGTGATCTTGCCCAGTAACTATGTGTTGCCTACCCGGTGCCAGGGTAAGGGATATCTCATGGCAGCTGGAAAGGAACTCGGAAAGGGAGAGGGCAACTCCAGTTGCCGTGGTCTATGTTGGAACAAACAACATAGGTAGGAACATGGAGGAGGTCCTGCTGAAAGAGTTTCAGGAGTTAAGATCTAAATTAAAAAGCAGGAACTCTAGGGTAACAATCTCTGGATTATTGCCCAAGCCATGTGCAAATTGGCATAGCAGCAGACAGAGCAGGAGAATTAACACGTGGCTAAAGGGCTGGTGTGGGAAAGAGGGGTTCCTTTTCATGGGACACTGGCACCAGTTCTGGGACAGGAAGAAGCTGGACCGATGGGACGGGCTCCACCTAAACCAGGATGGGAATCGTGTCCTAGTGGATAGGGTAAATAGGGAGGTGGCAAAGGCTTTAAACTAGTAAGCAGGGGGGAGGGATATACAAGAAATGTAAGCAGCCTAAATATAAACAAAACAGGAAAAGTGAGCATAGGAAAGAATAAAGTAAGGGAGGACATTGATGGCAAGGGAGCAAATAGAGTTATAGAACAGGAGTCTAAAAAGATGGTTAAACATAAAGCGAGAGGAAATCCTATTAAAAATGAGTTAAACTGTCTGTACAACAATGCACACAGTGTCCGTAATAAAACAGGGGAGCTGGAGGCAATCATGCGTTGGGAGGAACCAGACATAGTAGGGATTACTGAGACATGGCTACAGAAAAATCAGGACTGGGAATTAAACATTGCAGGGTATAACATACTTAGAAAAGATAGAGAGGGGAAAAGGGGAGGTGGAGTAGCTGTACTTATTAGGGATAACATAATGGCAGTAGAAAAAAGGGACTCAGCTATCAGCAAGACAAAAATAGAATCCATTTGGATAGAGATAAAAGATAATAAAGGATCTATCACACTAATAGGTGTAGTCTACAGACCACCTCATAGTGGAAGGGAGGTGGAGGAAGAAATATGCAGACAAATAAGATAAATGAGTTAAAAACATAGAATAATAATCATGGGTGATTTCAACTACCCCGATATTAATTGGACAGAAGAGTAGGTAAAGGGGATAAGGGAATGGAGTTCCTACAATGTATACAGGACTCCTTCCTAACCCAATATGTAAAAAGCCCATTGGATCTAGTTATGGGGAATGAGCCAGAGCAGATAAGAGAAGTAAAGGTAGGGGAACATCTGGCAATAGTGACCAGAATATAATACACTATAAGATGATAATAGAGAAGGACATAAGTATGACAAAAACCAGGTTAATAGGTTGGAAAAAAGCTGATTTTGAGGGGTTGAGAATAGAACTTGGGAAGATAAAATGGGAAACAATATTAGCAAAGAACAATGTAGAACAACAATGGGAAATATTTAAGAGAGAAGTCAAAAAAACAATTGGGAAGGCAAAGAGGAACTATGAAATTAAATTATCAAGGAACATAAAACAAAATAGTAACATATTTTACAGGCACAGCAATAAAAAAAGGAAGGTTGGGATGGGAATAGGGCCATTAAGGGATGGACAGGACAATACCACAGGTAATGATAGGGAGGTGGCAGAAATATTAAATCATTATTTTGCTTCGGTATTTACCAGGGAGTTAGAATAGGTGGACATGACATTGGATGATGAGATGAGTAATGAGATAAGTGCAGTTAAAATAAAAAAAGAGGATATACTGTAAGAATTCGCAATAATTTACAGTTCTGAAGATTCATTTTTTTGATTAAAGAATCCCTGGGCGATGTGCTTTTAAATTTCCAGGGATAAAAATGGCTGTCACCACATGGCCGAAGACAAAGGACAATGCTTTGTTTACAAAGCAATTGAATGCTATTAGCATTTGTTTGTATATCGAGTGGATACATCTAAACTGCAGAAGAGACTTTTGTACCTTGAATGGGAAACGTTTAACATTTGAATGGGTTTTAAATCACCCAGCACTGGACAATAGAGCAGTTTATCTCCCTTTTGTTTCAGCCCAGGGAGCTCCGGAAGGCACATTAACCCAATCTAACCACTCTGAGTTAGCCAATCACAGCTTTCTCTTGTGTATTGGACCCTTTGGGCGGGGAATTTTGCACACAGCCCTTGCAAGGCAGAACGGCAGGGGCCTCACCAGGTATAAAGATAGCGGCTGAGAAGCTAGCTCTCTCTCTCTTACTTCGCTGGACCACAGGTGAGCAGAGTGTCCTGACTCCTCAGCAAAGCAACCTAGTTAAGGAGTTTGGGGTGGTGATTTAAGGGAATTGCTAAGATTGTTTAAATAACATTGTAGCCATTGTATCCCTCGTTTTTGCCGTCTGCAACCCCCCTGTTATATAGTTTTACAATTTTACTGTGTTCGTGTGGGATAGTTTGATATTTTGATTATAGTTTCTTTTAGTTAATAAAACTTGATTTTTTTTCTCTCATCCAAACTACGTGTCTGTTTTAATATCAATAATTATAAGCCCTGCAGTCAGAACTGGAAGGTGGGGTAGCGATTCGAAACCGCTGTTTTAAAATTGGTTTTATTGCAATTGGTATGAGGGTGCAGGCAAAGGCTGCAAGACCAGGAAAATTACTTTAAACCAGTTTAAAGAAACCCCCAAACCCTTACAATACTAAATAAACTAATCAAACTCAAAGAGGATAAAACCCCTGGTCCCGATGGATTGCATCCACACATTTTAAAAGAATCTAGGGAAGAGATAGCAGAGGCATTACTACACATATTTAATAATTTGTTAGAAAAGGGTGTAGTGCCAGAGGACAGACGGATAGCTGACGTTATACCTATATTTAAGAAGGGGGATAGAACATTTCCCCCTTCTCTACTAAAGGAAAGAATAGAAGAACATCTAGAAACGAAAAGTATAATAATGATTGGTCAGCATGGATTTCAAAAGGGAAATTCCTGCTTGACCAACCTCATTGAATTTTTTGAAGAGGTAACAGAGAGAGTAGACAAGGGTAATGCAGTAGATGTAATTTATCTAGATTTTCAAAAGGCCTTCGATGAGGTACCCCATAATAGACTGATGAACAAGGTCAGAGAATGCAGAGTCAGGGGACAAGTAGCAGAATGGATAGCTAGCTGGCTTTAGGACAGAAACCAGAAAGTGGGATTAAAAGGTAGCTGTTCACAGTGGCAGAAGGTGGGAAGTGGAGTTCCACAAGGAGCAGTGCCGGGACCACTGCCGTTCACAATTTATATTAACTATTTAGACTTTGGAATCAAAAACACAATTTCTAAATTTGGGTATTACACAAAATTGGGGGGATAGATAGTCAATACTGAGGAGGACTGCAACAAATTACACGAGGACATTAATAAACTTGCAGAATGGACAAATAATTGGCATATTAAGTGCAACACAGATAAATGTGAGTTATTACATTTTGGTAGGAAGAATAGGGAGATCACTTATTACTTGGTGGGTGCGAGTCTCGGTGGGGTAGAGGAACAAAGGGATCTCGGAGTACAAATACACTAATCACTAAAAGTTGTGCCACAGTTTAACAAGGCCATAAAAAGAGCAAACCAAGCACAAGGGTTTATTTCTAGAGAGATAGAATTGAAAGGTAGGGAAGTTATGCTAAACCTGTATCGAACCTTGGTTAGACCACACTTAGAGTAGTGCGTGTAGTTCTGGTCGCCATATTATAAAAAGGATATAGAGGCACTGGAGAGGGTGCAGAGAAGATTTACAAGGATGATACCAGAAATGCGAGGGTATACATATCAGGAAAGGATGAACAAGCTGGGTCTCTTTTCTATTGAAAAAGAAGGTTGAGGGGTGACCTAATAGAGGTCTTTAAAATTATGAAAGGTTTTGATAGAGTGGATACAGAGAGAATGTTTCCACTTGTGGGGAAGAGCAAAACTAGAGCCCATCAATATAAGATAGTCACCAAGAAATCCAATAGGGAATTCAGAAGAAACATCTTTACCCAGGGAGTGGTGAGAATGTGGAACTCGCTACCACAGGGAGTGGTTGAAGCAAATAGTATAGATACATTTAAGGGGAAGCTGGGCAAGCACATGAGGGAGAAGGGAATAGAGGGTTATGCTGATAGATTTAGATGAGGAAAGATGGGAGGAGACTCGAGTGGAGCATAAACGCCGACATTGACTGGATGGGCCGAATGGCCTGTTTCTGAGCCGTCTATCCGATGTAATCCTAAGTAACTTTTCCGACGCACTTCCTACGGCGCAGCGGCAGAAGGCCCGAGGAATTTCAAGGGGCTGCAGGCTGTGTGGTACCAGGTTTTAATTCTACCAGTGATCTTGCCCAGTAACTATGTGTTGCCTACCCGGTGCCAGGGTAAGGGATATCTCATGGCAGCTGGAAAGGAACTCGGAAAGGGAGAGGGCAACTCCAGTTGCCGTGGTCTATGTTGGAACAAACAACATAGGTAGGAACATGGAGGAGGTCCTGCTGAAAGAGTTTCAGGAGTTAAGATCTAAATTAAAAAGCAGGGACTCTAGGGTAACAATCTCTGGATTATTGCCCAAGCCATGTGCAAATTGGCATAGCAGCAGACAGAGCAGGAGAATTAACACGTGGCTAAAGGGCTGGTGTGGGAAAGAGGGGTTCCTTTTCATGGGACACTGGCACCAGTTCTGGGACAGGAAGAAGCTGGACCGATGGGACGGGCTCCACCTAAACCAGGATGGGAATCGTGTCCTAGTGGATAGGGTAAATAGGGAGGTGGCAAAGGCTTTAAACTAGTAAGCAGGGGGGAGGGATATACAAGAAATGTAAGCAGCCTAAATATAAACAAAACAGGAAAAGTGAGCATAGGAAAGAATAAAGTAAGGGAGGACATTGATGGCAAGGGAGCAAATAGAGTTATAGAACAGGAGTCTAAAAAGATGGTTAAACATAAAGCGAGAGGAAATCCTATTAAAAATGAGTTAAACTGTCTGTACAACAATGCACACAGTGTCCGTAATAAAACAGGGGAGCTGGAGGCAATCATGCGTTGGGAGGAACCAGACATAGTAGGGATTACTGAGACATGGCTACAGAAAAATCAGGACTGGGAATTAAACATTGCAGGGTATAACATATTTAGAAAAGATAGAGAGGGGAAAAGGGGAGGTGGAGCAGCTGTACTTATTAGGGATAACATAATGGCAGTAGAAAAAAGGGACTCAGCTATCAGCAAGACAAAAATAGAATCCATTTGGATAGAGATAAAAGATAATAAAGGATCTATCACACTAATAGGTGTAGTCTACAGACCACCTCATAGTGGAAGGGAGGTGGAGGAAGAAATATGCAGACAAATAAGATAAATGAGTTAAAAACATAGAATAATAATCATGGGTGATTTCAACTACCCCGATATTAATTGGACAGAAGAGTAGGTAAAGGGGATAAGGGAATGGAGTTCCTACAATGTATACAGGACTCCTTCCTAACCCAATATGTAAAAAGCCCATTGGATCTAGTTATGGGGAATGAGCCAGAGCAGATAAGAGAAGTAAAGGTAGGGGAACATCTGGCAATAGTGACCAGAATATAATACACTATAAGATGATAATAGAGAAGGACATAAGTATGACAAAAACCAGGTTAATAGGTTGGAAAAAAGCTGATTTTGAGGGGTTGAGAATAGAACTTGGGAAGATAAAATGGGAAACAATATTAGCAAAGAACAATGTAGAACAACAATGGGAAATATTTAAGAGAGAAGTCAAAAAAACAATTGGGAAGGCAAAGAGGAACTATGAAATTAAATTATCAAGGAACATAAAACAAAATAGTAACATATTTTACAGGCACAGCAATAAAAAAAGGAAGGTTGGGATGGGAATAGGGCCATTAAGGGATGGACAGGACAATACCACAGGTAATGATAGGGAGGTGGCAGAAATATTAAATCATTATTTTGCTTCGGTATTTACCAGGGAGTTAGAATAGGTGGACATGACATTGGATGATGAGATGAGTAATGAGATAAGTGCAGTTAAAATAAAAAAAGAGGATATACTGTAAGAATTCGCAATAATTTACAGTTCTGAAGATTCATTTTTTTGATTAAAGAATCCCTGGGCGATGTGCTTTTAAATTTCCAGGGATAAAAATGGCTGTCACCACATGGCCGAAGACAAAGGACAATGCTTTGTTTACAAAGCAATTGAATGCTATTAGCATTTGTTTGTATATCGAGTGGATACATCTAAACTGCAGAAGAGACTTTTGTACCTTGAATGGGAAACGTTTAACATTTGAATGGGTTTTAAATCACCCAGCACTGGACAATAGAGCAGTTTATCTCCCTTTTGTTTCAGCCCAGGGAGCTCCGGAAGGCACATTAACCCAATCTAACCACTCTGAGTTAGCCAATCACAGCTTTCTCTTGTGTATTGGACCCTTTGGGCGGGGAATTTTGCACACAGCCCTTGCAAGGCAGAACGGCAGGGGCCTCACCAGGTATAAAGATAGCGGCTGAGAAGCTAGCTCTCTCTCTCTTACTTCGCTGGACCACAGGTGAGCAGAGTGTCCTGACTCCTCAGCAAAGCAACCTAGTTAAGGAGTTTGGGGTGGTGATTTAAGGGAATTGCTAAGATTGTTTAAATAACATTGTAGCCATTGTATCCCTCGTTTTTGCCGTCTGCAACCCCCCTGTTATATAGTTTTACAATTTTACTGTGTTCGTGTGGGATAGTTTGATATTTTGATTATAGTTTCTTTTAGTTAATAAAACTTGATTTTTTTTCTCTCATCCAAACTACGTGTCTGTTTTAATATCAATAATTATAAGCCCTGCAGTCAGAACTGGAAGGTGGGGTAGCGATTCGAAACCGCTGTTTTAAAATTGGTTTTATTGCAATTGGTATGAGGGTGCAGGCAAAGGCTGCAAGACCAGGAAAATTACTTTAAACCAGTTTAAAGAAACCCCCAAACCCTTACAATACTAAATAAACTAATCAAACTCAAAGAGGATAAAACCCCTGGTCCCGATGGATTGCATCCACACATTTTAAAAGAATCTAGGGAAGAGATAGCAGAGGCATTACTACACATATTTAATAATTTGTTAGAAAAGGGTGTAGTGCCAGAGGACAGACGGATAGCTGACGTTATACCTATATTTAAGAAGGGGGATAGAACATTTCCCCCTTCTCTACTAAAGGAAAGAATAGAAGAACATCTAGAAACGAAAAGTATAATAATGATTGGTCAGCATGGATTTCAAAAGGGAAATTCCTGCTTGACCAACCTCATTGAATTTTTTGAAGAGGTAACAGAGAGAGTAGACAAGGGTAATGCAGTAGATGTAATTTATCTAGATTTTCAAAAGGCCTTCGATGAGGTACCCCATAATAGACTGATGAACAAGGTCAGAGAATGCAGAGTCAGGGGACAAGTAGCAGAATGGATAGCTAGCTGGCTTTAGGACAGAAACCAGAAAGTGGGATTAAAAGGTAGCTGTTCACAGTGGCAGAAGGTGGGAAGTGGAGTTCCACAAGGAGCAGTGCCGGGACCACTGCCGTTCACAATTTATATTAACTATTTAGACTTTGGAATCAAAAACACAATTTCTAAATTTGGGTATTACACAAAATTGGGGGGATAGATAGTCAATACTGAGGAGGACTGCAACAAATTACACGAGGACATTAATAAACTTGCAGAATGGACAAATAATTGGCATATTAAGTGCAACACAGATAAATGTGAGTTATTACATTTTGGTAGGAAGAATAGGGAGATCACTTATTACTTGGTGGGTGCGAGTCTCGGTGGGGTAGAGGAACAAAGGGATCTCGGAGTACAAATACACTAATCACTAAAAGTTGTGCCACAGTTTAACAAGGCCATAAAAAGAGCAAACCAAGCACAAGGGTTTATTTCTAGAGAGATAGAATTGAAAGGTAGGGAAGTTATGCTAAACCTGTATCGAACCTTGGTTAGACCACACTTAGAGTAGTGCGTGTAGTTCTGGTCGCCATATTATAAAAAGGATATAGAGGCACTGGAGAGGGTGCAGAGAAGATTTACAAGGATGATACCAGAAATGCGAGGGTATACATATCAGGAAAGGATGAACAAGCTGGGTCTCTTTTCTATTGAAAAAGAAGGTTGAGGGGTGACCTAATAGAGGTCTTTAAAATTATGAAAGGTTTTGATAGAGTGGATACAGAGAGAATGTTTCCACTTGTGGGGAAGAGCAAAACTAGAGCCCATCAATATAAGATAGTCACCAAGAAATCCAATAGGGAATTCAGAAGAAACATCTTTACCCAGGGAGTGGTGAGAATGTGGAACTCGCTACCACAGGGAGTGGTTGAAGCAAATAGTATAGATACATTTAAGGGGAAGCTGGGCAAGCACATGAGGGAGAAGGGAATAGAGGGTTATGCTGATAGATTTAGATGAGGAAAGATGGGAGGAGACTCGAGTGGAGCATAAACGCCGACATTGACTGGATGGGCCGAATGGCCTGTTTCTGAGCCGTCTATCCGATGTAATCCTAAGTAACTTTTCCGACGCACTTCCTACGGCGCAGCGGCAGAAGGCCCGAGGAATTTCAAGGGGCTGCAGGCTGTGTGGTACCAGGTTTTAATTCTACCAGTGATCTTGCCCAGTAACTATGTGTTGCCTACCCGGTGCCAGGGTAAGGGATATCTCATGGCAGCTGGAAAGGAACTCGGAAAGGGAGAGGGCAACTCCAGTTGCCGTGGTCTATGTTGGAACAAACAACATAGGTAGGAACATGGAGGAGGTCCTGCTGAAAGAGTTTCAGGAGTTAAGATCTAAATTAAAAAGCAGGAACTCTAGGGTAACAATCTCTGGATTATTGCCCAAGCCATGTGCAAATTGGCATAGCAGCAGACAGAGCAGGAGAATTAACACGTGGCTAAAGGGCTGGTGTGGGAAAGAGGGGTTCCTTTTCATGGGACACTGGCACCAGTTCTGGGACAGGAAGAAGCTGGACCGATGGGACGGGCTCCACCTAAACCAGGATGGGAATCGTGTCCTAGTGGATAGGGTAAATAGGGAGGTGGCAAAGGCTTTAAACTAGTAAGCAGGGGGGAGGGATATACAAGAAATGTAAGCAGCCTAAATATAAACAAAACAGGAAAAGTGAGCATAGGAAAGAATAAAGTAAGGGAGGACATTGATGGCAAGGGAGCAAATAGAGTTATAGAACAGGAGTCTAAAAAGATGGTTAAACATAAAGCGAGAGGAAATCCTATTAAAAATGAGTTAAACTGTCTGTACAACAATGCACACAGTGTCCGTAATAAAACAGGGGAGCTGGAGGCAATCATGCGTTGGGAGGAACCAGACATAGTAGGGATTACTGAGACATGGCTACAGAAAAATCAGGACTGGGAATTAAACATTGCAGGGTATAACATATTTAGAAAAGATAGAGAGGGGAAAAGGGGAGGTGGAGTAGCTGTACTTATTAGGGATAACATAATGGCAGTAGAAAAAAGGGACTCAGCTATCAGCAAGACAAAAATAGAATCCATTTGGATAGAGATAAAAGATAATAAAGGATCTATCACACTAATAGGTGTAGTCTACAGACCACCTCATAGTGGAAGGGAGGTGGAGGAAGAAATATGCAGACAAATAAGATAAATGAGTTAAAAACATAGAATAATAATCATGGGTGATTTCAACTACCCCGATATTAATTGGACAGAAGAGTAGGTAAAGGGGATAAGGGAATGGAGTTCCTACAATGTATACAGGACTCCTTCCTAACCCAATATGTAAAAAGCCCATTGGATCTAGTTATGGGGAATGAGCCAGAGCAGATAAGAGAAGTAAAGGTAGGGGAACATCTGGCAATAGTGACCAGAATATAATACACTATAAGATGATAATAGAGAAGGACATAAGTATGACAAAAACCAGGTTAATAGGTTGGAAAAAAGCTGATTTTGAGGGGTTGAGAATAGAACTTGGGAAGATAAAATGGGAAACAATATTAGCAAAGAACAATGTAGAACAACAATGGGAAATATTTAAGAGAGAAGTCAAAAAAACAATTGGGAAGGCAAAGAGGAACTATGAAATTAAATTATCAAGGAACATAAAACAAAATAGTAACATATTTTACAGGCACAGCAATAAAAAAAGGAAGGTTGGGATGGGAATAGGGCCATTAAGGGATGGACAGGACAATACCACAGGTAATGATAGGGAGGTGGCAGAAATATTAAATCATTATTTTGCTTCGGTATTTACCAGGGAGTTAGAATAGGTGGACATGACATTGGATGATGAGATGAGTAATGAGATAAGTGCAGTTAAAATAAAAAAAGAGGATATACTGTAAGAATTCGCAATAATTTACAGTTCTGAAGATTCATTTTTTTGATTAAAGAATCCCTGGGCGATGTGCTTTTAAATTTCCAGGGATAAAAATGGCTGTCACCACATGGCCGAAGACAAAGGACAATGCTTTGTTTACAAAGCAATTGAATGCTATTAGCATTTGTTTGTATATCGAGTGGATACATCTAAACTGCAGAAGAGACTTTTGTACCTTGAATGGGAAACGTTTAACATTTGAATGGGTTTTAAATCACCCAGCACTGGACAATAGAGCAGTTTATCTCCCTTTTGTTTCAGCCCAGGGAGCTCCGGAAGGCACATTAACCCAATCTAACCACTCTGAGTTAGCCAATCACAGCTTTCTCTTGTGTATTGGACCCTTTGGGCGGGGAATTTTGCACACAGCCCTTGCAAGGCAGAACGGCAGGGGCCTCACCAGGTATAAAGATAGCGGCTGAGAAGCTAGCTCTCTCTCTCTTACTTCGCTGGACCACAGGTGAGCAGAGTGTCCTGACTCCTCAGCAAAGCAACCTAGTTAAGGAGTTTGGGGTGGTGATTTAAGGGAATTGCTAAGATTGTTTAAATAACATTGTAGCCATTGTATCCCTCGTTTTTGCCATCTGCAACCCCCCTGTTATATAGTTTTACAATTTTACTGTGTTCGTGTGGGATAGTTTGATATTTTGATTATAGTTTCATTTAGTTAATAAAACTTGATTTTTTTTCTCTCATCCAAACTACGTGTCTGTTTTAATATCAATAATTATAAGCCCTGCAGTCAGAACTGGAAGGTGGGGTAGCGATTCGAAACCGCTGTTTTAAAATTGGTTTTATTGCAATTGGTATGAGGGTGCAGGCAAAGGCTGCAAGACCAGGAAAATTACTTTAAACCAGTTTAAAGAAACCCCCAAACCCTTACAATACTAAATAAACTAATCAAACTCAAAGAGGATAAAACCCCTGGTCCCGATGGATTGCATCCACACATTTTAAAAGAATCTAGGGAAGAGATAGCAGAGGCATTACTACACATATTTAATAATTTGTTAGAAAAGGGTGTAGTGCCAGAGGACAGACGGATAGCTGACGTTATACCTATATTTAAGAAGGGGGATAGAACATTTCCCCCTTCTCTACTAAAGGAAAGAATAGAAGAACATCTAGAAACGAAAAGTATAATAATGATTGGTCAGCATGGATTTCAAAAGGGAAATTCCTGCTTGACCAACCTCATTGAATTTTTTGAAGAGGTAACAGAGAGAGTAGACAAGGGTAATGCAGTAGATGTAATTTATCTAGATTTTCAAAAGGCCTTCGATGAGGTACCCCATAATAGACTGATGAACAAGGTCAGAGAATGCAGAGTCAGGGGACAAGTAGCAGAATGGATAGCTAGCTGGCTTTAGGACAGAAACCAGAAAGTGGGATTAAAAGGTAGCTGTTCACAGTGGCAGAAGGTGGGAAGTGGAGTTCCACAAGGAGCAGTGCCGGGACCACTGCCGTTCACAATTTATATTAACTATTTAGACTTTGGAATCAAAAACACAATTTCTAAATTTGGGTATTACACAAAATTGGGGGGATAGATAGTCAATACTGAGGAGGACTGCAACAAATTACACGAGGACATTAATAAACTTGCAGAATGGACAAATAATTGGCATATTAAGTGCAACACAGATAAATGTGAGTTATTACATTTTGGTAGGAAGAATAGGGAGATCACTTATTACTTGGTGGGTGCGAGTCTCGGTGGGGTAGAGGAACAAAGGGATCTCGGAGTACAAATACACTAATCACTAAAAGTTGTGCCACAGTTTAACAAGGCCATAAAAAGAGCAAACCAAGCACAAGGGTTTATTTCTAGAGAGATAGAATTGAAAGGTAGGGAAGTTATGCTAAACCTGTATCGAACCTTGGTTAGACCACACTTAGAGTAGTGCGTGTAGTTCTGGTCGCCATATTATAAAAAGGATATAGAGGCACTGGAGAGGGTGCAGAGAAGATTTACAAGGATGATACCAGAAATGCGAGGGTATACATATCAGGAAAGGATGAACAAGCTGGGTCTCTTTTCTATTGAAAAAGAAGGTTGAGGGGTGACCTAATAGAGGTCTTTAAAATTATGAAAGGTTTTGATAGAGTGGATACAGAGAGAATGTTTCCACTTGTGGGGAAGAGCAAAACTAGAGCCCATCAATATAAGATAGTCACCAAGAAATCCAATAGGGAATTCAGAAGAAACATCTTTACCCAGGGAGTGGTGAGAATGTGGAACTCGCTACCACAGGGAGTGGTTGAAGCAAATAGTATAGATACATTTAAGGGGAAGCTGGGCAAGCACATGAGGGAGAAGGGAATAGAGGGTTATGCTGATAGATTTAGATGAGGAAAGATGGGAGGAGACTCGAGTGGAGCATAAACGCCGACATTGACTGGATGGGCCGAATGGCCTGTTTCTGAGCCGTCTATCCGATGTAATCCTAAGTAACTTTTCCGACGCACTTCCTACGGCGCAGCGGCAGAAGGCCCGAGGAATTTCAAGGGGCTGCAGGCTGTGTGGTACCAGGTTTTAATTCTACCAGTGATCTTGCCCAGTAACTATGTGTTGCCTACCCGGTGCCAGGGTAAGGGATATCTCATGGCAGCTGGAAAGGAACTCGGAAAGGGAGAGGGCAACTCCAGTTGCCGTGGTCTATGTTGGAACAAACAACATAGGTAGGAACATGGAGGAGGTCCTGCTGAAAGAGTTTCAGGAGTTAAGATCTAAATTAAAAAGCAGGAACTCTAGGGTAACAATCTCTGGATTATTGCCCAAGCCATGTGCAAATTGGCATAGCAGCAGACAGAGCAGGAGAATTAACACGTGGCTAAAGGGCTGGTGTGGGAAAGAGGGGTTCCTTTTCATGGGACACTGGCACCAGTTCTGGGACAGGAAGAAGCTGGACCGATGGGACGGGCTCCACCTAAACCAGGATGGGAATCGTGTCCTAGTGGATAGGGTAAATAGGGAGGTGGCAAAGGCTTTAAACTAGTAAGCAGGGGGGAGGGATATACAAGAAATGTAAGCAGCCTAAATATAAACAAAACAGGAAAAGTGAGCATAGGAAAGAATAAAGTAAGGGAGGACATTGATGGCAAGGGAGCAAATAGAGTTATAGAACAGGAGTCTAAAAAGATGGTTAAACATAAAGCGAGAGGAAATCCTATTAAAAATGAGTTAAACTGTCTGTACAACAATGCACACAGTGTCCGTAATAAAACAGGGGAGCTGGAGGCAATCATGCGTTGGGAGGAACCAGACATAGTAGGGATTACTGAGACATGGCTACAGAAAAATCAGGACTGGGAATTAAACATTGCAGGGTATAACATATTTAGAAAAGATAGAGAGGGGAAAAGGGGAGGTGGAGTAGCTGTACTTATTAGGGATAACATAATGGCAGTAGAAAAAAGGGACTCAGCTATCAGCAAGACAAAAATAGAATCCATTTGGATAGAGATAAAAGATAATAAAGGATCTATCACACTAATAGGTGTAGTCTACAGACCACCTCATAGTGGAAGGGAGGTGGAGGAAGAAATATGCAGACAAATAAGATAAATGAGTTAAAAACATAGAATAATAATCATGGGTGATTTCAACTACCCCGATATTAATTGGACAGAAGAGTAGGTAAAGGGGATAAGGGAATGGAGTTCCTACAATGTATACAGGACTCCTTCCTAACCCAATATGTAAAAAGCCCATTGGATCTAGTTATGGGGAATGAGCCAGAGCAGATAAGAGAAGTAAAGGTAGGGGAACATCTGGCAATAGTGACCAGAATATAATACACTATAAGATGATAATAGAGAAGGACATAAGTATGACAAAAACCAGGTTAATAGGTTGGAAAAAAGCTGATTTTGAGGGGTTGAGAATAGAACTTGGGAAGATAAAATGGGAAACAATATTAGCAAAGAACAATGTAGAACAACAATGGGAAATATTTAAGAGAGAAGTCAAAAAAACAATTGGGAAGGCAAAGAGGAACTATGAAATTAAATTATCAAGGAACATAAAACAAAATAGTAACATATTTTACAGGCACAGCAATAAAAAAAGGAAGGTTGGGATGGGAATAGGGCCATTAAGGGATGGACAGGACAATACCACAGGTAATGATAGGGAGGTGGCAGAAATATTAAATCATTATTTTGCTTCGGTATTTACCAGGGAGTTAGAATAGGTGGACATGACATTGGATGATGAGATGAGTAATGAGATAAGTGCAGTTAAAATAAAAAAAGAGGATATACTGTAAGAATTCGCAATAATTTACAGTTCTGAAGATTCATTTTTTTGATTAAAGAATCCCTGGGCGATGTGCTTTTAAATTTCCAGGGATAAAAATGGCTGTCACCACATGGCCGAAGACAAAGGACAATGCTTTGTTTACAAAGCAATTGAATGCTATTAGCATTTGTTTGTATATCGAGTGGATACATCTAAACTGCAGAAGAGACTTTTGTACCTTGAATGGGAAACGTTTAACATTTGAATGGGTTTTAAATCACCCAGCACTGGACAATAGAGCAGTTTATCTCCCTTTTGTTTCAGCCCAGGGAGCTCCGGAAGGCACATTAACCCAATCTAACCACTCTGAGTTAGCCAATCACAGCTTTCTCTTGTGTATTGGACCCTTTGGGCGGGGAATTTTGCACACAGCCCTTGCAAGGCAGAACGGCAGGGGCCTCACCAGGTATAAAGATAGCGGCTGAGAAGCTAGCTCTCTCTCTCTTACTTCGCTGGACCACAGGTGAGCAGAGTGTCCTGACTCCTCAGCAAAGCAACCTAGTTAAGGAGTTTGGGGTGGTGATTTAAGGGAATTGCTAAGATTGTTTAAATAACATTGTAGCCATTGTATCCCTCGTTTTTGCCGTCTGCAACCCCCCTGTTATATAGTTTTACAATTTTACTGTGTTCGTGTGGGATAGTTTGATATTTTGATTATAGTTTCTTTTAGTTAATAAAACTTGATTTTTTTTCTCTCATCCAAACTACGTGTCTGTTTTAATATCAATAATTATAAGCCCTGCAGTCAGAACTGGAAGGTGGGGTAGCGATTCGAAACCGCTGTTTTAAAATTGGTTTTATTGCAATTGGTATGAGGGTGCAGGCAAAGGCTGCAAGACCAGGAAAATTACTTTAAACCAGTTTAAAGAAACCCCCAAACCCTTACAATACTAAATAAACTAATCAAACTCAAAGAGGATAAAACCCCTGGTCCCGATGGATTGCATCCACACATTTTAAAAGAATCTAGGGAAGAGATAGCAGAGGCATTACTACACATATTTAATAATTTGTTAGAAAAGGGTGTAGTGCCAGAGGACAGACGGATAGCTGACGTTATACCTATATTTAAGAAGGGGGATAGAACATTTCCCCCTTCTCTACTAAAGGAAAGAATAGAAGAACATCTAGAAACGAAAAGTATAATAATGATTGGTCAGCATGGATTTCAAAAGGGAAATTCCTGCTTGACCAACCTCATTGAATTTTTTGAAGAGGTAACAGAGAGAGTAGACAAGGGTAATGCAGTAGATGTAATTTATCTAGATTTTCAAAAGGCCTTCGATGAGGTACCCCATAATAGACTGATGAACAAGGTCAGAGAATGCAGAGTCAGGGGACAAGTAGCAGAATGGATAGCTAGCTGGCTTTAGGACAGAAACCAGAAAGTGGGATTAAAAGGTAGCTGTTCACAGTGGCAGAAGGTGGGAAGTGGAGTTCCACAAGGAGCAGTGCCGGGACCACTGCCGTTCACAATTTATATTAACTATTTAGACTTTGGAATCAAAAACACAATTTCTAAATTTGGGTATTACACAAAATTGGGGGGATAGATAGTCAATACTGAGGAGGACTGCAACAAATTACACGAGGACATTAATAAACTTGCAGAATGGACAAATAATTGGCATATTAAGTGCAACACAGATAAATGTGAGTTATTACATTTTGGTAGGAAGAATAGGGAGATCACTTATTACTTGGTGGGTGCGAGTCTCGGTGGGGTAGAGGAACAAAGGGATCTCGGAGTACAAATACACTAATCACTAAAAGTTGTGCCACAGTTTAACAAGGCCATAAAAAGAGCAAACCAAGCACAAGGGTTTATTTCTAGAGAGATAGAATTGAAAGGTAGGGAAGTTATGCTAAACCTGTATCGAACCTTGGTTAGACCACACTTAGAGTAGTGCGTGTAGTTCTGGTCGCCATATTATAAAAAGGATATAGAGGCACTGGAGAGGGTGCAGAGAAGATTTACAAGGATGATACCAGAAATGCGAGGGTATACATATCAGGAAAGGATGAACAAGCTGGGTCTCTTTTCTATTGAAAAAGAAGGTTGAGGGGTGACCTAATAGAGGTCTTTAAAATTATGAAAGGTTTTGATAGAGTGGATACAGAGAGAATGTTTCCACTTGTGGGGAAGAGCAAAACTAGAGCCCATCAATATAAGATAGTCACCAAGAAATCCAATAGGGAATTCAGAAGAAACATCTTTACCCAGGGAGTGGTGAGAATGTGGAACTCGCTACCACAGGGAGTGGTTGAAGCAAATAGTATAGATACATTTAAGGGGAAGCTGGACAAGCACATGAGGGAGAAGGGATAAGAGGGTTATGCTGATAGATTTAGATGAGGAAAGATGGGAGGAGACTCGAGTGGAGCATAAACGCCGACATTGACTGGATGGGCCGAATGGCCTGTTTCTGTGCCGTCTATCCGATGTAATCCTAAGTAACTTTTCCGACGCACTTCCTACGGCGCAGCGGCAGAAGGCCCGAGGAATTTCAAGGGGCTGCAGGCTGTGTGGTACCAGGTTTTAATTCTACCAGTGATCTTGCCCAGTAACTATGTGGGAGCAGGCCTGTTATCTCTGGGGAGTGTTGTGTGTATCTACTTCACTTACATTTAAGAAGAATTCTACAGTGACTCAGTATATGGGTGTTTCATATCAATACAGGTGTTATCTGCCTCTACAAGTTTTATCTTGACTTCCTTGATGCTACCACAGGGAATGGTTGAAGCGAATAGTATAGATGCATTTAAGGGAAGGCTGGACAAGCATATGAGGGAGAAGGGAATAGAGGGTTACGCTGATAGATTTAGATGAGGAAAGACAGGAGGAGGTTCGAGTGGATTATAAGCACCGACATGGGCATGTTTGACTGAAAGGCCTGTTTCTGTGCCATATATCCTATATACATAAGAAAATAAGAAATAGGAGCAGGAGTAGGCAATTCGGCCCTTTGAGCCTGCTCCACCATTCAATAAGATCATGGCTGAGCTTCTACCTCATCTCCACTTTCCCACCCTATCCCCATATCCCTTGATTCCCTTAATATCCAAAAATCTATCGATCTCTGTCTTGAATATACTCAATGACTGAGCCTCCACAGCCCTCTGGGGTAGAAAATTCCAAAGATTCACCACCCTCTGAGTGAAGAAATTTCTCCTCATCTCAGTCCTAAATGGCCGACCCCTTATTCTGAGACTGTGACCCCTGGTTCTAGACTCCCCAGGCAGGGGAAACATCCTCCCTGCATCTACCCTGTCAAGCCCTGTAAGAATTTTGTATGTTTCAATGAGATCACCTCACATTCTTCGAAATTCTAGAGAATTATAGGCCTAGTCAACTCAATCTCTCCTCACAGGACAATCCCCCCATACCAGGAATCAGACTGGTGAACCTTCGTTGCACTGCCTCTCTGGGAAGTATATCCTTCCTTAGGAAAGTAGAACAAAACTGTACACAATACTCCAGGTGGGGTCGCACCAGGGCCCTGTATATCTCTAGTAAGACATCTTTACTCTTATGCTCAAATCCTCTTGTAATCCTATATATCCCTTAACAGCACTGTGGGTTTACCCCGAACAGCATTGTGGGACTACCCCGAACAGCACTGTGGGTTTACCCCGAACAGCATTGTGGGATTACCCCGAACAGCATTGTGGGATTACCCCGAACAGCATTGTGGGTTTGCCCCGAACAGGACTGTGGGTTTACCCCGAACAGCATTGTGGGATTACCCCCGAACAGCACTGTGGGTTTACCCCGAACAGCACTGTGGGATTACCCCGAACAGCATTGTGGGATTACCCCGAACAGCACTGTGGGTTTACCCCGAACAGCACTGTGGGTTTACCCCCGAACAGCATTGTGGGATTACCCCCGAACAGCATTGTGGGTTTACCCCTAACAGCACTGTGGGATTACCCCCGAACAGCATTGTGGGATTACCCACGAACAGCATTGTGGGATTACTCCCGAACAGCATTATGGGAATACCCCCTAACAGCACTGTGGGATTACCCCTTATCAACACTGTGGGATTACCCCCTACCAGCACTGTGGGATTACCCCCTAACAGCACTGTGGGATTACCCGCTAACAGCACTGTGGGATTACCCCCTAACAGCACTGTGGGATTACCCCCTAACAGCACTGTGGGATTACCCCCTAACAGCACTGTGGGATTACCCCCTAACAGCACTGTGGGATTACCCCCTAACAGCACTGTGGGATTACCCCTAACAGCACTGTGGGATTACCCCCTAACAGCACTGTGGGATTACCCCTAACAGCACTGTGGGATTACCCCTAACAGCACTGTGGGATTACCCCCTAACAGCACTGTGGGATTACCCCCTAACAGCACTGTGGGATTACCCCTAACAGCACTGTGGGATTACCCCTAACATCACTGTGGGATTACCCCCGAACAGCACTGTGGGATTACCCCTAACAGCACTGTGGGATTACCCCTAACAGCACTGTGGGATTACCCCTAACAGCACTGTGGGATTACCCCCTAACAGCACTGTGGGATTACCCCCTAACAGCACTGTGGGATTACCCCCGAACAGCACTGTGGGATTACCCCTAACAGCACTGTGGGATTACTCCCTAACAGCACTGTGGGATTACCCCTAACAGCACTGTGGGATTACCCCCTAACAGCACTGTGGGATTACCCGTAACAGCACTGTGGGATTACCCCTAACAGCACTGTGGGATTACCCCCTAACAGCACTGTGGGATTACCCCTAACAGCACTGTGGGATTACCCGTAACAGCACTGTGGGATTACCCCTAACAGCACTGTGGGATTACCCCCTAACAGCACTGTGGGATTACCCCCTAACAGCACTGTGGGATTACCCCTAACACCACTGTGGGATTACCCCTAACAGCACTGTGGGATTACCCCCTAACAGCACTGTGGGATTACCCCTAACAGCATTGTGGGATTACCCCCTAACAGCACTGTGGGATTGCCCCCTAACAGCACTGTGTGATTACCCCTAACAGCACTGTGTGATTACCCATAACAGCACTGTGGGATTACCCCCTAACAGCACTGTGGGATTACCCCTAACAGCACTGTGGGATTAGCCCTATCAGCACTGTGGGATTACCCTCTAACAACACTGTGGAATTACCCCCTAACAGCACTGTGGGGTTAGCCCTATCAGCACTGTGGGATTACCCATAACAGCACTGTGGGATTAGCCCTATCAGCACTGTGGGATTACCCTCTAACAACACTGTGGAATTACCCCCTATCAGCACTGTGGGATTACCCCCTAACAGCACTGTGGGATTACCCCCTAACAGCACTGTGGGATTACCCCGAACAGCACTGTGTGATTACCCCCTAACAGCACTGTGGGATTACCCCTAATGGCACTGTGGGATTACCCCTAACAGCACTGTGGGATTACCCCCTAACAGCACTGTGGGATTACCCCCTAACAGCACTGTGGGATTACCCCGTAACAGCACTGTGGGATTACCCCCTAACAGCACTGTGGGATTACCCCTAACAGCACTGTGGGAAGACCCCAAACAGCACTGTGGGATTACCCCCTAACAGTACTGTGGGATTACCCCCTAACAGTACTGTGGGATTACCCCTAACAGCACTGTGGGATTACCCCCTAACAGCACTGTGAGATTACCCCCTAACAGCACTGTGGGATTACCCCCTAACAGCACTGTGGGATTACCCGCTAACAGCACTGTGGGATTACCCCTAACAGCACTGTGGGATTACCCCCTAACAGCACTGTGAGATTACCCCCTAACAGCACTGTGGTATTACCCCTAACAGCACTGTGGGATTACCCCCTAACGGCACTGTGTGATTACCCCTAACAGCACTGTGGGATTACCCCCTAACAGCACTGTGGGATTACCCCTAACAGCACTGTGGGATTACCCCTAACAGCACTGTGGGATTACCCCCTAACAGCACTGTGGGATTACCCCTAACAGCACTGTGGGATTACCCCTAACAGCACTGTGGGATTACCCCCTAACAGCACTGTGGGATTACCCTCTAACAGCACTGTGGGATTACCCCCTAACAGCACTGTGTGATTACCCCTAACAGCACTGTGGGATTACCCCCTAACAGCACTGTGGGATTACCCCTAACAGCACTGTGGGATTACCCCCTAACAGCACTGTGGGATTACCACTAACATCACTGTGGGATTACCCTCTAACAGCACTGTGGGATTACCCCCTAACAGCACTGTGGGATTACCCCTAACAGCACTGTGGGATTACCCCTAACAGCACTGTGGGATTACCCCCTAACAGCACTGTGGGATTACCCCCTAACAGCACTGTGGGATTACCCCCTAACATCACTGTGGGATTACCCCTAACAGCACTGTGGGATTACCCTCTAACAGCACTGTGGGATTACCCCCTAACAGCACTGTGGGATTACCCCTAACAGCACTGTGGGATTACCCCCTAACAGCACTGTGGGATTACCCTCTAACAGCACTGTGGGATTACCCCCTAACAGCACTGTGTGATTACCCCCTAACAGCACTGTGGGATTACCCCCTAACAGCACTGTGGGATTACCCCCTAACAGCACTGTGGGATTACCCCCTAACAGCACTGTGGGATTACCCCTAACAGCACTGTGGGATTACCCCCTAACAGCACTGTGGGATTACCACTAACATCACTGTGGGATTACCCCTAACAGCACTGTGGGATTACCCCCTAACAGCACTGTGGGATTACCCCCTAACATCACTGTGGGATTACCCCTAACAGCACTGTGGGATTACCCTCTAACAGCACTGTGGGATTAGCCCTAACAGCACTGTGGGATTACCCCTAACAGCACTGTGGGATTACCCCTAACAGCACTGTGGGATTACCCCCTAACAGCACTGTGGGATTACCCTTAACAGCAGCGTGGGATTACCCCCTAACAGCACTGTGTGATTACCCTCTAACAGCACTGTGGGATTACCCCCTAACAGCACTGTGTGATTACCCCTAACAGCACTGTGGGATTACCCCTAACAGCACTGTGGGATTACCCCCTAACAGCACTGTGGGATTACCCCTAACAGCACTGTGGGATTACCCCCTAACAGCACTGTGGGATTACCCCTAACAGTACTGTGGGATTACCCCAGCAGCACTGTGGGATTACCCCCTAACAGCACTGTGGGATTACCCCCTAACAGCACTGTGGGATTACCCCCAAACAGTACTGTGGGATTACCCCCTAACAGCACTGTGGGATTACCCCTAACAGCACTGTGGGATTACCCCAGCAGCACTGTGGGATTACCCCCTAACAGTACTGTGGGATTACCCCAGCAGCACTGTGGGATTACCCCCTAACAGCACTGTGGGATTACCCCCTAACAGAACTGTGGGATTACCCCCTAAAAGCACTGTGGGATTACCCCTAACAGCACTGTGGGATTACCCCCTAACAGCACTGTGGGATTACCCCCTAACAGAACTGTGGGATTACCCCCTAAAAGCACTGTGGGATGACCCCCTAACAGCACTGTGGGATTACCCCTAACAGCACTGTGGGATTACCCCCTAAAAGCAGCGTGGGATTACCCCCTAACAGCACTGTGGGATTACCCCTTAACAGCACTGTGGGATTACCCCAAACAGCATTGTGGGATTACCCCTAACAGCACTGTGGGATTACCCCCTAACAACACTGTGGGATTACCCCCTAACAGCACTGTGGGATTACCCCTTAACAGCACTGTGGGATTACCCCTAACAGCACTGTGGGATTACCCCCTAACAGCACTGTGGGATTACCCCCTAACAGCACTGTGGGATTACCCCCTAACAGCACTGTGGGATTACCCCTAACAGCACTGTGGGATTACCCCCTAACAGCACTGTGGGATTACCCCAAACAGCATTGTGGGATTACCCCTAACAGCACTGTGGGATTACCCCCTAACAGCACTGTGGGATTACCCCCTAACAGCACTGTGGGATTACCCTCTAACAGCACTGTGGGATTACCCCAAACAGCATTGTGGGATTACCGCCTAACAGCACTGTGGGATTACCCCTAACAGCACTGTGGGATTACCCCCGAACAGCACTGTGGGATTACCCCCTAACAACACTGTAGGATTACCCCCTAACAGCACCATGGGATTACCCTTAACAGCACTGTAGGATTACCCCAAACAGCACTGTGGGATTACCCCAGCAGCACTGTGGGATTACCCCCTAACAGCACTGTGGGATTACCCCCTAACAGCACTGTGGGATTACCCCCTAACAGCACTGTGGGATTACCCCCTAACAGCACTGTGGGATTACCCCCTAACAGCACTGTGGGATGACACCTAACAGCACTGTGGGATTACCCCCTAACAGCACTGTGGGATTACCCCCTAACATCACTGTGGGATTACCCCTAACAGCACTGTGGGATTACCCCTAACAGCACTGTGGGATTACCCCTAACAGCACTGTGGGATTACCCCTAACAGCACTGTTGGATTACCCCTAACAGCACTGTGGGATTACCCCCTAACATCACTGTGGGATTACCCCTAACAGCACTGTGGGATTACCCCTAACAGCACTGTGGGATTACCCCTAACAGCACTGTGGGATGACACCTAACAGCACTGTGGGATTACCCCCTAACATCACTGTGGGATTACCCCTAACAGCACTGTGGGATTACCCCTAACAGCACTGTGGGATTAGCCCTATCAGCACTGTGGGATTACCCCCTAACATCACTGTGGGATTACCCCCTAACAACACTGTGGGATTAGCCCTATCAGCACTGTGGGATTACCCCCTAACAGCACCATGGGATTACCCTTAACAGCACTGTGGGATTACCCCCTAAAAGCACTGTGGGATTACCCCCTAACAGCACTGTGGGATTACCCCCTAACAGCACTGTGGGATTGCCACCTAACAGTACTGTGGGATTACCCCCTAACAGCACTGTGGGATTACCCCTAACAGCACTGTGGGATTACCCCCTAACAGCACTGTGGGATTGCCACCTAACAGCACTGTGGGATTACCCCCTAACAGCACTGTGGGATTACCCCAGCATCACTGTGGGATTACCCCCTAACAGCACTGTGTGATTACATGCTAACAGCACTGTGGGATTACCCCCTAACAGCACTGTGGGATTACCCCCTAACAGCACTGTGGGATTACCCCCTAACAGCACTGTGGGATTATCCGCTAACAGCACTGTGGGATTACCCCCTAACAGCACTGTGGGATTACCCCTAACAGCACTGTGGGATTACCCCTAACAGCACTGTGGGATTACCCCTAACACCACTATGGGATTACCCCCTAACAATACTGTGGGATTACCCCAGCAGCACTGTGGGATTACCCCCTAACAGCACTGTGGGATTACCCCCTAACAGCACTGTGGGATTACCCCCTAAAAGCACTGTGGGATTACCCCCTAACAGCACTGTGGGATTGCCACCTAACAGCACTGTGGGATTACCCCCTAACAGCACTGTGGGATTACCCCAGCATCACTGTGGGATTACCCCCTAACAGCACTGTGGGATTGCCACCTAACAGCACTGTGGGATTACCCCCTAACAGCACTGTGGGATTACCCCAGCATCACTGTGGGATTACCCCCTAACAGCACTGTGTGATTATCCCAGCATCACTGTGGGATTACCCCCTAACAGCACTGTGGGATTACCCCTAACAGCACTGTGGGATTACCCCCTAACAGCACTGTGGGATTACCCCCTAACAGCACTGTGGGATTACCCCAGCATCACTGTGGGATTACCCCCTAACAGCACTGTGGGATTACCCCTAACAGCACTGTGGGATTACCCCCTAACAGCACTGTGGGATTGCCACCTAACAGCACTGTGGGATTACCCCCTAACAGCACTGTGGGATTACCCCAGCATCACTGTGGGATTACCCCCTAACAGCACTGTGTGATTACATGCTAACAGCACTGTGGGATTACCCCCTAACAGCACTGTGGGATTACCCCCTAACAGCACTGTGGGATTACCCCCTAACAGCACTGTGGGATTATCCGCTAACAGCACTGTGGGATTACCCCCTAACAGCACTGTGGGATTACCCCTAACAGCACTGTGGGATTACCCCTAACAGCACTGTGGGATTACCCCTAACACCACTATGGGATTACCCCCTAACAATACTGTGGGATTACCCCAGCAGCACTGTGGGATTACCCCCTAACAGCACTGTGGGATTACCCCCTAACAGCACTGTGGGATTACCCCCTAACAGCACTGTGGGATTACCCCCTAAAAGCACTGTGGGATTACCCCTAACGGCACTGTGGGATTACCCGCTAACAGCACTGTGGGATTACCCCCTAACAACACTGTGTGATTACCCCTAACAGCACTGTGGGATTACCCCCTAACAGCACTGTGGGATTACCCGCTAACAGCACTGTGGGATTACCCCTAACAGCACTGTGTGATTACCCCTAACAGCACTGTGGGATTACCCCTAACAGCACTGTGGGATTACCCCTAACAGCACTGTGGGATTACCCCTAACGGCACTGTGGGATTACCCGCTAACAGCACTGTGGGATTACCCCCTAACAACACTGTGTGATTACCCCTAACAGCACTGTGGGATTACCCGCTAACAGCACTGTGGGATTACCCCTAACAGCACTGTGTGATTACCCCTAACAGCACTGTGGGATTACCCCTAACAGCACTGTGGGATTACCCGCTAACAGCACTGTGGGATTACCCCTAACAGCACTGTGGGATTACCCCTAACAGCACTGTGGGATTACCCGCTAACAGCACTGTGGGATTACCCCTAACAGCACTGTGGGATTACCCGCTAACAGCACTGTGGGATTACCCCTAACAGCACTGTGGGATTACCCCTAACAGCACTGTGGGATTACCCCCTAACAGCACTGTGGGATTACCCTCTAACAGCACTGTGGGATTACCCCTAACAGCACTGTGGGATTACCCCTAACGGCACTGTGGGATTACCCCCTAAAAGCAGTGTGGGATTACCCCCTAACAGCACTGTGTGATTACCCCTAACAGCACTGTGGGATTACCCCCTAACAGCACTGTGGGATTACCCCTAACAGCACTGTGGGATTACCCCTAACAGCACTGTGGGATTACCCCCTAACAGCACTGTGGGATTACCCCCTAAAAGCAGTGTGGGATAACCCCTAACGGCACTGTGGGATTACCCCCTAAAAGCAGTGTGGGATTACCCCTAACGGCACTGTGGGATTACCCCCTAACAGCACTGTGGGATTACCCCCTAAAAGCAGTGTGGGATTACCCCTAACAGCACTGTGGGATTACCCCCTAACAGCACTGTGGGATTACCCCCTAACAGCACTGTGTGATTACCCGTAACAGCACTGTGGGATTACCCCCTAACAGCACTGTGTGATTACCCCTAACAGCACTGTGGGATTACCCCCTAACAGCACTGTGGGATTACCCCTAACAACACTGTGGGATTACCCCTAACAGCACTGTGGGATTACCCCTAACAGCACTGTGGGATTACCCCTAACAGCACTGTGGGATTACCCCTAACAGCACTGTGGGATTACCCCCTAACAGCACTGTGTGATTACCCCTAACAGCACTGTGGATTACCCCCTAACAGCACTGTGGGATTACCCCCTAACAGCACTGTGGGATTACCCCCTAACAGCACTGTGGGATTACCCGTAACAGCACTGTGGGATTACCCCTAACAGCACTGTGGGATTACCCCCTAACAGCACTGTGGGATTACCCCTAACAGCACTGTGGGATTACCCCCTAACAGCACTGTGGGATTACCCCCTAACAGCACTGTGGGATTACCCCCTAACAGCACTGTGTGATTACCCCTAACAGCACTGTGGGATTACCCCCTAACAGCACTGTGGGATTACCCCCTAACAGCACTGTGGGATTACCCCCTAACAGCACTGTGGGATTACCCGTAACAGCACTGTGGGATTACCCCTAACAGCACTGTGGGATTACCTCCTAACAGCACTGTGGGATTACCCCTTAACAGCACTGTGGGATTACCCCCTAACAGCACTGTGGGATTACCCCTAACAGCATTGTGGGATTACCCCTAACAGCACTGTGGGATTACCCCTAACAGCATTGTGGGATTACCCCTAACAGCACTGTGGGATTACCCCTAACAGCACTGTGGGAATTCCCCTAACAGCACTGTAGGATTACCCCCTAACAGCACTGTGGGATTACCCCTAACAGCATTGTGGCATTACCCCTTTCAGCACTGTGGGATTACCCCCTAACAGCACTGTGGGATTACCCCCTAACAGCACTGTGGGATTCCCCCTAACAGCACTGTGGCATTACCCCCTAACAGCACTGTGGGATTACCCCCTAACAGCACTGTCGGATTACCCCCTAACAGCACTTTGGGATTACCCCTAACAGCACTGTGGGATTACCCCTAACAGCACTGTGGGATTACCCCCTAACAGCACTTTGGGATTAACCCTAACAGCACTGTGGGATTACCCCCTAACAGCACTGTGGGATTACCCCCTAACAGCACTTTGGGATTAACCCTAACAGCACTGTGGGATTACCCCCTAACAGCACTGTGGGATTACCCCTAACAGCACTGTGGGATTACCCCTAACAGCACTGTGGGATTACCCCCTAACAGCACTTTGGGATTACCCCTAACAGCACTGTGGGATTACCCCTAACAGCACTGTGGGATTACCCCCTAACAGCACTTTGGGATTACCCCTAACAGCACTGTGGGATTACCCCCTAACAGCACTTTGGGATTACCCCTAACAGCACTGTGTGATTACCCCTAACAGCACTGTGGGATTACCCCTAACAGCACTGTGGGATTACCCCCTAACAGCACTTTGGGATTACCCCTAACAGCACTGTGGGATTACCCCCTAACAGCACTGTGGGATTACCCCTAACAGCACTGTGAGATTACCCCCTAACATCACTGTGGGATTACCCCCTAACAGCACTGTGGGATTACCCCCTAACAGCACTGTGGGATTACCCCCTAACGGCACTGTGGGATTACCCCCTAACAGTACTGTGGGATTACCCCCTAACAGCACTGTGGGATTACCCCCTAACAGCACTGTGGGATTACCCCCTAACAGCACTGTGGGATTACCCCTAACAGTACTGTGGGATTACCCCTAACAGCACTGTGGGATTACCCCTAACAGCACTGTGGGATTACCCCTAACATCACTGTGGGATTACCCCTAACATCACTGTGGGATTACCCCTAACAGCACTGTGGGATTACCCCCTAACAGCACTGTGGGATTACCCCTAACAGCACTGTGGGATTACCCCCTAACAGCACTGTGGAATTACCCCCTATCAGCACTGTGGGATTACCCCCTAACAACACTGTGGGATTACCCCTAACAGCACTGTGGGATTACCCCTAACAGCACTGTGGGATTATCCCCTAACATCACTGTGGGATTACCCCCTAACAACACTGTGGGATTACACCCTAACAGCACTGTGGGATTAGCCCTATCAGCACTGTGGGATTACCCCCTAACGGCACCATGGGATTACCCTTAACAGCACTGTGGGATTACCCCCTAACAGCACTGTGGGATTACCCCCTAATAGTACTGTGGGATTACCCCTAACAGCACTGTGGGATTACCCCCTAACAGCACTGTGGGATTACCCCCTATCAGCAGTGTGGGATTACCCCTAATAGCACTGTGGGATTACCCCCTAACAGCACTGTGGGATTACCCCCTAACAGCACCATGGGATTACCCTTAACAGCACTGTGGGATTACCCCAAACAGCACTGTGGGATTACCCCCTAATAGTACTGTGGGATTACCCCTAACAGCACTGTGGGATTACCCCCTAACAGCACTGTGGGATTACCCCTAACAGCACTGTGGGATTACCCCCTAACAGCACTGTGGGATTACCCCCTATCAGCAGTGTGGGATTACCCCTAACGGCACTGTGGGATTACCCCCTAACAGCGCTGTGTGATTACCCCTAACAGTACTGTGGGATTACCCCTAACAGCACTGTGGGATTACCCCTAACAGCACTGTGGGATTACCCCTAACAGCACTGTGGGATTACCACCTAACATCACTGTGGGATTACCACCTAACAGCACTGTGGGATTACCACCTAACAGCACTGTGGGATTACCCCCTAACAGCACTGTGGGATTACCCCCTAACAGCACTGTGGGATTACCCCTAACAGCACTGTGGGATTACCACCTAACAGCACTGTGGGATTACCCCCTAACAGCACTGTGGGATTACCCCCTAACAGCACTGTGGGATTACCCCCTAACAGCACTGTGGGATTACCCCCTAACGGCACTGTGGGATTACCCCCTAACAGCACTGTGGGATTACCCCTAACAGCACTGTGAGATTACCCCCTAACATCACTGTGGGATTACCCCCTAACAGCACTGTGGGATTACCCCCTAACGGCACTGTGGGATTACCCCCTAACGGCACTGTGGGATTACCCCCTAACGGCACTGTGGGATTACCCCCTAACAGCACTGTGGGATTACCCCCTAACAGCACTGTGGGATTACCCCCTAACAGCACTGTGGGATTACCCCTAACAATACTGTGGGATTACCCCTAACAGCACTGTGGGATTACCCCTAACAGCACTGTGGGATTACCCCTAACATCACTGTGGGATTACCCCTAACATCACTGTGGGATTACCCCTAACAGCTCTGTGGGATTACCCCTAACAGCACTGTGGGATTACCCCTAACAGCACTGTGGGATTACCCCCTAACAGCACTGTGGGATTACCCCCTAACAGCACTGTGGGATTACCCCCTAACGGCACTGTGGGATTACCCCCTATCAGCACTGTGGGATTACCCCCTAACAACACTGTGGGATTACCCCCTAACAGCACTGTGGGATTACCCCCTAACATCACTGTGGGATTACCCCCTAACAACACTGTGGGATTACACCCTAACAGCACTGTGGGATTAGCCCCTAACAGCACTGTGGGATTACCCCCTAACAGCACTGTGGGATTACCCCCTAACATCACTGTGGGATTACCCCCTAACAACACTGTGGGATTACCCCCTAACGGCACCATGGGATTACCCCCTAACAGCACTGTGGGATTACCCCCTAACAGCACCATGGGATTACCCTTAACAGCACTGTGGGATTACCCAAACAGCACTGTGGGTTTACCCCCTAATAGTACTGTGGGATTACCCCTAACAGCACTGTGGGATTACCCCCTAACAGCACTGTGGGATTACCCCTAACAGCACTGTGGGATTACCCCCTAACAGCACTGTGGGATTACCCCCTATCAGCAGTGTGGGATTACCCCTAACGGCACTGTGGGATTACCCCCTAACAGCGCTGTGTGATTACCCCTAACAGTACTGTGGGATTACCCCTAACAGCACTGTGGGATTACCCCTAACAGCACTGTGGGATTACCCCCTAACAGCACTGTGGGATTACCCCCTAACAGCATTGTGGGATTACCCCTAACAGCACTGTGGGATTACCCACTAACATCACTGTGGGATTACCCCTAACAGCACTGTGGGATTACCCCCTAACAGCACTGTGGGATTACCCCCTAATAGTACTGTGGGATTACCCACTAACAGCACTGTGGGATTACCCCTAACAGCACTGTGGGTTTACCCCCGAACAGCACTGTGGGATTACCCCCTAACAGCACTGTGGGATTACCCCCTAACAGCACTGTGGGATTACCCCTAACAGCACTGTGGGATTACCCCCTAACAGCACTGTGGGATTACCCCCTAACAGCACTGTGGGATTACCCCTAACAGCACTGTGGGATTACCCCCTACCAGCACTGTGGGATTACCCCTAACAGCACTGTGGGATTACCCGCTAACAGCACTGTGGGATTACCCCTAACAGCACTGTGGGATTACCCCTAACAGCACTGTGGGATTACCCCTAACAGCACTGTGGGATTACCCCCTAACAGCACTGTGGGATTACCCCCGAACAGCACTGTGGGATTACCCCCTAACAGCACTGTGGGATTACCCCCTAACAGCACTGTGGGATTACCCCCTAACAGCACTGTGGGATTACCCCCTAACAGCACTGTGGGATTACCCCTAACAGCACTGTGGGATTACCCCCTACCAGCACTGTGGGATTACCCCCTAACAGCACTGTGGGATTACCCGCTAACAGCACTGTGGGATTACCCCTAACAGCACTGTGGGATTACCCCTAACAGCACTGTGGGATTACCCCTAACAGCACTGTGGGATTACCCCCTAACAGCACTGTGGGATTACCCCCGAACAGCACTGTGGGATTACCCCCTAACAGCACTGTGGGATTACCCCCTAACAGCACTGTGGGATTACCCCTAACAGCACTGTGGGATTACCCCCTAACAGCACTGTGGGATTACCCCCTAACAGCACTGTGGGATTACCCCTAACAGCACTGTGGGATTACCCCTAACAGCACTGTGGGATTACCCCTAACAGCACTGTGGGATTACCCCTAACAGCACTGTGGGATTACCCCCTAACAGCACTGTGGGATTACCCCCTAACAGCACTGTGGGATTACCCCCTAACAGCACTGTGGGATTACCCCCTAACAGCACTGTGGGATTACCCCTAACGGCACTGTGGGATTACCCTAACGGCACTGTGGGATTACCCCTAAAAGCACTGTGGGATTACCCCCTAACAGCACTGTGGGATTACCCCTAACGGCACTGTGGGATTACCCCTAACGGCACTGTGGGATTACCCCCTAACAGCAGTGTGGGATTACCCCCTAACAGCACTGTGGGATTGCCCCCTAACAGCACTGTGGGATTATCCCTAACAGCACTGTGGGATTACCCTTAACAGCACTGTGGGATAACCCCCTAACAGCACTGTGGGATTACCCCTAAAAGTACTGTGGGATTACCCCAGCAGCACTGTGGGATTACCCCCTAACAGCACTGTGGGATTACCCCTAACAGCACTGTGGGATTACCCCCTAACAGCACTGTGGGATTACCCCCTAACAGCACTGTGGGATTACCCCTAACAGCACTGTGGGATTACCCCTAACAGCACTGTGGGATTACCCCCTAACAGCACTGTGGGATTACCCCCTAACAGCACTGTGGGATTACCCTCTAACAGCACTGTGGGATTACCCCTAACAGCACTGTGGGATTACCCCCTAACAGCACTGTGGGATTACCCCTAACAGCACTGTGGGATTACCCTCTAACAGCACTGTGGGATTACCCTCTAACAGCACTGTGGGATTACCCCCTAACAGCACTGTGGGATTACCCTCTAACAGCACTGTGGGATTACCCCCTAACAGCACTGTGGGATTACCCTCTAACAGCACTGTGGGATTACCCCTAACAGCACTGTGGGATTACCCTCTAACAGCACTGTGGGATTACCCCTAACAGCACTGTGGGATTACCCTCTAACAGCACTGTGGGATTACCCTCTAACAGCACTGTGGGATTACCCCTAACAGCACTGTGGGATTACCCTCTAACAGCACTGTGGGATTACCCTCTAACAGCACTGTGGGATTACCCCCTAACAGCACTCTGGGATTACCCCCTAACAGCACTGTGGGATTACCTCTAACAGCACTGTGGGATTACCCCAAACAGCACTGTGGGATTACCCCCTAACAGCACTGTGGGATTACCCCCTAACAGCACTGTGGGATTACCCCTAACAGCACTGTGGGATTACCCCTAACAGCACTGTGGGATTACCCACGAACAGCACTGTGGGATTGCCACCTAACAGTACTGTGGGATTACCCCGAACAGCACTGTGGGATTACCCCTAACAGCACTGTGGGATTACCCCTAACAGCACTGTGGGATTACCCCTAACAGCACTGTGGGATTACCCCTAACAGCACTGTGGGATTACCCACTAACAGCACTGTGGGATTGCCACCTAACAGTACTGTGGGATTACCCTCTAACAGCACTGTGGGATTACCCTCTAACAGCACTGTGGGATTACCCCCTAACAGCACTCTGGGATTACCCCCTAACAGCACTGTGGGATTACCTCTAACAGCACTGTGGGATTACCCCAAACAGCACTGTGGGATTACCCCCTAACAGCACTCTGGGATTACCCCCTAACAGCACTGTGGGATTACCTCTAACAGCACTGTGGGATTACCCCCTAACAGCACTGTGGATTACCCCCTAACAGCACTGTGGGATTACCCCCTAACAGCACTGTGGGATTGCCACCTAACAGTACTGTGGGATTACCCCAGCAGCACTGTGGGATTACCCCTAACAGCACTGTGGGATTACCCCAAACAGCACTGTGGGATTACCCCCTAACAGCACTGTGGGATTACCCCTAACAGCACTGTGGGATTACCCCTAACAGCACTGTGGGATTACCCACTAACAGCACTGTGGGATTGCCACCTAACAGTACTGTGGGATTACCCCGAACAGCACTGTGGGATTACCCCTAACAGCACTGTGGGATTACCCCTAACAGCACTGTGGGATTACCCCTAACAGCACTGTGGGATTACCCCTAACAGCACTGTGGGATTACCCCTAACAGCACTATGGGATTACCCCCTAACAATACTGTGGGATTACCCCAGCAGCACTGTGGGATTACCCCCTAACAGCACTGTGGGATTACCCCCTAAAAGCACTGTGGAATTACCCCTAACGGCACTGTGGGATTACCCTCTAACAGCACTGTGGGATTACCCTCTAACAGCACTGTGGGATTACCCCTAACGGCACTGTGGAATTACCCCTAACAGCACTGTGGGATTACCCGCTAACAGCGCTGTGGGATTACCCCCTAACGGCACTGTGGGATTACCCTCTAACAGCACTGTGGGATTACCCCCTAACAGCACTGTGGGATTACCCCGAACAGCACTGTGGAATTACCCCTAACGGCACTGTGGGATTACCCACTAACAGCACTGTGGGATTACCCCTAACAGCACTGTGGGATTACCCCTAACGGCACTGTGGGATTACCCCCTAAAAGCAGTGTGGGATTACCCCCTAACAGCACTGTGTGATTACCCCTAACAGCACTGTGGGATTACCCCTAACAGCACTGTGGGATTACCCCCTAACAGCACTGTGTGATTACCCCTAACAGCACTGTGGGATTACCCCTAACAGCACTGTGGGATTACCCCCTAACAGCACTGTGGGATTACCCCTAACAGCACTGTGGGATTACCCCTAACAGCACTGTGGGATAACCCCTAACGGCACTGTGGGATTACCCCCTAAAAGCAGTGTGGGATTACCCCTAACGGCACTGTGGGATTACCCCCTAACAGCACTGTGGGATTTACCCTAACGGCACTGTGGGATTACCCCCTAAAAGAAGTGTGGGTTTCCCCCCTAACAGCACTGTGTGATTACCCCTAACAGCACTGTGGGATTACCCCCTAACAGCACTGTGGGATTACCCCCTAACAGCACTGTGGGATTACCCCTAACAGCACTGTGGGATTACCCCCTAACAGCACTGTGGGATTACCCCCTAACAGCACTGTGGGATTACCCCCTAACAGCACTGTGGGATTACCCCTAACAGCTCTGTGGGATTACCCGTAACAGCACTGTGGGATTACCCCTAACAGCACTGTGGGATTACCCCCTAACAGCACTGTGGGATTACCCCCTAACAGCACTGTGGGATTACCCCCTAACAGCACTGTGGGATTACCCCCTAACAGTACTGTGGGATTACCCCCTAACAGCACTGTGGGATTACCCCCTAACAGCACTGTGGGATTACCCCCTAACAGCACTGTGAGATTACCCCCTAACAGCACTGTGGGATTACCCCCTAACAGCACTGTGAGATTACCCCCTAACAGCACTGTGGGATTACCCCCTAACAGCACTGTGGGATAACCCCTAACAGCACGGTGGGATTACCCCGTAACAGCACTGTGGGATTACCCCTTAACAGCACTGTGGGATTACCCCTAACAGCACTGTGGGATTACCCCTAACAGCACTGTGGGATTTCCCCTAACAGCACTGCGGGATTACCCCGTAACAGCACTGTAGGATTACCCCCTAACAGCACTGTGGGATTACCCCTAACAGTACTGTGGGATTACCCCCTAACAGCACTGTGGGATTACCCCTAACAGTACTGTGGGATTACCCCTAACAGCTCTGTGGGATTACCCGTAACAGCACTGTGGGATTACCCCTAACAGCACTGTGGGATTACCCCTAACAGCACTGTGGGATTACCCCCTAACAGCACTGTGGGATTACCCCCTAACAGCACTGTGGGATTACCCCGTAACAGCACTGTAGGATTACCCCCTAACAGCACTGTGGGATTACCCCTAACAGCATTGTGGGATTACCCCCTAACAGCACTGTGCGATTACCCCCTAACAGCACTGTGGGATTCCCCCTAACAGCACTGTGGCATTACCCCCTAACTGCACTGTGGGATTACCCCCTAACAGCACTGTGGGATTCCCCCTAACAGCACTGTGGCATTACCCCCTAACTGCACTGTGGGATTACCCCCTAACAGCACTGTCGGATTACCCCCTAACAGCACTGTGGGATTACCCCCTAACAGCACTTTGGGATTACCCCTAACAGCACTGTGGGATTACCCCTAACAGCACTGTGGGATTACCCCTAATAGCACTGTGGGATTACCACTAACAACACTGTGGGATTACCCCCTAACAGCACTGTGGGATTACCCCTAACAGCACTGTGGGATTACCCCTAACAGCACTGTGGGATTACCCCTAACAGCACTGTGGGATTACCCCCTAACAGCACTGTGGGATTACCCCCTAACAGCACTGTGGGATTACCCCCTAACAGCACTGTGGGATTACCCCCTAACAACACTGTGGGATTACCCCTAACAGCACTGTGGGATTACCCCTAACAGCACTGTGGGATTACCCCCTAACAGCACTGTGGGATTACCCCCTAACAGCACTGTGGGATTACCCCCTAACAGCACTGTGGGATTACCCCCTATCAGCACTGTGGGATTACCCCCTAACATCACTGTGGGATTACCCCTAACAGCACTGTGGGATTACCCCTAACAGCACTGTGGGATTACCCCCTAACAGCACTGTGGGATTACCCCCTAACAGCACTGTGGGATTACCCCCTAACGGCACTGTGGGATTACCCCCTATCAGCACTGTGGGATTACCCCCTAACAACACTGTGGGATTACCCCCTAACAACACTGTGGGATTACCCCCTAACAGCACTGTGGGATTACCCCCTAACAACACTGTGGGATTACCCCCTAACAGCACTGTGGGATTACCCTAACAGCACTGTGGGATTACCCCCTAACAGCACTGTGGGATTACCCCTAACAGCACTGTGGGATTACCCCTAACAGCACTGTGGGATTAGCCCTATCAGCACTGTGGGATTACCCCAGCGGCACTGTGGGATTACCCCCTAACAGCACTGTGGGATTACCCCCTATCAGCAGTGTGGGATTACCCCTAACAGCACTGTGGGATTACCCCCTAACAGCACTGTGGGATTACCCCTAACAGCACTGTGGGATTACCCCCTAACAGCACTGTGGGATTACCCCCTAACAGCACTGTGGGATTACCCCTAACAGCACTGTGGGATTACCCCCTAACAGCACTGTGGGATTAACCCCTAACAGCACTGTGGGATTACCCTCTAACAGCACTGTGGGATTACCCCCTAACAGCACTGTGGGATTACCCCCTAACAGCACTGTGGGATTACCCTCTAACAGCACTATGGGATTACCCCCTAACAGCACTGTGGGATTACCCCCTAACAGCACTGTGAGATTACCCCCTAACAGCACTGTGGGATTACCCCCTAACAGCACGGTGGAATTACCCCCTAACAGCACTGTACGATTACCCCTAACAGCACTGTGGGATTACCCCCTAACAGCACTGTGGGATTACCCCCTAACAGCACTGTGGGATTACCCCTAACAGCACTGTGGGATTACCCCCTAACAGCACGGTGGAATTACCCCCTAACAGCACTGTACGATTACCCCTAACAGCACTGTGGGATTACCCCTAACAACACTGTGGGGGTGGGGGGTGCGGTGATGTTGTCTTTTCCTGCTGGAGGGAAAATGGGGGTGGGCGGGGTGATAGCTGATCGGCCGCCCGATTCTGCACCGACCGCTCTTCATTTGCACCGACTTCAGTGGGAACGAAAAACGGGTCGGGTGCAAAACAGACGGCCCATCCGGCATTTCCAAAAGGCATTCGATAAGGTGCCACATAAAAGGTTGTTAAGCAAGATAAGGGCACATGGGGTTGGCGGTAAGATATTAGCATCGATGGAGGATTAATTAACGGACAAAAAACAGAGAGCAGGGATAAACGGGTTATTTTCCGGTTAGCAGGCTGTAACTAGTGGGGTGCCGCAAGGACCAGTGCTGGGGCCTCAACTATTTACAATCTATATTAACCACTTAGATGAAGGGACTGCGTGTAATGTATCCAAGTTTGTTGACGATACAGAGCTAGGTGGGAACGTAACCTGTGAGGAGAAGAGCCTGCAAAGGAACGTAGACAGGTTAAGTGAATGGGTAATAAGGTGGCAGATGGAGTATAATGTGGGGAAATGTGAGGTTATTCACTTTGGTAGGAAGAATAGAAAAACAGAATATTTTTTAAATAGTGAGAAACTATTAAATGTTGGTGTTCAGTGAGATTTGGGTGTCCTCATGCAGGAAACACAGAAAGCTAGCATGCAGGTACAGCAAGTTATAAGGAAGGCAAATGACATGTTGGCCTTTATTGCAAGGGGGTTGGAGTATAAGAGTAAGGAAGTCTTGCTACAGTTGTACAGGGCCTTGGTGAGACCACACCTGGAGTACTGTGCACAGTTTTGGTCTCCTTATCTAAGGAAGGATATACTTGCCTTAGAGGCGGTGCAACAAAGGTTCACTAGATTGATTCCTGGGATGAGAGGGCTGTCCTATGAGGAGAGATTGTGTAGAATGGGCCGATACTCTCTGGAGTTTAGAAGAATGAGAGGGGATCTCATTGAAACTTACAAGATTCTGAAGGGGATTGACAGGGTAGATGCGGAGAGGTTGTTTCCCCTGGCTGGAGTGTCTAGAACTAGGGGGCATAGTCTCAGGATAAGGGGTCGGCCATTTAAGACTGAGATGAGGAGGAAATTCTTCGCTCAGAGGGTTGTGAATCTTTGGAATTCTCTGCCCCAGAGGGCTGTGAATTTTGAGTCTTTGAGCATATTCAAGGCTGCGATAGATAGATTTTTGGACTCCAGAAGAATCAAAGGTTATGGAGATCGGGCGGGAAAGTGGAGTTGAATTTGAAGATCAGCCATGATCTCATTGAATGGCGGAGCAGGCTTGAGGGGCCGAATGGCTGACTCCTGCTCATAATTCTTATGTTCTTATTGCTTGCTGTGCATAAATTGGCTGCAGCATTTCCTACATTACAACAGTAACCACACTTCAGAAAGTACTACACTGGCTGTAAAGCACAATGGGACGTCCTGAGGCTGTGAAAGGCGCTCTAGAAATGCGAGTCTTTTTTTCTTTCGGATTAGAACATCGAAATATGTCCGTGTTACCTGGACTGAGAGCCGTGAGCATCCGTTTCCAAACCGTGTACTGAAGCGGGCCGTTGAATTCATCCAGTGTCAGAGCAACGGAAACGCTTCTAGCATTCCCGGATTCGCCACCCGACCTGTTCAAACATTGTTGGGTATTTAAGGGTCGCAATGAATATTATTTAATTCAAATAAAGCTCAGTCATCGGGGCACTCTTATTTAGCTCCAGCTGCACTGTGATTCATGAGCAATTTTTGTCATAGATAATACAGTTTGTAATTTAAAAAAAATTTAAAAACAAAATAGTGGACTTGGTTACATAGAAACATAGGAGCAGGAGTAGGCCATTCGGCCCTTCGAGCCTGCTCCGCCATTCAACGAGATCATGGCTGATCATCCAAACCCTAGCACCCGGTCCCTACACCGACAGCCATCCCACCCAAGCCCTATCCCCGTAACCCCGTAACCCCACGTATTTAATCCCCCTAACACTAAGGGCCAATTTTTATCATGGCCAATCAACCTAACCCGCACATCTTTGGACTGTGGGAGGAAACCGGAGCACCCGGAGGAAACCCACGCAAACACGGGGAGAATGTGCAAACTCCACACAGACAGTCACCCGAGGCCAGATTTGAACCCGGGTCTCTGGCGCTGTGAGGCAACAGTGCTAACCACTATGCCACCGTTAGATATGGTGCGCAGGATTTCCTGGGTGAACATACTATGCCACAGCAAAGAATTCCTTGATGAGGAGATAAGTAAATAGTGCAAAAGCTTGTGGCACATTCTGAAGTAAATCAGTACAATTGTTCAGCTTAGTGGACTGTGAACAATATATTGGTAGAGCCCCATTTGGAGCACTGCGTTCAGTTCTGGGCCCCGCACCTCAGGGAGGATATATTGGCCTTGGAGGGGGTTCAGCGCAGATTCACCAGAATGATACTGGGGCTAAAGGGGTTAAATTGTGAGGACAGGTTGCCTGGACGAGGCTTGTATTCCCTTGAGTATAGAAGATTAAGGGGTGATCAAATTGAGGTGTTTAAGATGATTAAAGTATTCGTTGGGGCAGATAGGAGAGAAACTACTTCGTCTGGTGGGAGAGTCCTTGAATAAGGAGGCACAACCTTAAAATTAGAGCCAGGCCGTTCAGGGACGATTGTCAGCAAACACTTCTTCACGCAAAGGGCAGTGCAAATCTGGAACTCTCCCCCGAAAAGCTGTCGAGGCTGGCGGGTCAATTGAAAAATTTCAAAACTGAGATCAAAAGATTTTTGTTGGGTAAGGGTATTAAGAGATACGGAACCAAGGTGGATAGATGGAGTTGAGATACAGATCAGCCATGAGCTAATTGAATGGCGGAACAGACTCAAATTGCTGAATGGCCTCTTAGTGTTAATATTAGGTGGTATGTAGGAACCAGTGAGCGCTCTCCAGCACAAATTGTCATGAAGCTGACACCTCTGTTGCTCATCATGATATTGATCCAGTACCTCACTGCAAAAGGCTGTGGGGCTCAACTGAAATTGTCAAGTCTGAGATTAAAGGTTTCTGTTAGGTAATGGTCTCAAGGGATAGGAAGCTAAGGCGGGTAAATGGAGTTGAGTGCAGATCAGCCATGATCTAACTGAATGGCAGGAGAGGCTCGAGGGGCTGAATGGCCTCCTCCTGCTCCTATCTGCCAATGGACAGGATAGAGATAGGTGATGAGAAGCAGGTAGCTGGGGTTTAATTCTACCAAAAAACGATATACTAATGATACTATTTTGGTCCCTTCAATTAAAAAGGTCATTCTGATTCCTATGCTCTTATACAAGAGGACGTTGCATACCTGTCAATAATGGGAATGGTGTCCTGAAACACAAGCAGAGGAAGAAAGTCAGAGATAAACTTGCGAACAAAGTTGACAACACACCTAAACTTTTTTGAACTAAAAAAACCCAGATATTCTGTGAGGCTTATTTCTCCTTTCATTTCTTTAACTAAATCAAAGTGACAGGGTGCCAAAGCAGCCTGCTTGATTGGCACCCCATCTACCACCTTAAACATTCACTCCCTCCACCACCGGTGTACCGTGGCTGCAGTGTGTACCATCTACAAGATGCACTGCAGCAACTCGCCAAGGCTTCTTCAACAGCACTTCCCAAACCCGCGACCTCTTCCACCTAGAAGGACAAGGGCAGCAAGTGCATGGGAACACCACCACCTCCAAGTTCCCCTCCAAGTCACACACCATCCTGACTTAGAAATATATCGGCCGATCCTTCAACGTCACTGGGACAAAATCCTGGAACTCCCTCCCTAACAGCACTATGGGAGTACCTTCACCACACGGACTGCAGCGGTTCAAGAAGGCGGCTCACCACCACCTTCTCAAGGGCAACTAGGGATGGGCAATAAATGGGGGCCTTGCCAGCGACGCCCAGATCCCATTAATGAATTAAAAAACACTTGTTTCTGGTCTGCTCACAGGCTGCGTCCTCATCACGACCAGAATTCATTCCACTCTGCACCATTCACATGAAGTTTAACATTAACGTCAACACCCAACTCCTACTGATACACAGCATCGTCAGTTCCCGGTCTGCGGGAAGCCAACGGATCAAAAATTATTGCCAACTCGATAAAAGTTGGGTAATTTTTCCCACTCAAGCAGTTGCAATGAGGGAGGGGGGGTGGGTAATTTTAACCGAAGTCACCGGGCGAGAATCCCACGGGATCGGGTGGAACGCCGGTTTTACACCCCTCCCAATATTGACCTCAATGGGGAGTGTAATTGAGCAGGGTTTAAAACCAGAGTCAACCCCCCTCCGCGCCTGCCGATCCCGTCAGTTTCCCGATGGGAGGGTTAGTTTAAAATTGTCCCTGTCGTGCATGGCGGTTTGATTTCCTTTCATGATACTTCAGGGTTATTCTCTGGCAGCGCAGTCACTTTCATTCCTTTTCTCCCTAACTGTCCTTTTTTTACGCAGGGGCCAGAGGTGAGGTAATAGCGAAATCCTGCCCCTCTCCCTGCCCCCCCCGCAGTATCTCTAAACCACTACCATTCACCTAAGTGCCTGGTAAGTTTACCAATGCAGTCTCTTTATCGTGTAGGAATGTTTGTACCTGCAACAATAATTCCATCTCTTGTACCGTCTGTCTCCTCTGTATATCGATTATCTCCTGGTTAATTGACGTGCTTTCGTCCAGCAATTTCTTCAGGTTTTCTTCTATTCGCTGTGTTGTGGCCTTCTCCTTTTCTTCCAGTTTTGTTATCAGAGCCAGCTTCTCATCGCTCAGAAACTGCTGCATTTCATTAAATTCAGTCTCAATTCGCGCCCGCAGGCTGCCTGCTTGTTTCTGTTAAAGTAACAACACCAACTTGCGATTTACTTGTACTTCTTGCAATCTAGTATACTGTATTTGCTGCTCACGATGCGGTCTCCTCTACGTTGGGGAGACCAAACGCAGATTGGGTGACCGCTTTGCGGAACGCCTCCATTCAGTCCGTAAGGGTGACCCCGAGCTTCCGGTCACCTGTCACTTTAATTCTCCGCTCCATTCCCACTCAGACCTCTCCATCCTCGGCCTCTTACACTGTTCCAATGAAGCTCAACGTAAGCTCGAGGAACAGCACCTCATCTTTTGATTAGGCACTTTACAGCCTTCTGGACTTAACATCGAGTTCAACAATTCAGACTTTAACCCCAGCCCCCATTCTTCAGGCTGTTTATGATTTTGCCATCCCCATTTGCAACATTTTGGGGGAAAAATTCAGTTGGTTGCACCTCCCGTTAGCGCCTTAGGAGGGTGCCAAGTGGGGCACAAAACAACTAGCGCCCGGGCGCGGCGATGTTTGTGCCGCTCGCGAAATTAACTAGACATTTTGCGGCGGCGCTAAACACTACTGCCACGATCTCCTGCGCCGGCAGATCGTGACGTTAGTCGAGTGCGCAACGCACCGGTAGCACCACAGACCGGATATTGAGTGGTGCCCCCAGCCTTACCGCCTGCCGCTAGCAACGACAGGTTGAGGGGAGCGTTATGCTGTCAGAAAGGGACTGGGGGAGCGCTATTTAAAGGCGACCGCTTCCTGCCTTTTTTTGTCGGTGACATTTTTGCACCACGCATTCTGAGAGAGAGAGAGACTTCTGGAGAGATTCAACGCTGTGTGAAGGAGTTTTGGGTACTGAGCAGCACTTTGCAGGTTTATTTGAATTTGCCCTTCCTTGCTTCGCCAGCGCTCTGAGGTAGCGCCTCGCTCCTCGGACTTTGCGCCTTAAGACAGGTGTGAAGCACCTGATTTAGCGCGCCAATCACCTCCAGGGGCGATAAAAGCCAAGTTTGCTGTTGGAGGCGATAATTAGCGCCAGGTGCTAAACTTTGCGCACAGCCGATAACGGTGCCCCAAATGGGGCGATACCGAATCTTTTCCCCTTTATCTCTCCACAGGTGCTGCCCTGACCGGCTGAGTGTTTCCAATATTTTCTGTTGTTGTTTCAGATTTCCAGCGTCCGCAGTATTTTGCTATTGCATTTATATGGAGTTTGGTTACAGCTCAGCCATGATCTCATTGAATGGTGGAACAGGCTCGAGAGGCTGAATGGCCTCCTCCTCCTGTTCCTATGTTCCTATAGCGCCTTTAACAAAGTAAAACGTACCAAGACCCTTCGCAGGAGCATTATCAGACAAAATTTGACACTGAGCCAAGTAAGGAGATATTAGGGCAGGTGAGGGTCAAAGAGCTAGGTTCGAAGGAGCGTCTTAAAGGAGGAGAGAGAGGGTGGAGAGCTGGAGAGGGTTTAGGGAGGGAACTCCAGAGCTTGGGGCCTTGGCAGCTGAAGGCATGGCCGCCAATGGTGGAGCGAAGGAAAGCGCTCGAGCAAAGGGAGTAGTTGATGATGTCACTGAATACCATCCAATGAGAGATAGTTGAGGTGTCATGAGTTAGGTTGGGAGGGACCGAAGGAAGGAAGTGCTGGAACTCCCAGAGGAGATGAGTCTAATTAGGATCGGAGAGACAGAGGAGAATGTGAGGTTACAGGTGGAGCAAGGAGGTTGGTCACTTTAGGGCATGGGTGACTTTGAGCCAGGAAGATGCTAAAACTAAGAAACTGATTGTATCAGTTTTGTAGACAAGGAAGTACATAAGCTCCTCTTAGGAAATACAAGACCATCAAGGTGAGGATGACAGGAGAGGGGTTGCCGTTTGAAGGAGTTGATTTGCGGTAGGGAAGATGGGCTTTGGTTGTCCGTGTCCTCTACGATGATCCTAAAGTAGTAAGTAGAACTGATTGTGGGAAGCAAAGAACGATATTGCTTGAGGTGGCCAAGTCAAATCTGGTGAGCAGTGGGCATGTATGGTCAATCCTAAAGCCCTCAGACTTGAGATCGCAAAGGTGTCAAAGATTGTACTGAAGGAGAACAAAGGGGCTGAGGCACTACGAGGGGCTCAAGGGTGAACTGGAAGCAAGACATCTGTTTAGCAGGCTGGTCAGAGGCAGTGAGGTTCTGGCAGGAAAGAAAGGAGATCTTGCATTTATAGAGCGCCTTTCACAACCTCAGGACGTCTCAAAGCACGTCACAGCCATTAAAGTACTTTTGAAGTGCAGTCACTGTTGTAGTGTAGGAAGTTCACTAAAG
>NW_028225179.1:115359279-115610175 GCF_052327205.1 Somniosus microcephalus
GCGTTTATGTGTTCAACCATAAATGTTTTTTTCGGTGCTTTGGCAACATAAGATGTACCTTGTCATGACAATAAAGCAATTTGAATTGAATTGAATTGAGAGAGAGAGAGATAGATAGATAGACCGATAGATAGATAGACAGACCGTAAAATAAATAGACAGACCAATAGATAAATAGAGAGATAGATAGATAGACATACAGAGATAGATAGACAGACTGATAGCTATAGATAGAGATAGACAGATAGAGAGACAGACAGAGACAGACACACAGATAGAGAGATAGAGAGACAGACAGAGAGAGAGAGAGAGACAGATAGATAGATAGATAGATAGATAGATAGATAGATAGATAGATAGATAGATAGATAGATAGATAGATAGACAGACAGATAGACAGATAGATATTGCTGATTCCCCAATCACCTGCCACACGTTCGGTGGAAGCTCGAGAAGCGGTGCAATGGATTGTTTATGTTGCTTCTCTGGAGGTTCCTGCTGAAGTCACAGTGGACGGGGGTGATTTTAAATCAAGTCGTTGGGTGGAAAAAAAAGGGTGTAAATTTGCAAAATAAAATCGGGTGGGGGTGTAAAATGGGCTCTCGATTTGTCGCCGCCCAACTTTCTGCCAGATTTCTACCAGGGTAATCGTGGCGATTCTACAAATGTTGTAGAGCAGGTGTTGGGTGGCCACATTGGGAAAACATAAAAGAAAGACTCTCCAGTAAACTGGTAAATTGCACAGAGGTTGAATCCTTCAGTCCCACCTTGACGTGACACTGGATGCTGTGAGATGACTTCCCTGAGGGCCACTCAGACTGATCTGCTTCACTGGACTCTGGAATCACATTGGGACCTGACTCTGGAATCACATTGGGCCCTGACTCTGGAATCACATTGGGATCTGACACTGGAATCACATTGGGACCTGACTCTGGAATCACATTGGGACCTGACTCTGGAATCACATTGGGACCTGACTCTGGAATCACATTATGACCTGACTCTGGAATCACATTGGGACCTGACTCTGGAATCACATTGGGACCTGACTCTGGAATCACATTGGGACCTGACTCTGGAATCACGTTGGGACCTGACTCTGGAATCACATTGGGACCTGACTCTGGAATCACGTTGGGACCTGACTCTGGAATCACATTGGGACCTGACTCTGGAATCACATTGGGACCTGACTCTGGAATCACATTGGGGCCTGACTCTGTATTCACATTGGGACCTGACTCTGGAATCGCATTGGGACCTGACTCTGGAATCGCATTGGGACATGACTCTAGAATCACATTGGGACCTGACTCTGGAATCACATTGGGACCTGACTCTGGAATCACATTGGGATCTGACTCTGGAATCACATTGGGACCTGACTCTGGAATCACATTGGGACCTGACTCTGGAATCACATTATGACCTGACTCTGGAATCACATTGGGACCTGACTCTGGAATCACATTGGGACCTGACTCTGGAATCACATTGGGACCTGACTCTGGAATCACATTGGGACCTGACTCTGGAATCACATTGGGACCTGACTCTGGAATGACGTTGGGACCTGACTCTGGAATCACGTTGGGAACTGACTCTGGAATCACATTGGGACCTGACTCTGGAATCACATTGGGACCGGACTCTGGAATCACATTGGGACCTGACTCTGGAATCACATTGGGACCTGACTGTGGAATCACATTGGGACCTGACTCTGGAATCACATTGGGACCTGACTCTGGAATCACATTGGGACCTGACTCTGGAATCACGTTGGGACCTGACTCTGGAATCACATTGGGACCTGACTCTGGAATCACATTGGGACCTGACTCTGGAATCACATTGGGACCTGACTTTGGAATCACATTGGGATCTGACTCTGGAATCACATTGGGACCTGACTCTGGAATCACATTGGGAACTGACTCTGGAATCACATTGGGACCTGACTCTGGAATCACATTGGGACCTGACTCTGGAATCACATTGGGACCTGACTCTGGAATCACATTGGGACCTGACCCTGAAATCACATTGGGACCAGACTCTGGAATCACATTGGGACCTGACTCTGGAATCACATTGGCGCCTGACTCTGGAATCAAACTGGGACCTGACTCTGGAATCACATTATGACCTGACTCTGGAATCACATTGGGACCTGACTCTGGAATCACATTGTGACCTGACTCTGGAATCACATTTGGACCCAACTCTGGAATCACATTGGGACCTGACTCTGGAATCACATTGGGAGCTGACTCTGGAATCACATTGGGACCAGACTCTGGAATCACATTGGGACCTGACTCTGGAATCACATTGGGACCTGACTCTGGAATCACATTGGGACCTGACTCTGGAATCACATTGGGACCTGACTCTGGAATCACATTGGGAACTGACTCTGGAATCACACTGGGACCTGACTCTGGAGTCACATTGGGACCTGACTCTGGAATCACACTGGGACCTGACTCTGGAATCACATTATGACCTGACTCTGGAATCACATTGGGAACTGACTCTGGAATCACATTGGGACCTGACTCTGGAATCTCATTGGGACCTGACTCTGGAATCACATTGGGACCTGACTCTGGAATCACATTGGGACCTGACTCTGGAATCACATTGGGGCCTGACTCTGGAATCACATTGGGACCTGACTCTGGAGTCACGTTGGGACCTGACTCTGGAATCACGTTGGGACCTGACTCTGGAATCACATTGGGACCTGACTCTGGAATCACGTTGGGACCTGACTCTGGAATCACATTGGGACCTGACTCTGGAATCACATTGGGACCTGACTCTGGAATCACATTGGGACCTGACTCTGGAATCACATTGGGACCAGACTCTGGAATCACATTGGGACCTGACTCTGGAATCACATTGGGACCTGACTCTGGAATCACATTGGGACCTGACTCTGGAATCACATTGGGACCAGACTCTGGAATCACATTGGGACCTGACTCTGGAATCACATTGGGACCTGACTCTGGAATCACATTGGGGCCTGACTCTGGAATCACATTGGGACCTGACTCTGGAATCACATTGGGACCTGACTCTGGAATCACGTTGGGACCTGACTCTGGAATCACATTGGGACCTGACTCTGGAATCACATTGGGACCTGACTCTGGAATCACATTGGGACCTGACTCTGGAATCACATTGGGACCTGACTCTGGAGTCACATTGTGACTTGACTCTGGAATCACACTGGGAACTGACTCTGGAATCAAACTGGGACCTGACTCTGGAATCACATTGGGACCTGACTCTGGAATCACATTGGGACCAGGCTCTGGAATCACATTGGGACCTGACTCTGGAATGACGTTGGGGCCTGACTCTGGAATCACGTTGGGGCCTGACTCTGGAATCACATTGGGACTGACTCTGGAATCACATTGGGACCTGACCTTGGAATCACATTGGGACCAGCGTCTGGAATCACATTGGGACCTGACTCTGGAATCACAGTGGGACCTGACTCTGGAATCACACTGGGACCTGACTCTGGAATCACATTGGGACCTGACTCTGGAATCACATTGGGACCTGACTCTGGAATCACATTGGGACCAGACTCTGGAATCACAGTGGGACCTGACTCTGGAATCACATTGGGACCTGACTCTGGAATCAAATTGGGACCTGACTCTGGAATCACATTTGGACCTGACTCTGAAATCACATTGGGACCTGACTCTGGAATCACATTGGGACCTGACTCTGAAAGCACACTGGGACCTGACTCCGGAATCACATTGTGACCTGACTCTGGAATCACATTGGGACCTTACTCTGGAATCACATTGGGACCTGACTCTGGAATCACATTGGGACCTGACTCTGAAATCACATTGGGACCTGACTCCGGAATCACATTGGGACCTGACTCTGGAATCACATTGGGACCTTACTCTGGAATCACATTGGGACCTGACTCTGGAATCACATTGGGACCTAACTCTGGAATCACATTGGGAGTCTGATTCTGGAATCACATTGGGACCTGATTCTGGAATCACAATGGGATCCGACTCTGGAATCACACTGGGACCTGACTCTGGAATCACATTGGGACCTGACTCTGGAATCACATTGGGACCAGACTCTGGAATCACATTGGGACCTGACGCTGGAATGACACTGGGACCTGACTCTGGAATCACGTTGGGGCCTGACTCTGGAATCACGTTGGGACCTGACTCTGGAATCACATTGGGACCTGACTCTGGAATCACATTGGGACCTGACCCTGGAATCACATTGGCACCTGACTCTGGAATCACAGTGGGACCTGACTCTGGAATCACACTGGGACCTGACTCTGGAATCACATTGGGACCTGACTCTGGAATCACATTGGGACCTGACTCTGGAATCACAGTGGGACCTGACTCTGGAATCACACTGGGACCTGACTCTGCAATCACATTGGGACCTGACTCTGGAATCACATTGGGACCTGACTCTGGAATCACATTGGGACCAGACTCTGGAATCACAGTGGGACCTGACTCTGGAATCACATTGGGGCCTGACTCTGGAATCACATTGGGACCTGACTCTGGAATCACATTGGGACCTGACTCTGGAATCACATTGGGACCTGACTCTGGAATCACATTGGGACCAGACTCTGGAATCACAGTGGGACCTGACTCTGGAATCACATTGGGACCAGACTCTGGAATCACAGTGGGACCTGACTCTGGAATCACATTGGGGCCTGACTCTGGAATCACATTGGGACCTGACTCTGGAATCACATTGTGAGTCTGACTCTGGAATCACATTGGGACCTGACTCTGGAATCACAGTGGGACCTGACTCTCGAATCACATTAGGAGCTGACTCTGGAATCACATTGGGATCTGACTCTGGAATCATATTGGGACCTGTCTCTGGAATCACATTGGGACATGACTCTGGAATCACATTGGGACCTGACTCTGGAATCACATTGTGAGTCTGACTCTGGAATCACATTGGAGCTGACTCTGGAATCACATTGTGACCTGACTCTGGAATCACATTGGGACCTGACTCTGGAATCACATTGGGACCTGACTCTGGAATCACATTGAGACCTGACTCTGGAATCACATTGGGATCTGACTCTGGAATCACATTGGGACCTGACTCTGGAATCACATTGGGACCTGACACTGGAATCACATTGGGACCTGACTCTGGAATCACATTGGGACCTGACTCTGGAATCACATTGGGACCAGACTCTGGAATCACAGTGGGACCTGACTCTGGAATCACATTGGGGCCTGACTCTGGAATCACATTGGGACCTGACTCTGGAATCACATTGGGACCTGACTCTGGAATCACATTGGGACCTGACTCTGGAATCACATTGGGACCAGACTCTGGAATCACAGTGGGACCTGACTCTGGAATCACATTGGGACCAGACTCTGGAATCACAGTGGGACCTGACTCTGGAATCACATTGGGGCCTGACTCTGGAATCACATTGGGACCTGACTCTGGAATCACATTGTGAGTCTGACTCTGGAATCACATTGGGACCTGACTCTGGAATCACAGTGGGACCTGACTCTCGAATCACATTAGGAGCTGACTCTGGAATCACATTGGGATCTGACTCTGGAATCATATTGGGACCTGTCTCTGGAATCACATTGGGACATGACTCTGGAATCACATTGGGACCTGACTCTGGAATCACATTGTGAGTCTGACTCTGGAATCACATTGGAGCTGACTCTGGAATCACATTGTGACCTGACTCTGGAATCACATTGGGACCTGACTCTGGAATCACATTGGGACCTGACTCTGGAATCACATTGAGACCTGACTCTGGAATCACATTGGGATCTGACTCTGGAATCACATTGGGACCTGACTCTGGAATCACATTGGGACCTGACACTGGAATCACATTGGGACCTGACTCTGGAATCACGTTGGGACCTGACTCTGGAATCACATTGGGACCTGACTCTGGAATCACGTTGCGATCTGACTCTGGAATCACATTGGGACCTGACTCTGGAATCACGTTGGGACCTGACTCTGGAATCACGTTGGGACCTGACTCTGGAATCACGTTGGGACCTGACTCTGGAATCACATTGGGACCTGACTCTGGAATCACGTTGGGACCTGACTCTGGAATCACGTTGGGAACTGACTCTGGAATCACATTGGGACCTGACTCTGGAATCACATTGGGACCTGACTCTGGAATCACGTTGGGACCTGACTCTGGAATCACATTGGGACCTGACTCTTGAATCACACTGGTACCTGACTCTGGAATCACATTGGACCTGACTCTGGAATCACATTGGGACCTGACTCTGGAATCACATTGGGACCTGACTCTGGAATCACATTGGGACCTGACTCTGGAATCACGTTGGGACCTGACACTGGAATCACATTGGGACCTGACTCTGGAATCACATTGGGTCCTGACTCTGGAATCACATTGGGACCTGACTCTGGAATCACATTGGGGCCTGACTCTGGAATCACGTTGCGACCTGACTCTGGAATCACGTTGGGACCTGACTCTGGAACCACATTGGGACCTGACTCTGGAATCACATTGGGACCTGACTCTGGAATCACATTGTGACCTGACTCTGGAATCACATTGTGACCTGACTCTTGAATCACATTGGGACCTGACTCTGGAATCACATTGGGACCTGACTCTGGAATCACATTGTGACCTGACTCTGGAATCACATTGGGACCTGACTCTGGAATCACATTGGGACCTGACTCTGGAATCACATTGTGACCTGACTCTGGAATCACACTGGGACCTGACTCTGGAATCACGTTGGGACCTGACTCTGGATTGACGTTGGGACCTGACTCTGGAATCACATTGGGACCTGACTCTGGAATCACACTGGTACCTGACTCTGGAATCACATTGTGACCTGACTCTGGAATCACATTGGGACCTGACTCTGGAATCACATTGGGACCTGACTCTGGAATCACATTGGGACCTGACTCTGGAATCACATTGGGACCTGACTCTGGAATCACATTGGGACCTGACTCTGGAATCACTTTGGCACCTGACTCTGGAATCACATTGTGACCTGACTCTGGAAACACACTGGGACCTGACTCTGGAATCACGTTGGGACCTGACTCTGGATTGACATTGGGACCTGACTCTGGAATCACATTGGGACCTGACTCTGGAATCACATTCGGACCTGACTCTGGAATCACTTTGGGACCTGACTCTGGAATCACATTGGGACCTGACTCTGGAATCACATTGGGACCTGATTCTGGAATCACATTGGGACCTGACTCTGGAATCACGTTGGGACCTGACTCTGGAATCACTTTGGGACCTGACTCTGGAATCACATTGGGACCTGGCTCTGGAATCATTTTGGGACCTGACTCTGGAATCACGTTGGGACCTGACTCTGGAATCACATTGGGACCTGACTCTGGAATCACATTGGGACCAGACTCTGGAATCACATTGGGACCTGACTCTGGAATCACATTGGGACCTGACTCTGGAATCACGTTGGGACCTGACTCTGGAATCACATTGGGACCTGACTCTGGAATCACATTGGGACCTGACTCTGGAATCACATTGGGACCTGACTCTGGAATCACATTGGGAATTGACTCTGGAATCACATTGGGACCTGAATCTGGAATCACGTTGGGACCTGACTCTGGAATCACATTGGGACCTGACTCTGGAGTCACATTGGGGCCTGACTCTGGAATCACATTGGGACCTGACTCTGGAATCATATTGGGACCTGACTCTGGAATCACATTGGGACCTGACTCTGGAATCACATTGGGACCTGACTCTGGAATCACATTGGGACCTGACTCTGGAATCACATTGGGACCTGACTCTGGAATCACACTGGGACCTGACTCTGGAATCACATTGGGACCTGACTCTGGAATCACATTGGGACCAGACCCTGGAATCACATTCGGACCTGACTCTGTATTCACATTGGGACCTGACTCTGGAATCACATTGGGACCTGACTCTGGAATCACATTGGGACCTGACTCTGGAATCACATTTGGACCTGACTCTGGAATCACATTGGGACCTGACTCTGGAATCACATTGGGACCTGACTCTGGAATCACATTGGGACCTGACTCTGGAGTCACATTGGGACCTGACTCTGGAATCACATTGGGACCTGACTCTGGAATCACATTGGGACCTGACTCTGGAATCACATTGGGACCTGACTCTGGAATCACATTGGGAGTCTGAATCTGGTATTACATTGGGTCCTGACCCATGAATCACATTGGGACCGGACTCTGGAATCACATTGGGAACGGACTCTGGAATCACATTGGGATCTGACTCTGGAATCACATTGGGACCTGAATCTGGAATCACATTGGGATCTGACTCTGGAATCACATTGGGACCTGACTCTGGAATCACATTGGGACCTGACTCTGGAATCACATTATGACCTGACTCTGGAATCACATTGGGACCTGACTCTGGAATCACATTATGACCTGACTCTGGAATCACATTGGGACCTGACTCTGGAATCACATGGGGACCTGACTCTGGAATCACATTGGGACCTGACTCTGGAATCACATTGGGACCTGACTCTGGAATCACATTGGGACCAGACTCTGGAATGACGTTGGGACCTGACTCTGGAATCACATTGGGACCAGACTCTGGAATCACATTGGGGCCTGACTCTGGAATCAAACTGGGACCTGACTCTGGAATCACATTATGACCTGACTCTGGAATCACATTGGGACCTGACTCTGGAATCACATTGTGACCTGACTCTGGAATCACATTTGGACCCAACTCTGGAATCACATTGGGACCTGACTCTGGAATCACATTGGGAGCTGACTCTGGAATCACATTGGGACCAGACTCTGGAATCACATTGGGACCTTACTCTGGAATCACATTGGGACCTGACTCTGGAATCACATTGGGACCTGACTCTGGAATCACATTGGGACCTGACTCTGGAATCACATTGGGACCTGACTCTGGAATCACATTGGGACCTGACTCTGGAATCACACTGGGACCTGACTCTGGAATCACATTATGACCTGACTCTGGAATCACATTGGGAACTGACTCTGGAATCACATTGGGACCTGACTCTGGAATCTCATTGGGACCTGACTCTGGAATCACATTGGGACCTGACTCTGGAATCACGTTGGGACCTGACTCTGGAATCACATTGGGGCCTGGCTCTGGAATCACATTGGGACCTGACTCTGGAGTCACGTTGGGACCTGACTCTGGAATCACATTGGGACCTGACTCTGGAATCACATTGGGACCTGACTCTGGAATCACGTTGGGACCTGACTCTGGAGTCACATTGGGACCTGACTCTGGAATCACATTGGGACCTGACTCTGGAATCACATTGGGACCTGACTCTGGAATCACATTGGGGCCAGACTCTGGAATCACATTGGGACCTGACTCTGGAATCACATTGGGACCTGACTCTGGAAACATATTGGGACCAGACTCTGGAATCACATTGGGACCTGACTCTGGAATCACATTGGGACCTGACTATGGAATCACATTGGGGCCTGACTCTGGAATCACATTGGGACCTGACTCTGGAATCTCATTGGGACCTGACTCTGGAATCACGTTGGAACCTGACTCTGGAATCACATTGGGACCTGACTCTGGAATCACATTGGGACCTGACTCTGGAATCACATTGGGACCTGACTCTGGAATCACGTAGGGACCTGACTCTGGAATCACATTGGGACCTGACTCTGGAATCACGTTGGGACCTGACTCTGGAATCACATTGGGACCTGACTTTGGAATCACATTGGGATCTGACTCTGGAATCACATTGGGACCTGACTCTGGAATCACATTGGGACCTCACTCTGGAATCACATTGGGACCTGACTCTGGAATCACATTGGGACCTGACTCTGGAATCACATTGGGACCTGACTCTGGAATCACATTGGGACCTGACTCTGGAATCACATTGGGAACTGACTCTGGAATCACATTGGGAACTGACTCTGGAATCACATTGGGACCTGACTCTGGAATCTCATTGGGACCTGACTCTGGAATCACATTGGGACCTGACTCTGGAATCACGTTGGGACCTGACTCTGGAATCACATTGGGGCCTGGCTCTGGAATCACATTGGGACCTGACTCTGGAGTCACGTTGGGACCTGACTCTGGAATCACATTGGGACCTGACTCTGGAATCACATTGGGACCTGACTCTGGAATCACGTTGGGACCTGACTCTGGAGTCACATTGGGACCTGACTCTGGAATCACATTGGGACCTGACTATGGAATCACATTGGGACCTGACTCTGGAATCACATTGGGGCCAGACTCTGGAATCACATTGGGACCTGACTCTGGAATCACATTGGGACCTGACTCTGGAAACACATTGGGACCAGACTCTGGAATCACATTGGGACCTGACTCTGGAATCACATTGGGACCTGACTATGGAATCACATTGGGGCCTGACTCTGGAATCACGTTGGGACCTGACTCTGGAATCACATTGGGACCTGACTCTGGAATCACATTGGGACCTGACTCTGGAATCACGTAGGGACCTGACTCTGGAATCACATTGGGACCTGACTCTGGAATCACGTTGGGACCTGACTCTGGAATCACATTGGGACCTGACTTTGGAATCACATTGGGATCTGACTCTGGAATCACATTGGGACCTGACTCTGGAATCACATTGGGACCTCACTCTGGAATCACATTGGGACCTGACTCTGGAATCACATTGGGACCTGACTCTGGAATCACATTGGGACCTGACTCTGGAATCACATTGGGACCTGACTCTGGAATCACATTGGGAACTGACTCTGGAATCACATTGGGACCAGACTCTGGAATCACATTGGGACCTGACTCTGGAATCACATTGGGGCCTGACTCTGGAATCAAACTGGGACCTGACTCTGAAATCACATTATGACCTGACTCTGGAATCACATTGGGACCTGACTCTGGAATCACATTGTGACCTGACTCTGGAATCACATTTGGACCCAACTCTGGAATCACATTGGGACCTGACTCTGGCATCACATTGGGAGCTGACTCTGGAATCACATTGGGACCAGACTCTGGAATCACATTGGGACCTGACTCTGGAATCACATTGGGACCTGACTCTGGAATCACATTGGGACCTGACTCTGGAATCACATTGGGACCTGACTCTGGAATCACATTGGGACCTGACTCTGGAATCACATTGGGACCTGACTCTGGAATCACATTGGGACCTGACTCTGGAATCACACTGGGACCTGACTCTGGTATCACATTATGACCTGACTCTGGAATCACATTGGGAACTGACTCTGGAATCACATTGGGACCTGACTCTGGAATCTCATTGGGACCTGACTCTGGAATCACATTGGGACCTGACTCTGGAATCACATTGGGACCTGACTCTGGAATCACATTGGGGCCTGACTCTGGAATCACATTGGGACCTGACTCTGGAGTCACGTTGGGACCTGACTCTGGAATCACGTTGGGACCTGACTCTGGAATCACATTGGGACCTTACTCTGGAATCACATTGTGACCTGACTCTGGAGTCACATTGGGACCTAACTCTGGAATCACATTGGGAGTCTGACTCTGGAATCAATTTTGGGACCTGACTCTGGAATCACAATGGGATCCGACTCTGGAATCACACTGGGACCTGACTCTGGAATCACACTGGGACCTGACTCTGGAATCACATTGGGCCCTGACTCTGGAATCACATTGGGACCTGACTCTGGAATCACATTGGGAGCAGACTCTGGAATCACAGTGGGACCTGACTCCGGAATCACATTGGGACCTGACTCTGGAATCACATTGGGACCTGACTCTGGAATCACATTGTGAGTCTGACTCTGGAATCACATTGGGACCTGACTCTGGAATCACATTGGGACCTGACCCTGGAATCACATTGGCACCAAATGCTGGAATTACATTGGGACCTGACTCTGGAATCACAGTGGGAACTGACTCTGGAATCACACTGGGACCTGACTCTGGAATCACATTGGGACCTGACTCTGGAATCACATTGGGACCTGACTCTGGAATCACATTGGGACCAGACTCTGGAATCACAGTGGGACCTGACTCTGGAATCACATTGGGACCTGACTCTGGAATCACATTGGGACCTGACTCTGGAATCACATTGTGAGTCTGACTCTGGAATCACATTGGGACCTGACTCTGGAATCACAGTGGGACCTGACTCTCGAATCACATTGGGACCTGACTCTGGAATCACATTGGGACCTGACTCTGGAATCACATTGGGACCTGACTCTGGAATCACATTGGGACCTGACTCTGGAATCACATTGGGAACTGACTCTGGAATCACATTGGGACCAGACTCTGGAATCACATTGGGACCTGACTCTGGAATCACATTGGGGCCTGACTCTGGAATCAAACTGGGACCTGACTCTGAAATCACATTATGACCTGACTCTGGAATCACATTGGGACCTGACTCTGGAATCACATTGTGACCTGACTCTGGAATCACATTTGGACCCAACTCTGGAATCACATTGGGACCTGACTCTGGCATCACATTGGGAGCTGACTCTGGAATCACATTGGGACCAGACTCTGGAATCACATTGGGACCTGACTCTGGAATCACATTGGGACCTGACTCTGGAATCACATTGGGACCTGACTCTGGAATCACATTGGGACCTGACTCTGGAATCACATTGGGACCTGACTCTGGAATCACATTGGGACCTGACTCTGGAATCACATTGGGACCTGACTCTGGAATCACACTGGGACCTGACTCTGGTATCACATTATGACCTGACTCTGGAATCACATTGGGAACTGACTCTGGAATCACATTGGGACCTGACTCTGGAATCTCATTGGGACCTGACTCTGGAATCACATTGGGACCTGACTCTGGAATCACATTGGGACCTGACTCTGGAATCACATTGGGGCCTGACTCTGGAATCACATTGGGACCTGACTCTGGAGTCACGTTGGGACCTGACTCTGGAATCACGTTGGGACCTGACTCTGGAATCACATTGGGACCTTACTCTGGAATCACATTGTGACCTGACTCTGGAGTCACATTGGGACCTAACTCTGGAATCACATTGGGAGTCTGACTCTGGAATCAATTTTGGGACCTGACTCTGGAATCACAATGGGATCCGACTCTGGAATCACACTGGGACCTGACTCTGGAATCACACTGGGACCTGACTCTGGAATCACATTGGGCCCTGACTCTGGAATCACATTGGGACCTGACTCTGGAATCACATTGGGAGCAGACTCTGGAATCACAGTGGGACCTGACTCCGGAATCACATTGGGACCTGACTCTGGAATCACATTGGGACCTGACTCTGGAATCACATTGTGAGTCTGACTCTGGAATCACATTGGGACCTGACTCTGGAATCACATTGGGACCTGACCCTGGAATCACATTGGCACCAAATGCTGGAATTACATTGGGACCTGACTCTGGAATCACAGTGGGAACTGACTCTGGAATCACACTGGGACCTGACTCTGGAATCACATTGGGACCTGACTCTGGAATCACATTGGGACCTGACTCTGGAATCACATTGGGACCAGACTCTGGAATCACAGTGGGACCTGACTCTGGAATCACATTGGGACCTGACTCTGGAATCACATTGGGACCTGACTCTGGAATCACATTGTGAGTCTGACTCTGGAATCACATTGGGACCTGACTCTGGAATCACAGTGGGACCTGACTCTCGAATCACATTGGGACCTGACTCTGGAATCACATTGGGATCTGACTCTGGAATCATATTGGGACCTGACTCTGGAATCACATTGGGACCTGACTCTGGAATCACATTGTGAGTCTGACTCTGGAATCACATTGGACCTGATTCTGGAATCACATTGGGACCTGACTCTGGAATCACATTGTGACCTGACTCTGGAATCACATTGGACCTGATTCTGGAATCACATTGGGACCTGACTCTGGAATCACATTGGGACCTGACTCTGGAATCACATTGAGACCTGACTCTGGAATCACATTGGGGCCTGACTCTGGAATCACATTGGGACCTGACCCTGGAATCACATTGGCACCAGATGCTGTCATTACATTGGGACCTGACTCTGGAATCACAGTGGGACCTGACTCTGGAATCACACTGGGACCTGACTCTGGAATCACATTGGGACCTGACTCTGGAATCACATTGGGACCTGACTCTGGAATCACATTGGGACCAGACTCTGGAATCAAAGTGGGACCTGACTCTGGAATCACATTGGGACCGGACTCTGGAATCACATTGGGACCTGACTGTGGAATCACATTGGGACCTGACTGTGGAATCACATTGGGACCTGACTCTGGAATCACATTGGGACCTGACTCTGGAATCACATTGGGACCTGACTCTGGAATCACGTAGGGACCTGACTCTGGAATCACATTGGGACCTGACTCTGGAATCACGTTGGGACCTGACTCTGGAATCACATTGGGACCTGACTTTGGAATCACATTGTGATCTGACTCTGGAATCACATTGGGACCTGACTCTGGAATCACATTGGGACCTGACTCTGGAATCACATTGGGACCTGACTCTGGAATCACATTGGGACCGGACTCTGGAATCACATTGGGACCTGACTCTGGAATCACATTGGGACCTGACTCTGGAATCACATTGGGACCTGACTCTGGAATCACATTGGGACCAGACTCTGGAATCACATTGGGACCTGACTCTGGAATCACATTGGGGCCTGACTCTGGAATCAAACTGGGACCTGACGCTGAAATCACATTATGACCTGACTCTGGAATCACATTGGGACCTGACTCTGGAATCACATTGTGACCTGACTCTGGAATCACATTTGGACCCAACTCTGGAATCACATTGGGACCTGACTCTGGAATCACATTGGGAGCTGACTCTGGAATCACATTGGGACCAGACTCTGGAATCACATTGGGACCTGACTCTGGAATCACATTGGGATCTGACTCTGGAATCACATTGGGACCTGACTCTGGAATCACATTGGGACCTGACTCTGGAATCACATTGGGACCTGACTCTGGAATCACATTGGGACCTGACTCTGGTATCACACTGGGACCTGACTCTGGAATCACATTATGACCTGACTCTGGAATCACATTGGGAACTGACTCTGGAATCACATTGGGACCTGACTCTGGAATCTCATTGGGATCTGACTCTGGAATCACATTGGGACCTGACTCTGGAATCACATTGGGACCTGACTCTGGAATCACATTGGGGCCTGACTCTGGAATCACATTGGGACCTGACTCTGGAGTCACGTTGGGACCTGACTCTGGAATCACGTTGGGACCTGACTCTGGAATCACATTGGGACCTGACTCTGGAATCACGTTGGGACCTGACTCTGCAGTCACATTGTGACTTGACTCTGGAATCACATTGGGAACTGACTCTGGAATCAAACTGGGACCTGACTCTGGAATCACATTGGGACCTGACTCTGGAATCGCATTGGGACCAGGCTCTGGAATCACATTGGGACCTGACTCTGGAATGACACTGGGACCTGACTCTGGAATCACGTTGGCGCCTGACTCTGGAATCACGTTGGGGCCTGACTCTGGAATCACATTGGGCCTGACTCTGGAATCACATTGGGATCTGACCTTGGAATCACATTGGGACCAGCGTCTGGAATCACATTGGGACCTGACTCTGGAATCACAGTGGGACCTGACTCTGCAATCACACTGGGACCTGACTCTGGAATCACATTGGGACCTGACTCTGGAATCACATTGGGACCTGACTCTGGAATCACATTGGGACCAGACTCTGGAATCACAGTGGGACCTGACTCTGGAATCACATTGGGACCTGACTCTGGAATCACATTGGGACCTGACTCTGGAATCACATTGGGACCAGACTCTGGAATCACAGTGGGACCTGACTCTGGAATCACATTGGGACCTGACTCTGGAATCAAATTGGGACCTGACTCTGGAATCACATTGGGACCTGACTCTGAAATCACATTGGGACCTGACTCTGGAATCACATTGGGACCTGACTCTGAAAGCACATTGGGACCTGACTCTGGAATCACATTGGGACCTGACTCTGAAATCACATTGGGACCTGACTCCGGAATCACATTGGGACCTGACTCTGGAATCACATTGGGACCTTACTCTGGAATCACATTGTGACCTGATTCTGGAATCACATTGGGACCTAACTCTGGAATCACATTGGGAGTCTGACTCTGGAATCACATTGGGACCTGACTCTGGAATCACAATGGGATCCGACTCTGGAATCACACTGGGACCTGACTCTGGAATCACATTGGGACCTGACTCTGGAATCACATTGGGACCAGACTCTGGAATCACATTGGGACCTGACGCTGGAATGACACTGGGACCTGACTCTGGAATCACATTGGGGCCTGACTCTGGAATCACGTTGGGGCCTGACTCTGGAATCACATTGGGGCCTGACTCTGGAATCACATTGGGACGTGACCCTGGAATCACATTGGCACCAGATGCTGGAATTACATTGGGACCTGACTCTGGAATCACAGTGGGACCTGACTCTGGAATCACACTGGGACCTGACTCTGGAATCACATTGGGACCTGACTCTGGAATCACATTGGGACCAGACTCTGGAATCACACTGGGACCTGACTCTGGAATCACATTGGGGCCTGACTCTGGAGTCACATTGGGACCTGACTCTGGAATCACGTTGGGGCCTGACTCTGGAATCACATTGGGGCCTGACTCTGGAATCACATTGGGACCTGACCCTGGAATCACATTGGCACCAGATGCTGGAATTACATTGGGACCTGACTCTGGAATCACAGTGGGACCTGACTCTGGAATCACACTGGGACCAGACTCTGGAATCACATTGGGACCTGACTCTGGAATCACATTGGGACCTGACTTTGGAATCACATTGGGACCTGACTCTGGAATCACATTGGGACCTGACTCTGGAATCACATTGTGAGTCTGACTCTGGAATCACATTGGGACCTGACTCTGGAATCACATTGGGACCTGACCCTGGAATCACATTGGCACCAGATGCTGGAATTACATTGGGACCTGACTCCGGAATCACAGTGGGACCTGACTCTGGAATCACACTGGGACCTGACTCTGGAATCACATTGGGACCTGACTCTGGAATCACATTGGGACCTGACTCTGGAATCACATTGGCACCAGATGCTGTCATTACATTGGGACCTGACTCTGGTATCACAGTGGGACCTGACTCTGGAATCACACTGGGACCTGACTCTGGGATCACATTGGGACCTGACTCTGGAATCACATTGGGACCTGACTCTGGAATCACATTGGGACCAGACTCTGGAATCTAAGTGGGACCTGACTCTGGAATCACATTGGGACCGGACTCTGGAATCACATTGGGACCTGACTGTGGAATCACATTGGGACCTGACTGTGGAATCACATTGGGACCTGACTCTGGAATCACATTGGGACCTGACTCTGGAATCACATTGGGACCTGACTCTGGAATCACGTAGGGACCTGACTCTGGAATCACATTGGGACCTGACTCTGGAATCACGTTGGGACCTGACTCTGGAATCACATTGGGACCTGACTTTGGAATCACATTGGGATCTGACTCTGGAATCACATTGGGATCTGACTCTGGAATCACATTGGGACCTGACTCTGGAATCACATTGGGACCTGACTCTGGAATCACATTGGGACCGGACTCTGGAATCACATTGGGACCTGACTCTGGAATCACATTGGGACCTGACTCTGGAATCACATTGGGACCTGACTCTGGAATCACATTGGGACCAGACTCTGGAATCACATTGGGACCTGACTCTGGAATCACATTGGGGCCTGACTCTGGAATCAAACTGGGACCTGACTCTGAAATCACATTATGACCTGACTCTGGAATCACATTGGGACCTGACTCTGGAATCACATTGTGACCTGACTCTGGAATCACATTTGGACCCAACTCTGGAATCACATTGGGACCTGACTCTGGAATCACATTGGGAGCTGACTCTGGAATCACATTGGGACCAGACTCTGGAATCACATTGGGACCTGACTCTGGAATCACATTGGGATCTGACTCTGGAATCACATTGGGACCTGACTCTGGAATCACATTGGGACCTGACTCTGGAATCACATTGGGACCTGACTCTGGAATCACATTGGGACCTGACTCTGGAATCACACTGGGACCTGACTCTGGAATCACATTATGACCTGACTCTGGAATCACATTGGGAACTGACTCTGGAATCACATTGGGACCTGACTCTGGAATCTCATTGGGATCTGACTCTGGAATCACATTGGGACCTGACTCTGGAATCACATTGGGACCTGACTCTGGAATCACATTGGGGCCTGACTCTGGAATCACATTGGGACCTGACTCTGGAGTCACGTTGGGACCTGACTCTGGAATCACGTTGGGACCTGACTCTGGAATCACATTGGGACCTGACTCTGGAATCACGTTGGGACCTGACTCTGGAGTCACATTGTGACTTGACTCTGGAATCACATTGGGAACTGACTCTGGAATCAAACTGGGACCTGACTCTGGAATCACATTGGGACCTGACTCTGGAATCACATTGGGACCAGGCTCTGGAATCACATTGGGACCTGACTCTGGAATGACACTGGGACCTGACTCTGGAATCACGTTGGGGCCTGACTCTGGAATCACGTTGGGGCCTGACTCTGGAATCACATTGGGCCTGACTCTGGAATCACATTGGGATCTGACCTTGGAATCACATTGGGACCAGCGTCTGGAATCACATTGGGACCTGACTCTGGAATCACAGTGGGACCTGACTCTGCAATCACACTGGGACCTGACTCTGGAATCACATTGGGACCTGACTCTGGAATCACATTGGGACCTGACTCTGGAATCACATTGGGACCAGACTCTGGAATCACAGTGGGACCTGACTCTGGAATCACATTGGGACCTGACTCTGGAATCACATTGGGACCTGACTCTGGAATCACATTGGGACCAGACTCTGGAATCACAGTGGGACCTGACTCTGGAATCACATTGGGACCTGACTCTGGAATCAAATTGGGACCTGACTCTGGAATCACATTGGGACCTGACTCTGAAATCACATTGGGACCTGACTCTGGAATCACATTGGGACCTGACTCTGAAAGCACATTGGGACCTGACTCTGGAATCACATTGGGACCTGACTCTGAAATCACATTGGGACCTGACTCCGGAATCACATTGGGACCTGACTCTGGAATCACATTGGGACCTTACTCTGGAATCACATTGTGACCTGATTCTGGAATCACATTGGGACCTAACTCTGGAATCACATTGGGAGTCTGACTCTGGAATCACATTGGGACCTGACTCTGGAATCACAATGGGATCCGACTCTGGAATCACACTGGGACCTGACTCTGGAATCACATTGGGACCTGACTCTGGAATCACATTGGGACCAGACTCTGGAATCACATTGGGACCTGATGCTGGAATGACACTGGGACCTGACTCTGGAATCACATTGGGGCCTGACTCTGGAATCACGTTGGGGCCTGACTCTGGAATCACATTGGGGCCTGACTCTGGAATCACATTGGGACCTGACCCTGGAATCACATTGGCACCAGATGCTGGAATTACATTGGGACCTGACTCTGGAATCACAGTGGGACCTGACTCTGGAATCACACTGGGACCTGACTCTGGAATCACATTGGGACCTGACTCTGGAATCACATTGGGACCAGACTCTGGAATCACACTGGGACCTGACTCTGGAATCACATTGGGGCCTGACTCTGGAGTCACATTGGGACCTGACTCTGGAATCACGTTGGGGCCTGACTCTGGAATCACATTGGGGCCTGACTCTGGAATCACATTGGGACCTGACCCTGGAATCACATTGGCACCAGATGCTGGAATTACATTGGGACCTGACTCTGGAATCACAGTGGGACCTGACTCTGGAATCACACTGGGACCTGACTCTGGAATCACATTGGGACCTGACTCTGGAATGACATTGGGACCTGACTCTGGAATCACATTGGGACCTGACTCTGGAATCACATTGGGACCTGACTCTGGAATCACATTGTGAGTCTGACTCTGGAATCACATTGGGACCTGACTCTGGAATCACATTGGGACCTGACCCTGGAATCACATTGGCACCAGATGCTGGAATTACATTGGGACCTGACTCTGGAATCAGAGTGGGACCTGACTCTGGAATCACACTGGGACCTGACTCTGGAATCACATTGGGACCTGACTCTGGAATCACATTGGGACCTGACTCTGGAATCACATTGGGACCAGACTCTGGAATCACAGTGGGACCTGACTCTGGAATCACATTGGGACCTGACTCTGGAATCACATGGGGACCTGACTCTGAAATCACATTGTGAGTCTGACTCTGGAATCACATTGGGACCTGATTCTGGAATCACAGTGGGACCTGACTCTCGAATCACATTGGGACCTGACTCTGGAATCACATTGGGATCTGACTCTGGAATCATATTGGGACCTGACTCTGGAATCACATTGGGACCTGACTCTGGAATCACATTGTGAGTCTGACTCTGGAATCACATTGGACCTGATTCTGGAATCACATTGGGACCTGACTCTGGAATCACTTTGTGACCTGACTCTGGAATCACATTGGGACCTGACTCTGGAATCACATTGGGATCTGACTCTGGAATCACATTGGGACCTGACTCTGGAATCACATTGGGACCTGACTCTGGAATCACAGTGGGACCTGACACTGGAATCACAATGGGACCTGACTCTGGAATCACAATGGGACCTGACTCTAGAATCACATTGGGACCTGACACTGGAATCACATTGGGACCTGACTCTGGAATCACGTTGGGACCTGACTCTGGAATCACGTTGGGACCTGACTCTGGAATCATATTGGGACCTGACTCTGGAATCACATTGGGACCTGACTCTGGAATCACGTTGCGATCTGACTCTGGAATCACATTGGGACCTGACTCTGGAATCACGTTGGACCTGACTCTGGAATCACGTTGGGAACTGACTCTGGATTCACATTGGGACCTGACTCTGGAATCACATTGGGACCTGACTCTGGAATCACATTGGGACCTGACTCTGGAATCACATTGGGCCCTGACTCTGGAATCACATTGGGAGCTGACTCTGGAATCACATTGGGACCTGACTCTGGAATCACATTGGACCTGACTCTGGAATCACATTGGGACCTGACTCTGGAATCACATTGGGACCTGACTCTGGAATCACATTGGGACCTGACTCTGGAATGACGTTGGGACCTGACTCTGGAATCACATTGGGACCTGACTCTGGAATCACATTGGGACCTGACTCTGGAATCACATTGGGACCTGACTCTGGAATCACATTGTGAGTCTGACTCTGGAATCACATTGGACCTGACTCTGGAATCACATTGGGACCTGACTCTGGAATCACATTGTGACCTGACTCTGGAATCACATTGTGAGTCTGACTCTGGAATCACATTGGGACCTGACTCTGGAATCACATTGTGAGTCTGACTCTGGAATCACATTGGACCTGACTCTGGAATCACATTGGGACCTGACTCTGGAATCACATTGGGACCTGACTCTGGAATCACATTGGGACCTGACTCTGGAATCACATTGGGACCTGACTCTGGAATCACATTGGGACCTGACACTGGAATCACATTGGGACCTGACTCTGGAATCACGTTGGGACCTGACTCTGGAATCACGTTGGGACCTGACTCTGGAATCACGTTGGGACCTGACTCTGGAATCACATTGGGACCTGACTCTGGAATCACATTGGGACCTGACTCTGGAATCACATTGGGACCTGACTCTGGAATCACATTGGGACCTGACTCTGGAATTACATTGGGCCCTGTCTCTGGAATCACATTGGGACCTGACTCTGGAATCACATTGGGACCTGACTCTGGAATCACATTGGGACCTGACTCTGGAATCACATTGGGACCTGACTCTGGAATCACATTGGGAGCTGACTCTGGAATCACATTGTGACCTGACTCTGGAATCACATTGGGACCTGACTCTGGAATCACATTGTGACCTGACTCTGGAATCACATTGGGACCTGACTCTGGAATCACTTTGGGACCTGACTCTGGAATCACATTGGACCTGACTCTGGAATCACATTGGGACCTGACTCTGGAATCACATTGGGACCTGACTCTGGAATCACATTGTGACCTGACTCTGGAATCACATTGGGACCTGACTCTGGAATCACTTTGGGACCTGACTCTGGAATCACATTGGACCTGACTCTGGAATCACATTGGGACCTGACTCTGGAATCACGTTGGGACCTGACTCTGGAATCACATTGGGACCTGACTCTGGAATCACATTGGGACCTGACTCTGGAATCACATTGTGACCTGACTGTGGAATCACATTGGGACCTGACTCTGGAATCACTTTGGGACCTGACTCTGGAATCACATTGGGACCTGACTCTGGAATCACATTGGGACCTGACTCTGGAATCACATTGGGACCTGACTCTGGAATCACGTTGGGAGCTGACTCTGGAATCACATTGGGAGCTGACTCTGGAATCACATTGGGACCTGACTCTGGAATCACTTTGGGAGCTGACTCTGGAATCACATTGGGACCTGACTCTGGAATCACATTGGGACCTGACTCTGGAATCACATTGGGGCCTGACTCTGGAATCACATTGGGGCCTGAGTCTGGAATCACATTGGGACATGACTCTGGAATCACATTGGGACCTGACTCTGGAATCACATTGGGACCTGACTCTGGAATCACATTGGGACCTGACTCTGGAATCACATTGGGACCTGACTCTGGAATCACTTTGGGACCTGACTCTGGAATCACTTTGGGGCCTGACTCTGGAATCACGTTGGACCTGACTCTGGAATTACGTTGGGACCTGACTCTGGAATCACATTGGGACCTGACTCTGGAATCACGTTGGGAGCTGACTCTGGAATCACATTGGGAGCTGACTCTGGAATCACATTGGGACCTGACTCTGGAATCACTTTGGGAGCTGTCTCTGGAAGCACATTGGGACCTGACTATGGAATCACATTGGGACCTGACTCTGGAATCACATTGGGGCCTGACTCTGGAATCACATTGGGGCCTGAGTCTGGAATCACATTGGGACATGACTCTGGAATCACATTGGGACCTGACTCTGGAATCACATTGGGACCTGACTCTGGAATCACATTGGGACCTGACTCTGGAATCACATTGGGACCTGACTCTGGAATCACTTTGGGACCTGACTCTGGAATCACTTTGGGGCCTGACTCTGGAATCACGTTGGACCTGACTCTGGAATTACGTTGGGACCTGACTCTGGAATCACATTGGGACCTGACTCTGGAATCACATTGGGAGCTGACTCTGGAATCACATTGGGACCTGACTCTGGAATCACATTGTGAGTCTGACTCTGGAGTCACATTGGGACCTGACTCTGGAATCACATTGGGACCTGACTCTGGAATCACATTGGGACCTGACTCTGGAATCACATTGGGACCTGACTCTGGAATCACGTTGGGACCTGACTCTGGAATCACGTTGGGACCTGACTCTGGAATCACATTGGGACCTGACTCTGGAATCACATTGGGACCTGACTCTGGAATCACATTGGGACCTGACTCTGGAATCACATTGGGACCTGACTCTGGAATCACATTGGGACCTGACTCTGGAATCACATTGGGACCTGACTCTGGAATCACGTTGGGACCTGACTCTGGAATTACGTTGGGACCTGACTCTGGAATCACATTGGGACCTGACTCTGGAATCACAGTGCGACCTGACTCTGGATTCACATGGGACCTGACTCTGGAATCACATTGGGGCCTGACTCTGGAATCACATTGTGAGTCTGACTCTGGAATCACATTGGGACCTGACTCTGGAATCACATTGGGACCTGACTCTGGAATCACATTGGGGCCTGACTCTGGGATCACATTGTGAGTCTGACTCTGGAATCACATTGGGAGCTGACTCTGGAATCACATTGGGGCCTGACTCTGGAATCACATTGGGACCTGACTCTGGAATCACATTGGGGCCTGACTCTGGGATCACATTGTGAGTCTGACTCTGGAATCACATTGGGAGCTGACTCTGGAATCACATTGGGACCTGACTCTGGAATCACGTTGGGACCTGACTCTGGAATCACATTGGGGCCTGACTCTGGAATCACATTGGGACCTGACCCTGGAATCACACTGGGGCCTGACTCTGGAATCACATTGTGAGTCTGACTCTGGAATCACATTGGGACCTGACTCTGGAATCACATTGGGACCTGACTCTGGAATCACGTTGGGACCTGACTCTGGAATCACATTGGGAGCTGACTCTGGAGTCACATTGGGACCTGACTCTGGAATCACATTGGGACCTGACTCTGGAATCACATTGGGACCTGACACTGGAATCACATTGGGACCTGACGCTGGAATCACATTGGGACCTGACTCTGGAATCACATTGGGACCTGACACTGGAATCACATTGGGACCTGACTCTGGAATCACATTGGGACCTGACTCTGGAATCACGTTGGGACCTGACTCTGGAATCACATTGTGACCTGACGCTGGAATCACATTGGGACCTGACTCTGGAATCACATTGGGACCTGACTCTGGAGTCACATTGGGACCTGACTCTGGAATCACATTGGGACCTGACTATGGAATCACATTGGGACCTGACTCTGGAATCACGTTGGGACCTGACTCTGGAATCACATTGGGACCTGACTCTGGAATCACGTTGGGACCTGACTCTGGAATCACATTGGGACCTGACACTGGAATCACATTGGGACCTGACGCTGGAATCACATTGTGACCTGACTCTAGAATCACGTTGGGACCTGACTCTGGAATCACGTTGGGACCTGACTCTGGAATCACATTGGGACCTGACTCTGGAATCACATTGTGACCTGACTCTGGAATCACGTTGGGACCTGACTCTGGAATCACATTGGGACCTGACTCTGGAATCACGTTGGGACCTGACTCTGGAATCACATTGGGACCTGACACTGGAATCACATTGGGACCTGACGCTGGAATCACATTTGGACCTGACTCTGGAATCACATTGGGACCTGACACTGGAATCACATTGGGACCTGACGCTGGAATCACATTGGGACCTCACTCTGGAATCACATTGGGACCTGACTCTGGAGTCACATTGGGACCTGACTCTGGAATCACATTGGGACCTGACTCTGGAATCACATTGGGACCTGACTCTGGAATCACGTTGGGACCTGACTCTGGAATCACATTGGGACCTGACTCTGGAATCACGTTGGGACCTGACTCTGGAATCACATTGGGACCTGACTCTGGAATCACATTGTGACCTGACTCTGGAATCACGTTGGGACCTGACTCTGGAATCACGTTGGGACCTGACTCTGGAATCACATTGGGACCTGACACTGGAATCACATTGGGACCTGACGCTGGAATCACATTGGGACCTGACACTGGAATCACATTGGGACCTGACTCTGGAATCACATTTGGACCTGACTCTGGAATCACATTGGGACCTGACACTGGAATCACATTGGGACCTGACGCTGGAATCACATTGGGACCTGACTCTGGAATCACATTGGGACCTGACTCTGGAATCACATTGGGACCTGACTCTGGAATCACATTGGGACCTGACTCTGGAGTCACATTGGGACCTGACTCTGGAATCACATTGGGACCTGACTCTGGAATCACATTGGGACCTGACTCTGGAGTCACATTGGGACCTGACTCTGGAATCACATTGGGACCTGACTCTGGAATCACACTGGGACCTGACTCTGGAATCACATTGGGACCTGACTCTGGAATCACATTGGGACCTGACTCTGGAATCGCATTGGGACCTGACTCTGGAATCACATTGGGACCTGACTCTGGAATCACATTGGGACCTGACTCTGGAATCACATTGGGACCTGACTCTGGAATCATATTGGGGCCTGACTCTGGAATCACATTGGGACCTGACTCTGGAATCACACTGGGACCTGACTCTGGAATCACACTGGGACCTGACTCTGGAATCACATTTCGACCTGACTCTGGAATCGCATTGGGACCTGACTCTGGAATCACATTGTGACCTGACTCTGGAATCACACTGGGACCTGACTCTGGAATCACATTTCGACCTGACTCTGGAATCACATTGGGACCTGACTCTGGAATCACATTGTGACCTGACTCTGGAATCACACTGGGACCTGACTCTGGAATCACATTTCGACCTGACTCTGGAATCACGTTGGGGCCTGACTCTGGAATCACATTGGGACCAGACTCTGGAATCACATTGGGACCTGACTCTGGAATCACATTGGGACCTGACTCTGGAATCACATTGGGACCTGACTCTGGAATCACATTGGGACCTGACTCTGGAATTACATTGGGACCTGACTCTGGAATCACATTGTGACCTGACTCTGGAATCACATTGTGACCTGACTCTGGAATCACATTGGGACCTGACTCTGGAATCACATTGGGACCTGACTCTGGAATCACATTGGGACCTGACTCTGGAATCACATTGGGAGTCTGAATCTGGAATCACATTGGGACCGGACTCTGGAATCACATTGGGACCTGACTCTGGAGTCACATTGGGACCTGACTCTGGAGTCACATTGGGACCTGACTCTGGAATCACATTGGGACCTGACTCTGGAATCACGTTGGGACCTGACTCTGGAATCACATTGGGACCGGACTCTGGAATCACATTGGGAGCTGACTCTGGAATCGCATTGGGACCTGACTCTGGAATCACATTGGGACCTGACTCTGGAATCACATTGGGACCTGACTCTGGAATCACATTGGGACCTGACTCTGGAATCACATTGGGACCTGACTCTGGAATCACATTGGGACCTGACTCTGGAATCACATTGGGACCTGACTCTGGAATCACATTGGGACCTGACTCTGGAATCACATTGGGACCGGACTCTTTAGTCACATTGTGGGTCTGACTCTGGAGCTCTGTTGCTATGGGTTACATAAAACTGGCAGGGTAAGTGACCCCTCAAAGGCGGGTCATCTGCTCACCCACAGTACGGGGAATGCGGTGTTGATGGAGGATTTACTTGCCATAGAGGGAGTGCAATGAAGGTTCGCCAGGCTGACTCATGGGAAGGGGGCAATGTCCTATGAGGAGAGATTGAATAGACTAGGCCTATATTCTCTAGAGTTTCGAAGAATGAGAGGTGATCTCATTGAAACAAACAACATTCTTACAGGGCTTGACAGGGTAGATGCAGGGAGGATGTTTCCGCTGTCTGGGGAGTCTAGAACCAGGGGTCACAGTCTCAGAATAAGGGGTCGGCCATTTAGGACAGAGATGAGGAGAAATTTCTTCACTCAGAGGGTGGTGAATCTTTGGAATTCTCTACCCCAGAGGGCTGTGGAGGCTCAGTCATTGAGTATATTCAAGACAAAAATCGATAGATTTTTGGATATTAAAGGAATCAAAGGATATGGGGATAGTGCAGGAAAGTGGAGATGAGGTAGATGATCAGCCATGATGTTATTGAATGGCGGAGCAGGCTCAAGGGGCCGAATGGCCGACTCCTGCTCCTATTTCTTATGTTCTTATGTTCTTAATCAACTGTGCCCCTATTATCTGCTGCGTTTCCCTACATTACAACAATGACTGCACTTCAAATGTACTTCATTGGCTGTGAAGCGCTTTGGGTTGTCCGGAGGTCTGTATAAATGCATGATCTTTCTTTCACTTCGGTACCGCGTGTAGTTAGTCTGGTGGTCACGATAATAGACTAGCAATTCCGAGGTTGTGAGTTCACATTCTCTCCTGGCAAGTTGGCGAAATTGAATTCATTTTTGGGGCAGGGGAAGTTTTAACCTAACCCGCCCATCGGGAGACTGATGGGATCGGGTGCAACGCTGGTTTCACACCCCACCGCCCCGATTTTCACGCTCCATTGGGTGGGGTGTAAATACCGATGTTCCACCTGATCCCGTGGGTTAAAATAACCTTCCCACCCCCCCAGTAAATCTGACTCGCTTTCTGGGTTAGGTTCTCCAGATATATAAAAATAGATTTCCCGACAGGGCGTTGTTATATTATAGGCCATCTGTATTTGGGATTCACCCAGTCTGTGTGACAATATTCTCCCTTTAATAACAACTTGTATTTATATAGCGCCTTTAACATAGTAAAACGTCCCAAGGCGCTTCACAGGAGTATTATCAAAAACAGTCTGACACCGAGCCACATAAGGAGATATTAGGACAGATGACCAAAAGCCTGGTCAAAGAGGCAGGTTTTAAGGAGCGACTTAAAGGAGGTGAGAGAGGTAGAGAGGCGGAAAGGTTTTGCGGTTGGGGGGGGTATTTCTAGAGCTTAGGGCCGAGGCAGCTGAAGGCATGGCCGCCAATAGTGGAGCGATTAAAATCAGGGATACGCTAGAGGCCAGAATTGGAGGAGCGCCGAGATCTCGGAGGGTTGGAGAAGATTACAGAGATAGGGAGGAGCGAGGCCACGGAGGGATTTGAAAACAATGATGACAATTTTAAAATCGAGGCGTTGCCGGACCGGGAGCCAATGTGGGTCAACGAGTATAGTGGGGGCCGATGGGTGAACCAGGCTTGGTGCGAGTTAGGAGACGGGCAGCAGGAACACTTGCACTCGGTCCCAGAGAGAACTCCACTCCGCGGCCGGCAGAAACCCCCATTACCTTGTAGAGCTCAGCCGCTTCCTTCAGGGGCCTGACCGTGTGGTCCTTGTGGGCCCGAGACATCGCGCAGACCAGGCAGATGGTTCGCTGGTCGTCCTCACAGAACAGCTTCAGCCGCTCCTCGTGTTCCGGGCACTGCCAGCCCGCCCCTTGTCGCCTGGGACCCTCCACCAGCCTCCGCACACTCGCCACCACGCTGGCGGCAAAGCGGTTGGTCCTGACCCTCTGGTCGGCCAGCTGCTCTCCGCACTGCGGGCATGACACGGCCCCCTCCGCTTTCTCCCAGTGCTGCAGGATGCAGGCGCGGCAGAAGATGTGCTCGCACTCCACCGTGACCGGGTCCTCATAAAAACCCAGGCACAGCGGGCATGTCGACTCCTTCGTCATGTTTTCCAACTCCTGCCCAGTCGCCATTTCAGCAGCCGATGCTGAGGTGGTGCTTTTTACTTTTTACTTTCACTTTTGCACAGACCAGGAAATGCTGCTGTTCACCAATTTAAAGGGGCAGGTACACTCAAGACGGGGTGGAGGTTGGGTGGTTGGAGGGGGGGAGGGGCGTTTCATCCCGATCGTAGCGGGTCATTTTCACCTAACTTACCGGGCGGGAAGCACAGGGTATTGGGTTGGACCCCACCCCCTGCCCCCACCACCCTGCCTGATATTAGCAGAATGATACCGGGGCATAGTGGGTTAAATTATGAGGCGAGGTTGCATAAACGTGGCTTGTATTCCTTTGAGTTTCGAAGATTGAGGGATGATCCGACCGCGGTGTTTGAACATGTTAAAAGGATTTGATGAGGTAGATGCGCTGGGGTAATTTTAACCTCACTCTCCGGGCGGGAATCCCACGGGATCGGGTGGAAGGCCAGTCTTACACCCCGCTTGATATTGACAAGCAATTGAGGTTACAAAGAGAGGTAAATAGTCACTCATTTGCAAAGCCAGAAATGTGTTTATTGCGAACAATGTTACAATTTGCATTTCTAAGAATATTTTACCAATATTGAAATGTTACAAAATAATTGCAGGTAGCAACATCAATACAGCATTATAAATGTAAATGTGCAATTCAGGCACTTATATTGCATTTTATCGAGACATTGCACATTTATAGTCCATCTAATTATAAGCAAACAATATATTTCTAGAAAATGGTTCAATATAATTAGAAGGCTGTCTATTATTGCACAATATCGCATCCAATTGCCAGACCTTATCTGCGCTTTAATATCGATAGCTTGTAAATCAGTGAACAAATACAATCACAACTATTCTGGAGATTAACACTTCTGTAAATCATTCAACTCATGCAAATGAAATTCAGAAAATTCCATTCGTCGATTCTCCGATATATTTACAAATTGCCCAACATATTCATTCCTTTGCATGCCAAAAAAGCCACGGCCAGGCCCGCTGCCATTAAGGTTTGACATGATTCCCAACATGTTTGCATAAAGTTAGTGAATTTAGTAATGACATTTTTTAATAACCGCAATTGAAAACCATATGCCCGTCAGCCAAAGTGGTCCGTGCCGGTGTTTATGCTCCACACGAGCCTCCTCCCACCCCTCTTCATCTCACCCTACCAACATATCCTTCTATTCCTGTCTCTCCCTCATGTGCTTATCTAGCTTCCCCCTAAATGCATCTATGCTATTTGCCTCAACTACTCCTTGTGGTAGCGAGGGGAAGAAGAGTATTTTTTTCACTTTCGATATCTGATATTTAAAGGAAAATTTTGCAGGGAGAAAGAGCAGGGGAGTGGGACTAATCGGGCTGCTCTTTCAAAGAGCCGGCACAAGCACGATGGGCCGAATGGCCTCCTTCTGTGCTGTAAGATTCTATATTGAGGGAAATCACTCTCATACATCGGGAACGGTAGCACAGTGGTTAGGCTACTGGACTAATAATCTGGAGACTAGAGTTCAAATCCCACTCCAGCAGCTGGGGAGTTTAAATTCAGTTAATTAAATAAATATACTGGATAGTATAAGTAATGGTAACCATGAGACTACCAGATTGTCATTAAAACCCATCTGGCTCCCTAATGTCCTTTAGAGAAAGAAATCTACTGTCCTTACTTAGTCTAGCCTCCATGTGACTCCAAGCCCACAGCAATGTGGCTGACTCTGAAATGACCTCTATAAGCCACTCAATTGTACTAAACTACTACAAAGAACAGTGGTTCAAGAAGGCAACTCACCACCACCTTCTCAAGGGCAATCTGGGATGGGAGATAAATGCTGGCCTTGCTGGTGACGCCCACATTAAAGAAATGAAACAACCCAGGTCAAATTTAAAACATACTCTACACTCTTCTGTAAAGCCAAGCTCAGAGTATCATCACCAATGTAATGTTTCCAGTTTTTTGCACCTACCAGTCTTTGGAGGGTTAAATTATCAGGTCAGGTTGCAAAAAAAATGGCTTGTATTCCCAGGAGATTGAGGAGTGAGCTGTTCGAGGCGTTGTAAATGTTAAAAGGATAGGGTAGATACGGAGAAACTATTTCGTCTGGTGGGTGTCTCAGGAACAAGGGGTCACAATCGAAACATAGAAGATAGGAGCAGGAGTAGGCCATTCGGCCCTTCGAGCCTGCTCCGCCATTCAATAAGATCATGGCTGATCATCCAAATTCAGTACCCTGTCCCTGCCTTCTCCCCATATCCCTTGATCCCTTTAGCCTTAAGAAATATATCCAACTCTTTCTTGAATATATTTAATGAACTGGCCTCCACTGCCCTCTGTGGCAGAGAATTCCACAGGTTCACCACTCTCTGGGTGAAGAAATTCCTCCTCATTTCAGTCCTAAATGGCTTACCCCTTATCCTTAGACTATGACCCCTGGTTCTGGACTCCCCAGCCATCAGAAACATCCTTCCTGCATCTAGTCTGTTCAGGCCTGGCAGAATTTTATAGGTTTCGATGAGATCCCCTCTCAATCTTCTAAACTCCAGTGAGTATAAGCCCAATCGACACAATCTCTCCTCATACGTCATTCCTGCCATCCCAGGTATCAGCCTGGTGAATCTTCGCTGCACTCCTTCCATGGCAAGAACGTCCTTCCTCAGGTAAGGCGACCAAAACTGCACACAATACTCAAGGTGCGGTCTCACCAAGGCCCTGTACAACTGTAGCAAGACATCCTTGTTCCTGTCCTCGAACCCTCTTGCTACGAAGGCCAAATACCATTTGCCTTCTTAACCGCCTGCTGCACCTGCATGCTTACCTTCAGCGACTGGTGCACAAGAACACCCAGGTCTCTTTGCACTTCCCCTTCTCCCAATCTATTACCATTCAAATAATAATCTGCCTTCCTGTTTTTGCCACCAAAGTGGATAACCTCACATTTATCCACATTATAGTGCATTTGCCATGTTTCTGCCCAATCACCCAACCTGTCCAAATTGTACTGGAGTTTCACGACATCCTCCTCACAGCATACCCTCCCACTCAGCTTTGTGTCATCTACAAATTTGGAGATATTACATCCAATTCCCTCGTCCAGATCATTAATATATATTGTGAACAGCTGGGGTCCTAGGACCGATCCTTGCGGTACCCCACTAGTCACTGCCTGCCACTCGGAAAACGACCCGTTTATTCCAACTCTTTGCTTTCTGTCCGCCAACCAGTTCTCTATCCAAGTCAATACCTTGCCCCCAATCCCAGGTGCCTTAATTTTGCACGCTAATCTCTTATGCGGGACCTTATCGAAAGCCTTCTGAAAGTTCAAATACACCACATCCATCCACTGGTTCTCCCTTATCTATTTTACCAGTTACATCCACAAAAAATTCCAGTAGATTAGTCAAGCATGATTTACCTTTTGTAAATCCATGTTGACTTCGTCCGATCCTGTCACTGCTTTCCAAGTGCTCTGCTATTACATCTTTTATAATGGACTCTAGCATTTTCCCCACTACCGATGTCAGGCTTACCGGTCTATAATTCCCCGCTTTTTTTCTGCCACCTTTTTTGAATAGTGGGGTAACATTAGCTACCCTCCAATCCATGGGTACTCTTCCAGAGTCTATCGAGTTCTGGAAGATGACCAGCAATGCATCTACTATTTCTAGGGCCACTTCCTTAAGTACCCTGGGATGTAGATTATCAGGCCCTGGGGATTTATCGGCCTTCAGTCCCATCAATTTTCCTAATACCATTTCCCTACAAATACTGATTTCTTTCAGTTCCACCCTTTCATCAGACCCTATGTTCCCCGGCATCTCTGGGAGGTTATTTGTGTCCTCCTTTGTGAAGACAGAACCAAAATATGTATTTAGTTGGTCTGCCATTTCTTTGTTAAAATTAGAGTCAGGCCATTCAAGAGTGAAAGCAGGAAGCATTTTTTCACACAAAGGGTAGTAGAAATCTGGAACTCTCCCCCATAAAGGCTGTAGATACTGAGGGTAAATTGGAGCTTTCAAGACTGAAGTCAACAGAGTTTAGTTAGGTAAGGACGCCGGTCCTCAGGAAGGATATATTGACCTTGGACGGGGTGCAGCGCAGATTCACCAGAACAATACCGAAGCTAAAAAGGTTAAATTATGAGCACAGGTTGCATAGACTAGGCTTGTATTCCCTTGAATACAGAAGATTAAGAGGTGATCTAATTGAGGATTTGAAAGGGTAGATAGAGAGAAGGGGGATAGAACATGTCCAGGGAATTATAGACCAGTCTGCTTAACATCGGTGGCAGGAAAAATAATGGAATCCCTACTAAAGGAGCAATAGAAGAACATCTAGAAATAAAAAATATAATAAATAGTCAGCATGGATTCCAAAAGGGAAAGTCCTGCGTGACCAACCTCATTGAATTTTTTGAAGAGGTAACAGAGAGAGTAGACAAGGGTAATGCAGTAGATGTAATTTATCTAGATTTCAAAAGGCCTTCGATGAGGTACCCCATAACAGACTGATGAATAAGGTCAGAGAATGCAGAGTCAGGGGACAAGCAGCAGAATGGATAGCTTGCTGGCTTCAAGACAGAAAGCAGAGAGTAGGGGTAAAGGGTAGCTATTCACAGTGGCAGGAGGTGGGTTGTGGTGTTCCACAAGGATCAGTGCTGAGACCAATGTTGTTCACAATTTATATTAACAATTTAGACTTTGGAATCAAAAACACAATTTCTAAATTTGTGGATGACACCAAATTGGGGGGGGGGATAGTCAATACTGAGGAGGACTGCAACAAATTACAGGAGGACATTAATAAACTTGCAGAATGGGCAAATAATTGGCAAATGAAGTTCAACATAGATAAATGTGAGATATTACATATTGGTAGGAAGAATAAGGAGGTCACTTAGCACTTGGGAGGTGCAAGTCTGGGTGGGGTAGAGGAACAAAGGGATCTCGGAGTACAAATACACAAATCACTAAAAGTTGTGCCATAATTTAACAAGGCCATAAAAAAAGCAAACCAAGCATTATGGTTTATTTCTAGAGAGATAGAATTGAAAAGTAGGGAAGTTATGCTAAACCTGTATCGAACCTTGGTTAGACCACACTTAGTACTGCGTGCAGTTCTGGTCGCCATAATATAAAAAGGATATAGAGGCACTGGAGAGGGTGCAGAGAAGATTTACAAGGATGATACCAGAAATGCGAGGGTATACATATCAGGAAAGGATGAACAGGCTGGGTCTCTTTTCTCTTGAAAAGAGAAGGCTGAGGGGTGACCTAATAGAGGTGTTTAAAAAAGGTTTTGATAGAGTGGATACAGAGAGAATGTTTCCACTTGTGGGGAAGAGCATAACTAGAAGCCCATCAATATAAGATAGTCACCAAGAAATCCAATAGGGAATTCAGAAGAAACTTCTTTACCCAGATAGTGGTGAGAATGTGGAACTCGCTTCCACAGGGAGTGGTTGAAGCGAATAGTATAGATGTATTTAAGGGGAGGCTGGATAAGCATAAGAGGGAGAAGAGAATAGAGGGTTATTCTGATAGATTTAGATGAGGAAAGACGGGAGGAGGCTCGAGTGGAGCATAAACGCCGGCATGGACTGGTTGGGCCGAATGGCCTGTTTCTGTGCCGTATATCCTCTAATCTTATGTAAAATTATTTCTTCTGGTGGGAGAGTCCAGAACGAGGGGGGCATAACCTTAAAATTAGAGGGAGGCTGTTCAGGGGTCATGTCAGGAAGCACTTCTTCACCCAAAGGGTCGTGGAAATCTGGTACACTCTTCCCCCCAAAATCTGTTGAGGCTGGGGGTCAATAAACTGAGATTGATAGATTTTTGTTAGGTAAGGGTATTAAGGGCTATGGAACCAAGGCGGGTAGAAGGAGTTAAGGTACAGATCAGCCATGATGTGACTGAGTGGCGGAACAGGCTTGAGGGGCTGAATGGCCTCCTGTTCCTATGTTAAATGCGCAAGGCAACCAGTTTCAGTGAGTCCGCTTTACAGCCAGTGTAGAAATATGGATACAGTTCCTCGGTGAAGGTGCCAGTGAAAGTGAAGAGATGGGACATGTCATCAGCATTGTAAAAGGACACCTGTCCCCCTTGGTAGTCCAGGTAAACTCCGATCCTCTGGGGCCTGACGCTCAGGACCAGAGGGGTGCGAGGCGAGGTGAGGGCCAAGTACTCCTCGCCAGACCGCCTCACGGCCCAGACGCCAACCTCAAGCCCTGGTGTGAAGCCCCCCATCCTGGCCACGGACGCCTTGGCCACCCCCACCGCCCAGTCCGTGTTCATCCTCACCTCCACCTCCCAGTAGCTGCTCCCCGACGCGAATCCCTCGGAGCCCAGCACGCAGAGGCAGCCTCCGGTCCCCGCCGGGTACCTCTGGACCTGCCTCCCGCTGCCCATGCGCAGGCGCCTGCAGTCGGCGGACAGGTTGAGGTGAGGGTGAGCTGTCGTGGGATCCAGAAGCAGCGGTACTGGAACTGAAGCAGATGGCCGGTCAGAATCGGGTGCTGGGCGGGTTAAAAAAAACACAACGCTTCGAAAGACACAATGGGGCCGAGATTCCTCTCGGGCCGGTAGCACAAAAAAATGAGCGTTAGCTACTGAAGCCAATGAAACCGAACGCCGGGCGCCGCGTGTAACGGGCGGGCCGATCCGACGCCGCCTGTCTAGCGCTACCGCCCGAGACGCATGTCTAGCCTTTCATCCCTACAAAGGGGGTTAAAATTGGACACGGGTCGAGGGTGGCAAAAACGTGCGCAATGACATGCGCCGCCCATTATACCACACGCCCGATATTCAGTTCTATGGAAGGCAATGGAACTGGCTATCAGGCGGGGTGTATAACGATGATACCACCTGTACTGTGTCCCGTGTCGGATTTCACCCCCTTCCCACCATCTCCCCCCACCCCCACCACCGATTCCCCGCCCGTGTTCGCGGGCGGATTTATCAACAGGCCACGAGTGACATCCGGCTCAATCATGGTATCCATCGGGTTTCATTTGATGGCTAAGTAAAGCGCTGGTCCCGAACTCCAGAGCAGGCGTTCACAACCTTTATGCTTCTGAGGCCCCCCTCCCACGTTATAAAAATTCCGCGGACTCCCAGTAACACAGGAGCGAGGTAGGGGCCCAGGGTGAGGTCGGGGCCCAGGAGCGAGGACGAGGCCCGGGGTGAGGATGGGACCCAGGGGCGAGGATGGGGCCCAGGAGCGAGGACGGGGCCCAAGGGCGAGGAGGGGACCCAGGAGCGATGTCGGGACCCAGGGGCGAGTACGGGGCCCAGGAGCGAGGACGGGACCCAGGAACGAGGTCGGGGCTCAGAAGCAAGGTCGGGGCCCAGGGGAGAGGTCGGGGCCCAGGAGCGAGGACAAGGCCCAGGAGCGAGGACGGGGTCCAGGAGTGAGGTCGGGGCTCAGGAGTGAGGACAAGGCCCAGGGGCGAGGACAAGGCCCAGGAGCGAGGACGGGGTCCAGGAGCGAGGACGGGGCCCAGGAGCGAGGACGAGGCCCAGGGGCGAGGACGAGGCCCAGGGGCGAGGACGGGGTCCAGGAGCGAGGACGAGGCCCAGGAGCGAGGACAAGGCCCAGGAGCGAGGACGGGGCCCAGGAGCGAGGACAAGGCCCAGGAGCGAGGACGGGGTCCAGGAGCGAGGTCGGGGCTCAGGAGTGAGGACAAGGCCCAGGGGCGAGGACAAGGCCCAGGAGCGAGGACGGGGTCCAGGAGCGAGGACGGGGCCCAGGAGCGAGGACGAGGCCCAGGGGCGAGGACGAGGCCCAGGGGCGAGGACGAGGCCCAGGAGCGAGGACGAGGCCCAGGAGCGAGGACAAGGCCCAGGAGCGAGGACGGGGCCCAGGAGCGAGGACAAGGCCCAGGAGCGAGGACGGGGTCCAGGAGCGAGGTCGGGGCTCAGGAGTGAGGACAAGGCCCAGGGGCGAGGACAAGGCCCAGGAGCGAGGATGGGGTCCAGGAGCGAGGACGGGGCCAAGGCCCAGGAGCGAGGACGGGGCCCAGGAGCGAGGACGAGGCCCAGGGGCGAGGACGAGGCCCAGGGGCGAGGACGAGGCCCAGGAGCGAGGACGAGGCCCAGGAGCAAGGACGGGGCCAAGGCCCAGGAGCGAGGACGAGGCCCAGGAGCGAGGACGAGGCCCAGGGGCGAGGACGGGGCCCAGGAGCGAGGTCGGGACACAGGAGCGAGGACGGGACCCAGGGGCGAGGACGAGGCCCAGGAGCGAGGACGGGGCCAAGGCCCAGGAGTGAGGACGGGACCCAGGGGCGAGGTCGAGGCCCAGGAGCGAGGACGGGGCCAAGGCCCAGGAGCGAGGACGAGGCCCAGGAGCGAGGTCGGGACCCAGGAGCGAGGTCGGGACCCAGGGGCGAGGACGAGGCCCAGGAGCGAGGGCGAGGCCCAGGAGCGAGGACGAGGCCCAGGAGCGAGGACGGGACCCAGGAGCGAGGACGGGACCCAGGATTGAGGACGAGGCCCAGGAGTGAGGACGAGGCCCAGGGGCGAGGTCGGGGCCCAGGAGTGAGGACGAGGACGGGGCCCAGGGGCGAGGACGGGGCAAGGATGGGGCCCAGGGGCGAGGTCGGGGCCCAGGGGCGAGGTCGGGGCCCAGGGGCGAGGACGAGGCCCAGGAGCGAGGACGAGGCCCAGGAGTGAGGACGGGGTCCAGGAGCCATGTCGGAACCCAGGAGTGAGGACGAGGCCCAGGAGCGAGGACGAGGCCCAGGAGTGAGGACGGGGTCCAGGAGTGAGGACAGGGCCCAGGAGCGAGGACAGGGCCCAGGAGCGAGGTCTGGGTAACCGGCGCCCGCCCAATGAAGCCAGTCAGCTGCTTCCAGGGCAGCCAGGGACCCTATCGCCCCCCACGCCAAGCCCGCACTGACCCCCCCATGCCCCACACCCCCAGCCTGCATCTATCTACCTGAGGCCGTCCCACAGGCCGCTGAGCTGCTCTGACTGCAACCTCCCCTACGATCGGTCCCTGAACCCAACCAAGAGCCCGTCCCCATCCCCGGACTTCCCCAGATAATAATAATAATAATAATCAACTTTATTGTCATTGTTAGTGCACAAGTGCAGTACAACGAAATGTAGGCTTGCGGCTCCCGAGAGTGTACATTTAGATTAAGACATTTAAACATTCAACATACATTTGGCTTGTAATACATTAACATAAACATAACCATTATAAAGTGCATTGGCAGATGTGCAGGCTTTAGAGTTTATTTGTGGAGTTCAGTAGGATGACAGCCCTGGGAAAGAAGCTGTTCCTAAATCTGGTCGTACGGGTGTGAATGCATCTGTAGCGTCTCCCAGATGACAGGAGGGCGAACAGACTGTGGCTGGGGTGGGTAGGGTCTTTGATGATGGACCGTGACCTCCGTAAACAGCGTTTCTGGTATATGTGCTCTATGGTCGGTAGCCGGGTGCCAGTAATGCGTTGGGCAGTTTTGACTACCCGCTGCAGGGCTTTCCGGTCATAGTAGCTACAGCTGCCATACCCTACTGTGATACAGTTCATCAGGATGCTCTATTGTGCAGCGGTAAAAGTTAGAGAGGATCAGGGGTGACAGGTTACATCCCTTCAGCCTCCTTAGGAAATATAGGCGCTGCTGGGCCTTCTTCACCAAAGAGGAGGTATTGAGGGACCAGGAGAGGTACCAAGATAGGCCGCGCCCCGAGAAAGCGCCCATCTCTGGCGGACCCCATGAAATTCTGGCGGACCCCTAGGGGCGGTGGACCCCCGGTTGAGAATCCCCTGCTCTCGAGGGTACCGTTAACTTTGGGTGAAGGTGTAAACTGGACGGCACTGAATTGGCCGCACGTTATACACAACACCCAATTTTTCCTTCAATTCACTTCAATGGAAAGGTGTTTAACAGGCGGCCAATTCGATATAGGTAACCAGAGAATGACAGTTCAAATCCCATCACGGAAGTTTGAGAACGTGAAATCAGTTTTGTTTTAAATCAGAAAATAAAGATCTGTGTCAGCTGTGGCTCAGTGGGTAGCACACTCGCCTCTGAGTCAGTAGGCTGTCGGTTCAAGTCGGTTCCAGAGACTTACACATATAAAAATCTAGGCTGACACTCCCAGCGCTGCGCTGTCGGAGGTGCCGTCTTTTGGATGAGACGTTAAACGGAGGCCCCATCTGCTCTCTCAGATGGACGTAAAAGATCCCACGGCACTATTTCGAAGAAGAGCAGGGGAGTTATCCCCGGTGTCTTGAGGCCAATATTTATTCCTCAATCAACATCACAAAAACAGATGACCTGGTCATTATTACATTGCTGTTTGTGGGAGCTTGCTGTATGCAAATTGGCTGCTGCGTTTCTGACATTACAACAGTGACTACACTTCATCAACTGTAAAGTGCTTTGGGACTTCCGGTGGTCGTGAAAGGTGCTATATAAAAATACAAGTCTGTCTTTCTAGTAAAAGTGACCATGAAACTATTGGATTGTCAGTAAAAACCTAGCTGGTTCACTGATGTCCCTTAGGGAAGGAAATCTGCCGTCCTTACCCGGTCTGGCCTATGCGCGACTCCAGTCCCACACCAACGTGGTTGACACTTAACTGTCCTCTGAAGTGGCCTAGCGAGCTACTCAGTTATATAGGGATGGGTAATAAATGCCAGACTTGTCGGTGATGCCCACAGTGAATAATAAAAATAAATTTCTGACCCTGATATCCTGCAGCGTAATATTATGCCCTAGGCTTTTAGCTTCACGTCTGTTAAAATATTTTGGAAAGAAAGAGCTTTCATTTTATTTTTTAACTCGTTCATGGGATGCGGGTGTCATTGGCAAGGCCAGCATTTATTGCCCTTGAGAAGGTGGTGGTGAGCTGCCTTCTTGAACCGCTGCAGTCCGTGTGGTTTGGTACAACTGAGTGGCTTGCTAGGCCATTTCAGAGGGCAGTTAAGAGTCAACCGATAGTATCATGGTCACCATTTGCTGATACTAGCTTTTTAATTCCAGATTTATTTAATTGAATTTAAATTCCCCAGCTGCTGTGGGGGATTTGAACTCATGGGGGCGATCTTGCCAGCCCTGGGGAGGCGGGTATGGAGGTGGGACTGCCGGGAAAATGGCAGAATTTGGGGGCGGGTGCCCAACCCACCCCGCCTCCGTGCCATCTTCCCAGGAGGCGGGTAGTCGTCCCGCGCCAGGTCCCGTCTCCTTGGAGGCAGGAAGGGATTAAAGCCTATTAACTGCCTGTTAACAGGTAGTTAACAGGCAGAAAATAGGATTATCCCCTTTTTGCCCGCACAAGTGCAGGCTTCCCGAAGGCTCCTAAACCCGCCACGTCAGCGAGGCGAGTTCTGGGTCTGCAGGGATCGGAGGGGTTGTAAAAGTGCGCTGTGAAGGTAAGTGATGGGTGCAAGAGTGGAGAGGTGCGTATGTGAGGTAAGTGGAAAGTGTTAGAAAATGTTTACTTACCACTGTTTCTTCCTGCAGGCTTCAATCGGTGGGTATGCAGAGAGTCTCGCACCTCCGTGTTGCAGATGACAGATGGCCGTTGCATTCTCCAATGCAGCAACCATCTAATTTCTGCTGAATAAAGATGTTTGATGAGGTCTTGATGAGGGCTTCACAGAGCTGTCAAACGATGACAATTCATCTGTCAAAATGTTTTGACAGATGAAACGTCATACGCTGACGTTCTCTGCAACCGGCTTTCCCTTAATTGGCCTGCTAAACCCGCTGGGCGGGCTTAACAAGGTCAATCAAGGCAAAATAGGGTGGGTTGGCCGGACATCGATGGAGGCGGGACATCAGCCCGCCAAGCAGCAGTCTCGCCTCCAACACGCCCACATTGGCAAAATCACCCCCCATGTCTCCAGGTCATTAGTCCCGGCCTCTGGATTACTAGTCCAGTAACATTACCACGATGTTACCAGACCCCACCCGCCAAGTTAGGTTAAAATTTGCGGCAGGGATGCCGTTTGCAAAAAAGCAAATGTTGACGGTAACTTGCGTCACCATAATCACCCCCCCCCCCGTGTTATCAACAGACTAAAGGCCGAATGTTACCTGTCCTGATTACTTTGAGCATCTGTCTCCACACCATATACTGCAGAGGTCCATTGAATTCTCCCAGAGTCAGAGCGACAGAAACCTTCAGGGGATTCTGATAATCGAAACGAGACCTGGCCAAACATTGGAAATTGTTTAATTTCAAAGGTCAAGTTATTAAACGCATTGGTGGGGGGTGGGGGGTTGGTGTTAGCTTTGGGCGATGGGTGGAAAACCTGGGGATAGCGAATTGGCCGCCCATTACAGACCCCGCCCAAATTTGCTTTACATTGAAGTCAACATCGGGCAGGGCGTCGTTACTGACTGGGCGTGACGTAATGCCCTGGGCGGAGCACGGAGAGGAGACCTCTCAGAGGGAAAACCCCAGTGGGAGCGGACAGGACAGGCTGATGGCGAGTGAATGGAAACGGGAGAGGTAAAACTATTGGGGGTGAAACTGGATATGGGCGGGGACCAGAACTACAACAACTTGTATTTATGCGGCGCCTTTAAGGTAGTAAAACATCCCAAGGCGCTTCACAGGAGTGTCATCAAACAAAATTTGACATCGAGCCACATGAAGAGATATTAGGACAGGAGATGACCAAAAGCTTGGTCAGAGGTAGGCTTTAAGGAGCGTCTTAAAGGACGAGAGAGAAGCGGAGAGGTTTAGGCAGGGAGTTCCAGAGCTTAGGGCCTCGGCAGCTGAAGGCACAGCCGCCAATGGTGGAGTGATAAAACTCGGGGAATGGGCAAGAGGCCAGAATTGGAGGAGTGCAGAGATCTCGGAGGGTTGCAGGGCTGGAGTAGTTTACAGAGATAGGGAGGGGCGAGGGCCATGGAGGAATTTGAACACAAGGATGTACATATTAGTTAAGCATACATAAAAATAGGACATACCGTTTAATGGTGGACTTCATATCCTAGAACGAAAACAGAAGGTAACGTCAGAATTGAATGAAAATTGTGACATCTTCAGTGATTAATTATTTCAATACTGTACAAACCTGTTCTCCTCTCATTGTTCTGAAACAGAATTAGGTATTAACTGAATGAAAGTGAACAGCTGATCTCAAGTCAGATTGACGTTAATTTGGACTTTTTGCAATAGCATAAAACAAGCGATTGCAAATCGGCACCCATATAAAGATGTATAGAGGGGAGCCCATATAAAGATGTATAGAGGGGGGCCCATATAAAGATGTATAGAGTGCAGCCCATATAAAGATGTATAGAGGGCGGCCCATATAAAGATGTATAGAGGGGGGCCCATATAAAGATGTATAGAGAGGGGCCCATATAAAGATGTATAGAGGGGGGCCGATATAAAGATGTATAGAGGGGGGCCGATATAAAGATGCATAGAGGGGGGCCCATATAAAGATGTATAGAGGGGGGCCCATATAAAGATGTATAGAGGGGGGCCCATATAAAGATGTATAGAGGGGGGCCCATATAAAGATGTATAGAGGGGGGCCGATCCGAAATGGCCCGTTATAGACTATCGCCCAAAGTCAAACTCACCCCCACTGTGTTTGTGTGACCTCAGTAATGTCAGTCGTGGCTCAGTGGGTAGCACACTTGCCTCTAGAGTCAGAAGGTTGTGGGTTCAAAATCCCACTCCAGGGACTTGAACACAAAAAAACCAGGCCGACACTCCCAGTGCAGTGCTGAGGGAGCGCTGCACTGTCAGAGGTGCTGTCTTCCGGAGAAGGCATTGAACTGCATCTGACCTCTCAGGGGGATGTTATAGATCCCACGGCACTGTTTCGAAGAAGAGCAGGGGTATTCTCTCCCCTCCCCAGTTTAGCCCTCGACCCACGTCGCTATAACGGATGAGCTGGTCATTTATTTCACTGCATGTGGGATCTTGCTGTGTGGTGTGCATTGGCTGCCGCGTTTTCTACATAACTACTCTTCAAAAAAGAACCCCGTTGGTCTGTGAAGCGCTTTGGGATGTCCCCAGGTTGTGAAAGGCGCTATATAAATGCAAGAACCTTTTTTCCAGTTCTGATGAAGGGTCATCGACCTGAAACGTTGACTCTGTTTCTCTCTCCGCGGGCCTGCTGAGTGTTTGCGGCATTTTCTGTTTTTTATATACTGTAGATGCAAGTCTTTCTTTCTTTCAATAGGATGTGCGATCGGGGAATAGAGCACAGGTCCTTGGGTGGCACACCGGCTGTACTGTGTACAGTTCAGGTCACCATACTGCAGTCGGCCCATCCTGAAGAGGGTATAGGGGGAGGGTACCAAACTGATACTGTGGAATATGCACCTGAGCTACGAGGAGAGACTAGGGTCACTGGATTACATTGGGGTTACACGGTTCAGGGCAAATCTTATAAAGGTTCAATATTTAATTGGTCTCCAACAAGCGAGAGTCTAACCACCTCCCCTTAACATTCAACGGCATTACAATCGCCGAATCCCCCACCATCAACATCCTGGGGGTTACTATTGACCACAAACTTAACTGGACCAGCCACATAAATACTGTGGCAACAAGAGCAGGCCAGAGGCTGGGAATTCTGCGACGAGTGTCTCACCTCCTGACTCCCCAAAGCCTTTCCACCATCTACAAGGCACAAGTCAGGAGTGTGATGGAATGCTCTCCACTTGCCTGGATGAGTGCAGCTCCAACAACACTCAAGAAGCTCGACACCATCCAGGACAAAGCAGCCCGCTTGATTGGCATCCACCACCTTAAACATTCACTCCCTCCACCACTGGCGTACTGTGGCTGCAGTGCGAACCATCTACAAAATGCACTGCAGCAACTCGCCAAGGCTCCTTCGGCAGCACCTCCCAAACCCGTGACCTCTTCCACCTAGAAGGACAAGGGCAGCAGGCGCATGGGAACACCACCACCTCCAAGTTCCCCTCCAAGTCACACACCATCCTGACTTGGAAATATATCGGCCGTTCCTTCATCGTCACTGGGTCAAAATCCTGGAACTCCCTACCTAACAGCACTGTGGGAGTACCTTCACCACACGGACTGCAGCAGTTCAAGAAGGCGGCTCACCACCACCTTCTCAAGGGCAATTAGGGATGAGCAATAAGTGGCGGCCTCGCCAGCGACGCCCACATCCCATAAACGAATGAAAAAAAGGTGAACTGATCCCTAATAAATTATTTAGCACCGCTACAGGCTCGGCAACCAGGAGGTAGGGGCTTCAAATCAAGTGAAAAGACAATTTAGATTTAAGTGGCGAAGCTATGGAACAAGTTGGAATCATTCTGACCTTTGGCAACAGTGTAAAACAGGCATTATCGAATCGGCCGCCCGTTACACACCTCTCCCAATTTTTACCTCTATTAACTTCGATGGAAATAAAAATCAGGAGGGTTGTAAGTCAGGCTACCAGCTCGCTGTCACCCATCTTAAGCCATCGGTGAGAGCTAAAACTGCCTCTCTATTGAGCCAGCCAGAAGGTGGAGGCTGCTGCTCGCAAATTCAGGCCACAACCCGGTAGAATTTTGGCGACAGATGGAACTGAAGGGTGTCGGCGATCGAATAAAGTACGTAGGAACCCGACAGATCTTGGCTCTGTGTGACAGTGTGAAATGGGTGACAGCGAATCCTCAGTTCATTGTGCGTCTCTCCCAATCTAATGAAGCGAATGGAAATAAAGATGGGGAGCGATGTAAAAACAGGACTGCCGATTCGCTGTCACCCGTTGTCCACTATGGCACAAAGTCAAGGGGCTGGATTTTGTCAATGGAGACGTGCTGGAGGCGGGACTTCTGGTTTCCGGATTTCAGTCCCGCCCCCAGCGACGTCTGACCAACCCACGCTGTTTTCCCTTGATTGGCCTTGTTAAGCCCCGGCCAATTAAGGGAAAGCCGGTGACAGCTGACGTCAGCGTATGATGCTTCAACTGTCGAAAACATTTTGATAGATGAATTGTCAGCTTTGGGAAGCTGTCAAACACTAACAATCTCTATTCTAAGGTGAGCCCTTGCACAGAAGGCTCACCAAGACCTCTCTCCTCAGCAGAAAGCAGATGGCTGCTGCATCTGAGAATGCAGCAGCCATTCTGTCATCTCTGCTGTTGAGATGAGGCACCTCTGGATCCTCAAAGGCTGAAGCCTGCAGAAAGATGCAAAGGTAAGGAAACTTTTTCCAACACTTTACACTCATCTCTCATACTTATCTGTCCACACTTGCACCTATCACTCACCTCTACAGCTGACATTTCGACCCCTCTCACCCCCGCAGACCCACTGCTCGCCTCGCTGACCCTGGCAAGGTTCGCAGCCCTTGGGAAGCCCACAATTGAAGGCGTAAAATGGGGAAAAGCCTCAAAACTGCCTGTTAACTACCTGTTAACAGGCAGTTAATTGGCTGTAATCCCCTTCCCGCCTCGAGGAGACGGGTCCCTGCACGAGTCGGGGACCCGCCTCTTGGGAAGATGGCACGGAGGCGGGTTGGGAGCGGGGTCGGTACCCGCTCCCAGTTTATGCCATTTTCCCTGCAGTCCCACCTCCGTACCCGCCTCCCCAGGACTGGGGAAATTCCGCCCAAGATCTACCCCATGGAGTGCGATGCTGGCTCTCGCCTCCGCTCCTAAACACATTCCTTCGTTCACAGAATAGCGAGCCCATTCCGTAGCTGCACATATCACGTTGAATTCAATGTTGATGTCAGTGTACATAACACACAGCTCACACCTCCTGATAAGTAACTGTTTCAGATATCATTAACCACTCGGCGGTTGTTTAGACTCCCACAGACCCAGTTACATTGAGGTGTGTTGCTTTTTTTTTTACCTGTACAGTATTAATAGGCTCAAACCTGTGACAGTGCATTTACTTTCCTATCCCATTATTCCTGTCCCTTTCATACTTATCCCACATACAGGCTGGGCACTTTTCTCTAGAAAAGAGAAGGTTGAGGGTCATAATCCCTGGAATTTAGAAGGTTGAGAGGTAATTTGATTGACACCTTCAAGATATTAAGGGGAGCTGATAGGGTAGAGAGATAAAGTATTTCCGCTGGTTGGGGAGTCCAGGACTCGGGAACGTAGCCTAAAAAATAGAACCAGGCCTTTCAGGAGTGAAGTTAGGAAACACTTCTACACACAAAGGGTGGTAGAAGTTTGGCAGTTGATGCTAGGTCAATTGTTAATTTAAAATCTGAGATTGGTAGATATTAAAAGATATTAAGGGATATGGGCCAAAGGCGGGTATCTGGAGTTAGGTCGCAGATCAGCCATGATCCTGAGGGGTGACCTGATAGAGGTCTTTAAGATTATGAAAGGGTTTGATAGGGTAGACGTAGAGAAGATGTTTCCACCTGTGGGCGAGACCAGAACTAGAGGCCATCAATATAAGATAGTCACGAGTAAATCCAATAGGGAATTCAGGAGAAACTTCTTTACCCAGAGAGTGGTTAGAATGTGGAACTCGCTACCACAGGGAGTGGTTGAAGCATTTAAGGGGAAGCTAGATAAACACATGAGGGAGAACGGAATAGAAGGATGAGGTTAGATGAAGAAGGGCGGGAGGAGCCTCGTGTGCAGCATAAAGTCCTGCATGGGCCTGTTGGGCTGAATGGCCTGTTTCCGTGCTGTAAATACGATGTAGTACATAACATTGTAAAGAAAGAACTTGCAATTATATAGCATCAATCACAACCTCAGGATGTCCCAAAGTACCTCACAGACAATGAAGTACTTTTTGAAGTGTAGTCACTGTTGTAATGTAGGAAATCCGTCAGCCACACGGCCACAAACAGCTGTGAAATAATGAATCTTGTTTTTTTTGTTATTTTGGTTGAGGGATAAATATTGGCAGGACACCAGAGATAACTCCCCTGCTCTTCTTTGGGATAATTTACGTCCACCTGAGAGGGATGACGGGGCCTCAGTTTAACATCTCATCTGAAAGGCGGCACCTCTGACAGTGCCGCACTCCCTCGGCAGTGCACTGGGAGCATCAGCCCAGATTTTGTGCTCTAGTCACTGGAGCAGGACTTGAGCCCACGACCTTCTGACTCAGCGGTGAGAGTGCGACCCACTGAACTGCGGCTGACACCTCATCAGTTGGTTGTGTTACTCTATCTCATCATTAGAATGAGCAATTAATGTTGGCATTAGGCCCCATTTAGGTTTGTGATTAGCGGTTTATTTAGGATAAGAACATAAGAATTAGGAGCAGGAGTCGGCCACACGGCCCCTCGAGCCTGCTTCGCCATTCAATAAGATCATGGCCGATCATCGACCCCAACTCCACTTTCCTGCCCCATCTCCATATCCCTTGATTCCCCTGGAGTCCAAACGTAGTTATGTTAATAACAACAGAAAATGCTGGAAGCACTCAGCAGGCCAGGCAGTATCCGTGGAGAGAGAAACAGAGTTAACGTTTCAGGTCTGGGACCCTTCATCAGAACTGGTAAAAGTTACGGATGTAACAGGTTTGAAGCAGGTGCAGAGGCAGGGAAAGGGGGAGGGGAGGGGAGGAAGGAACTAAAGGGACAGTCTGTGCTAGGATTGAACTCAGGAGAGATTAAATGTTACAAATGGGGATGGCAGAATCATCAACAGGTGCCTCCTGAAAAAATGGGGGGGTGGGGGGGTTAGAGTCTGAAATTGTTGAACTCTATGTTGTGTCCAGAAGGCTGTAAAGTGCCTAATCAAAAGATGAGGTGCTGTTCCTCGAGCTTACGTTGAGCTTTATTGGAACAGTGTAAGAGGCCGAGGACAGAGAGGTCTGAGTGGGAGTGGAGCGGAGAATTAGTGTAACAAGCGACTGGAAGCTCGCGGTCACCCTTGCGGACTGAACGGAGGTGTTCCGCAAAGCGGTCACCCAATCTGCGTTTGGTCTCCCCAATGTAGAGGAGACTGCATCGTGAGCAGCGAATACAGTATACTAGATTGCAGGAAGTACAAGTAAATCGCTGTTTCACCCGGAATGGGTGTTTGGGGCCCTGGACAGTGAGAAGGGAGGAGGTAAAAGGGCAGGTATTGCATCTCCTGCACTTGCACGGGAAGGTGCCGTGGGGAGGGTCGGGGCTGATGACTGTTCCAATGAAGCTCAATGTAAGCTCGAGGAACAGCACCTCATCTTTCGATTAGGCATTTTACAGCCTTCTGGACTCAACATTGAGTTCAACAATTTCAGACTCTAACCCCCCCATTTTTTCAGGCGGCAGTTGTTGATGATTCTACCATCTCCATTTGCAACATTTACTCTCTCCTGAGTTCAATCCTAGCACAGACTGTGCCTTTAGTTCCTTCCTCCCCTCCCCTCCCCCCTTTCCCTGCCCCTACACTTGCTTAAAGCCTGTTACATCTCCACTTTTACCAGTTCTGACAAAGGGTCTCAGACCTGAAACGTTAACTCTGTTTCTCTCTCCATGGATGCTGCCCTGACCGGCTGAGTGTTTCCAGCATTTTCTGTTGTGATTTCAGATTTCCAGCACCCGCAGTATTTGCTATTGTAGTTATGTTAATACCTGTAGCAATTCCGCCCCTTGTAGAGCCAGCCTGCTCTGTATGGCTCTTAGCGTTTGGTTAATAGAGGCCATGTCTTTCGAAATTGTTTTCAGATTGTGCTCTATCTCCCGTGACACCTTCTTCTCTTGTGCTTCAAGTCGCGATATCAGGGCTGCCTCTTCACTCCTGAGAAACTGCTGCAACTGTGCAAACTCAGAGACGATATTCTCCCGCAGATTCCCGACATATTTCTGTGGGAGTTAAGTTTTCTTTTATTACGAACAGATAGCACTAGATTTCTTTTCTTGTCAGTAAGGAGCCAGTGGCGGGTTATCTGTTGAGTCATTGCAACGAAATTAGTGAAATAATGAGGAAAGGCATCGTAGCAGAAGCTAATAGTTACTTTGTTCAGGGTGGCATTAGACCAGTAGCCTGGTGTCTGAGACTTGTTACAATGCCACTGCATTATTGCGACAACGGTTCCCCTAACCATCGTAATCCACCACATTTCCCAAAGCATCGCGAGTGATGATTTCAAAGTTTCTAGATGGCACGAAACTCGGAAATGCAGTAAATGGTGAGGAGGATCATAGCGGACCCGAGGAGGACATAGACGGACCGGTGAAATGGGCAGACAGGTGGCAGATGCAATTTAGCGCAGTGAAGTGTGAAGTGATGCATTTCGGAAGGAAGAATGAGGAGAGGCGGTATGTGTCTTGTTTTGCACACTTTGTACAAAAATAATAAATTGCAGGACAATGGAGTATTACAGTTTAAACTCTTTTAATGAAGCATCAGGTCTGTAAGCTTTCTCAATCAAACAGCAGCACCGTGTGGACAAGATGGAGTCAGGACCCCTGGGTCTTCTGAACAATAGCAGTCCTTACAGATGCCTGCAGGCCAATGACAACTCAGCATGTGATCACATGTGAATATAATAGGTATTCCTTACAGATGCCTGCGGGCCAATGATAAATCAATATGCAAATGTTACATCCCCTTTCTTTTAAAAGAAAAATGTTATGCATTACTTTTGAACCTTTCTTCTACATAATGTTCTCAGTAGCATCAACATATAAGTAAACTCAACATTTAACTAGCACTGAAAACATCTCAACGTTTCAATAACGATGTACAGTTATTTTTTTAGGGCAGCGATCCGCCTACACCCTTTGACAGTTTACAAGTCAAGGATAACTCTAGGCTTGACCTCTCGTCGGAATGACGGTGTTGTTCCTTGGTGTTCAGGCGGTGCCTGCGATTGCGGCGGTACACCTGTCCTTCTGGGGTGCAGACGTGATACGATCGCTCAGTGTCAGCTGGCTGGATGACGACTGCAGGCTTCCAGTAGTCATGCTCCTGGATTCTGATGGATTCTCCATTGTGCAGCGGCGGCAGTAGTCTAGCTGACCTGTCATAGTATCTCTTTTGGTGTTGCTGTCTCTGTACATGTTTTACATGCACTTGCTTGCAGCTGACGACCTGCCAGGGCCTGTCTGGGATACGGTGAGGTATCATGGGCTCTTTGACAATTGATGGGCGGCGTTCTAGACAAATGGAACATTTTCCGACAATGTCCTCAATGTGTTTGCACATTCCGGGCCAAAACATAATGTCACGTGCTCTTTGTTTGCATTTTTCCATGCCCATATGTCCAGCATGAATTTTTGTCAACATCTCTTCTCTGAGACTGGTAGGAATGATGATTTTCTCCCCTTTGAAGACAATTCCATTGATTTGTGACAGTTCGTCTCTGTGGTTCCAGAATTCAGATATGCTCTGAGGGCGTTTCCTCCTTTCCTCAGGCCATCCTTCATGTATGACTTTGCTCAGCAGTGTGAGTTGCGCATCTTTCTCTGTTGCTGCTCGGATCTCCTTCAGTTTTGAGTCACTCACAGGTAAGCTGTTGTACACCATGTGCACCTGCACATCCATTCCTTCACTGAGGCTGCTGTCCTGGTAGCTAAGAGACTTTCTGGAGAGCGTGTCTGCAACAGGAATGTCTTTGCCTGGACGGTGAATGATTGTGAAGTCATACTTCTGTAGCTGAAGGATCATTCTCTGTAGCCTTGGTGGGGCTGCGGCTAGTGGTTTCCTCATGATTGACTCGAGGGGCTTGTGGTCGGATTCCACAATGACTTATCGGCCATAGACGTACTGGTGGAAATGCTTACATCCATTCAGAATTGCATACAGCTCTTTCTCGATTTGAGCATAGTTGATTTCACTGTCCGAGAGAGATCTGGAAGCATAGCCGATGGGCTTTCCTTCTTGCAGTAATACTGCGCCTAGTCCGTACTTTGATGCGTCCACTTGTAGTCTGAGCTCTTTGTTGGGGTCGAAGTAGGCAAGAACTGGTCCTGGTTCTCTGGTGATTAGGTCTTTCATTTTCTGAAATGCTGTGTCATGTTGTTTGTCCCACAGGAACTCATTGGATTGTTTGAGCAACTGACGCATGGGTGCGTTGATTTCGGAGAGGCTCGGGGCAAACTTGGCTAAGTAGTTAACCATGCCTAGTACTATCTCTAGCTCTGCGCGGTTCTTCAGCGGCTCCATCTTCTTGATGGCGGAGATTTTCTCTGGATCCGGCTTAATGCCATCAGTTGAGAGGCGATGCCCGAAATAACTGATCTCGGTGGATCCGATTATGCTTTACTCGGGGTTGAGCCGGATGCCTTTCTCCCATGATCTTTGTAGCATCGCACGGAGGTTCCTGTCATGTTCCTCTCTATTCCTGCCATAGATGAGGATGTCATCTACGATTGTGACTACTCTGTCAAGGCCTTCATAGGTTTTGTCGATCTTCCGCTGGAATTCATCCTGAGCTGAGATAAGACCAAACGGTAAACGCAGAAATCGGTAGCGTCCAAATGGCGTGTTGAACGTTGTTAGCTTAGATGACTCTTCCGTGAGCTTGATAGTCCAGTATCCTGATCATGCGTCCATTACACTGAAGTAACGTGCTCCCACTAGCTTGGGTGTGATGTCATCTAGCGTTGGTAGAGGGTAGTGAGGGTGTTTGATAGCCTTGTTCAAATCTCTGGGGTTGAGACAGACTCTGAGCTTGCCTGTACGTGGTTTCTCAACCACTACTAACGCGTTGACCCACACTGTTGGTTCTGTTTCCCGGACAATGATTCCTGTATTCTCCATGCTCTGCAGCTCCTCCTTTAGGCGACTATGTAGAGCAAGGGGTATCCTTCTCGGTGGGCAAACCACAGGGGTTGCTGCTGGGTCAAGTTGAATAGTGCATTCACCTGGGAATAGTCTGATTCCTTTGAAAACGTCAGCAAACTCCTCCATGACTGTCTGCTTCTCAACTGGTGCTGTCAATGATAGCACTAGCTTGACGAGGTCCATGTCTAAACATGCCTTTAGACCTAGCACTGGAGGTGCTTGAGTGTCAACAATGTAAAAGTCCAATATCATGTCGCTTTCTTTGTACTTGCATTTCATCACGCATGTGCCTATTACAATGAGCTGCTCACCCCCATAGCTGGTCAGTCTGCGTGAGGTGGGCTGTAGCTCACACTCATCCTTCAAGCTGTGATACTCACTCAGAGGAATTACATTAACCTGAGCTCCAGTGTCTAGTTTAAACTTAAGCTCTTTGCCCTGTTTTCCTATCTCAATATCGGTAAAAGCTTGCTCAGTCTCTGAAATCTGTTTTTTCTGTGACACAGAATCAATAAACAGTTCCTCTGCATTTGGCTCTCTATCTGGCATTTGGCTGTCACTCACTGTGTGTACTGTTTTTCTGAAAACAGTCTTGCAAACTTTAGCAAAGTGGTTCCGTTTACCACATTTAGTACATTGCCTTCCTTTGGCAGGGCAGCACTCCTTTTCTCCATGCCAGTTGTTTCCACAATATCCACAGTTTTTGAAGCGTTTTATGTCTGTGTCGCCCATTTTTAGAACTCTCGCTGTTCTTTCTGTTCTGAAACACGCTCTCTGGGCAGTGTTCTTTGGTGTGTGTCTATTAACTGCGTGCACTGTCTGTTCACTCGAGCTGCTCGTGGCGCCGGTTATGGTTTTCAACTGTGCTTGGGCTATCTCGTGCGATCTAGCTATGTCCATAGCTTTGTCCAGCGTTAGCCTGGACCCAACATTCAAACGTTTCTCTCTCACTTTAGCTGAATGTATTCCAAACACGATGCGGTCTCTGACCATCTCATCTTTATCTGCATATGCACAGTCTTTTACCAGCAGTTTTAACTCAGTCACGAACTGTTCAAATGACTCACTAGCTCCTTGTACTTTCTCCTGAAACTTGTACCTAGCGAATATCGTATTTGTCTTGGGCATCACATATGCTTCAAAACGGTCAAAATAACTTTTCAGTACCTTTGCTTCATCTGCGGTGAGAGACCATGTGTTAAAAATGTCTCTCCCTTTTTCTCCGATCCACAAGAGTAGGTAGCTGCATCTTTCTTCCTCCCCCTTGCTTTTCAACGGACCCGAAAACATCAACTCCACGTGTTGCTTGAACTTGCTCCATTCTCTAGGTAAGTTCAAAGGTTCCCAATTCATTCGGGGTAAGGGAGCTCCAACGATGTCCATTTCAAATCCCTGTTCTGACACCATGTCTTGTTTTGCACACTTTGTACAAAAATAATAGATTGCAGGACAACGGAGTATTACAGTTTAAACTCTTTTAATGAAGCATCAGGTCTGTAAGCTTTCTCAATCAAACAGCAGCACCGTCTGGACAAGATGGAGTCAGGACCCCTGGGTCTTCTAAACAATAGGCAGTCCTTACAGATGCCTGCAGGCCAATGACAACTCAGTATGTGATCACATGTGAATATAATAGGTATTCCTTACAGATGCCTACGGGCCAATGATAAATCAATATGCAAATGTTACAGTATGAACTAAATGGTACAATTTTAAAGGGGGTGGAGGAACAGAGAGACCTGGGGGGTGCATTTACACCAATCTTTGAAGGTGGCAGGGCAAGTTGAGAAAGCAGTTAAAAGGCATAGAGGATCCTGGGCTTTATAACTAGAGGAATAGAGTACAAAAGCAAGGAAGTTATGCTAAACCTTTATTAACCAGTGGTTAGACCTCAGCTGGAGTATTGTGTCCAATTCTGGGCACCACACTTTAGGATGTCCAGGCCTGGGAGAGGGTGCAGAGGAGATTTACTAGAATGGTACCAGGGTTGAGGGACTTCAGTTACGTGGAAGAGACTGGAGGAGCTGGGATTGTTCTCCTTAGAGCAGAGACAGTTAAGGGAAGATTTAATAGAGGTGTTCAAAATCATGAAGGGTTTTGATAGAGTAAATAAGGAGAAACTGTTTCCACTGGCAGGAGGGTCGGTGATCAGAGGACACAGATTTAAGGTGATTGGCAAAAGAACCAGAGGGGAGATGAGAATGTTTTTTTAAATGCAGCGAGTTGTTGTGATCTGGAATGCGCTGCCTGAAAGGGCGATGGAAGCAGATTCAATAATAACTTTCAGAAGGGAATTGGATAAATACTTGAAAAGAAAAAAAAAGGTGCAGGGCTCTGGGGAAAGAGCAGGGCAGTGGGACTAACTGGATAGCTCTAACAAAGAGCCACCACAGGCACGATGGGCCGAATGGCCTGCTTCGGTGCTGTGAGATTCTATGACAAGAGGTCAAATATTAGACACCTTACTGGCACTGAAATGTCCAGCAGGCACCTCAAAGCACCGGAGAGGTACCACCAACGCTGCCTCCGCAAGATCCTGCAAATCCATTGGCAGGATAGGCGCACCAACGTCAGTATTCTCGCTCAGGCCAACATCCCCAGCATTGAAGCTCTGACCACGCTCGATCAGCTCCGATGGATGGGTCACATTGTCCGCATGCCCGATACGAGACTCCCAAAACAAGCGCTCTACTCGGAGCTCCGACACAGCAAGAGGGCCCCAGGTGGGCAGAGGAAATGCTTCAAGGACACCCTCAAAGCCTCCTTGAAAAAGTGCAACATCCCCACCGACACCTGGGAATCCCTGGCCCAAGACCGCACAAAGTGGAGGAGAAGCATCCGGGAAGGCGCCGAACACCTCAAGTCTCTTCGCCGGGAGCAAGCGGAAGCCAAGCGCAAACAGCGGAAGGAGCACACGTCAACCCAAGCACCCCACCCACCCGCCCCTTCAACCACCGTCTGCCCCACCTGTGACAGAGACTGTAGGTCCCGCATTGGACTCATCAGTCACCTGAGAACTCATTTTTAATGTGGAAGCAAGTCATCCTCGGTTCCGAGGGACTGCCTAAGAAGAAGAAGATGATGACTGAAATGTACAGAACCCCCACAGTTATATTGTAGCATTGTTTACCTTCCGCTTTTTAACACTTGCTTGAAGTGCCAGTAACTGTTTTATTCCCTCACCCCCAAAGATCTGGTGTTTATATTGTAAACGTGTTTGGCTCTAACCTCCTCAGTAGAGTTATATGCAGGGGGTAGATATTTGTCTTGGGCGACAGCACACTACGGGTGGTAGTGCGTTACACACCCTGCCCAATATTCAGTTCCATAATTTGATTGGTTGGCTCCGCGCTGCCTGCTGTCGGCTCATTGGGCGCATTTGACGCTTGCTGGCGTTTCATCGTAGTTGACGCAAAGATTCGCTCAACTGTTGTGATTTCTTGCTCTGATTGAATATGATATTGGAGTCGATCAGGCGAAAGTGTGATGGGATGCTGGTACTTTTGAAGTGCGATAGACACTTCGTGCACCAGATAAAATTACAGAGGATATACGGCACCGAAACAGGCCATTCGGCCCAACCAGTCCATGCCGGTGTTTAAGCTCCACTCGAACCTCCTCCCGTCTTTCCTCATCTAAATCTATCAGCATAACCCTCTATTCCCTTCTCCCTCATATGCTTGGCCAGCTTTCCCTTAAATGCATCTATACTATTCGCCTCAACCACTCCCTGTGGTAGCGAGTTCCACATTCTCACCACTCTCTGGGTAAAGATGTTTCTTCTGAATTCCCTATTGGATTTCTTGGTGACTATCTTATATTGATGGCCTCTAGTTATGCTCTTCCCCACAAGTGGAAACATTCTCTCCGTACCCACTCCATTAAAACCTTTCATAATTTTAAAGACCTCTATCAGGTCACCCCTCAGCTTTCACTATTCAAGAGAAAAGAGCCCCAGCCTGTTCATCCTTTCCTGATAGGTATAAACTTGCAGTTCTGGTATCATCGATGTAAATCTTTTTTGCACCTTCTCTGGTGCTTCTATATCCTTTTTATAATATGGCGACCAGAACTGTACACTGTACTCTAAGTATAGAACACAGATGTAGCGACAATACAAACTAAAGGCGGATGAGCGTGGTACTGACTACTGGTTGACTATCCCTTATCCGAAAACCTTGGGACCAGCTGTGTTTCGGTTTTCGGAAATTTTCGGATTTCAGAAGGTATTATTTCAGACTGGGAAACTCTGAACATTAAATTAATTTGGTAATTAGTATTTGAATTTAATATAAATTTTAAAAGTTCAGGCTACCTCTTGCGACTGTTCCGTGTCTCATTCCCCTTCCTACTTCTCTGAATTCCTTGATTTAGTGGGGGTCTGGGGCTCGACTGCCGCCGCCAGTTGTGGGAAAGCCGGATATCGGCTGACTCCTACGCTAAGCTGGCCCACAAATCAGGTCGGAGGCGGGGGGGGGGGGGGGGGGAGAAAAGATTATATCGGACGGGCCGCTGCAGCTATCGGATGGGCCGCTGTATTGTTGGGTTCACTCTCCCGGTACCTCCTTCACACTGCCCGGCTCGGCCTGCAATCTCCTACCCAGGAGGGAACTCTGTGACCCTCTGCCCTGCTCACAGGGAAAGGCAGAGCTCCCTCAGTCACACTTAACATCGAGAGCGAAGGCCGGCGTGTCGACAATCTGCAGGAATTCTTGTTCTGGGCCCCGGAGGACCACTCCTGTCATGTTTTGCGTCACTCGGGTCATGTCGTGCGCACGACTTACGCTGAATGAAAAAACTTTCGGTTTTCAGAAGTTTTCGGAAGTTCGGATAAAGGATAGTCTACCTGTATGACACAAATATACTTTCCACAAAGCTTCATGAGTGAGATCATTAGGAATCACTCTGAGATCTATGGGATCGCTGTGTGTTATAATTAGCAATGGATGCTAGGTGTACTTCACTGAGAAAAAAGTTCTCCCCCTCCACACATAAGAACATAAGAGCTAGGAGTAAGAGTCGGCCATTCGGCCCCTCGAGCCTGCTCCACCATTCAATCAGATCATGGCTGATCTTCTACCTCATCTCCACTTTCCTGCACTATCCCCATATCCCTCCATTCCCCTAGAGTCCAAAAATCTATCGATCTCTGTCTTGAATATACTCAATGACTGAGCCTCCACAGCCCTCTGGGGTAGAGAATTCCAAAGATTCACCACCCTCTGAGTGAAGAAATTTCTCCTCATCTCAGTCCTAAACGGCCGACCCCTTATTCTGAGACTGTGACCCCTGGTTCTCGACTCCCCAGCCAGGGGAAACATCCTCCCTGCATCTACCCTGTCAAGCCCTGTAAGAATTTTATATGTTTCAATGAGATCACCTCTCATTCTTCTAAACTCTAGAGAATATAGGCCTAGTCTACTCAATCTCTCCTCATAGGACAATCCCCCCATCCCAGGAACCAGTCTGGTGAACCTTTGTTGCACTCCCTCTATGGCAAGTATATCCTTCCTTAGGTAAGGAGACCAAAACTGTACACAATACTCCAGGTGTGGTCTCACCAGGGCCCTATATAATTACAGTAAGATGTCTTTACTCTTATACTCAAATTCTCTTGTAATAAAGGCCAACATACCATTTGCTTTCCTAATTGCTTGCTGTACCTGCATGTTAACTTTCAGTGATTCGTGTACAAGGACACCCAGGTCCCTCTGAACACCAACATTTTCCAATCTCTCACCATTTAAAAAATACTCTGCTTTTCTATTTTTCTCACCAAAGTGGATAACTTCACAGTTCTCCACATTATATTCCATTTGCCATGTTCTTGCTCACTCACTTAGCCTGTCTATATCCCCTTGAAGCCTCCTTGCATCTTCCTCACAACTTACATTCCCACCCAGCTTTGTATCATCAGCAAACTTGGATATATTACATTTGGTCCCCTCATCCAAATCATTGATATAGATTGTGAATAGTTGAGGCCCGAGCACTGATCCTTGCAGTATCCCACTAGTTAGAGCCTGCCAACCCAAAAATGACCCGTTTATTCCTACTCTCTGTTTTCTGTTCGTTAACCAATCCTCAATCCATGCTAGTATTACCCCCAATCCCATGAGCCCTAATTTTGTTCAATAGCCTCTTGTGTGGCACCTTTGCCTTCCAATTCAATAATTCAAATACATATTACATTATAGGAATCTTTTCCTTTCCTTGCTAATGTGTTGGCAATATTGGGGATTGAAATTGGACTTGTGCGGGACACAAAACAGATGGAATCGATCTTGCTGCCCAATATATGACACCCCCGTTATTCAGTGCTTCTGAAGTCCATGGAAATGAATATGGGGCGGGGCTATAACGGGTGACCAATGCGATTCCGCCTAAGTTTCACCCCCCCGCTGGATAGTCACACATCTCACCTTCAGTTCCGCGCGGTTTGCTTCTTCTTCACCTTGGCATTTGGAAAGGTAATCCTTCTGCCGCTGAAGAGAATCCAGTTCATTTTGCAACTTTTCCTGAAACAAAATGAAAGCAATGAAACAAGAGTTTGGGGTGGGGGTGAAACTGGACATGTGCGGGGACGGAAGAACAGGCGGAATCAAAGCTGGCACCCGTCATACCACACGGAGAGGTACTCAATTACATTGACTTCAATGAAAAGAACGATCAATCGGGAGAGGTGTAGTGTATAAGGAAAATCAGGAGAGGTGTAGTGTATAAGGAAAATCAGGAGAGGTGTAGTGTATAAGGAAAATCAGGAGAGGTGTAGTGTATAAGGAAAATCAGGAGAGGTGTAGTGTATAAGGAAAATCAGGAGAGGTGTAGTGTATAAGGAAAATCAGGAGAGGTGTAGTGTATAAGGAAAATCAGGAGAGGTGTAGTGTATAAGGAAAATCAGGAGAGGTGTAGTGTATAAGGAAAATCAGGAGAGGTGTAGTGTATAAGGAAAATCAGGAGAGGTGTAGTGTATAAGGAAAATCAGGAGAGGCGTAGTGTATAAGGAAAAACAGGAGAGGCGTAGTGTGTAAGGAAAATCGGGAGAGGCGTAGTGTGTAAGGAAAATCAGGAGAGGTGTAGTGTGTAAGGAAAATCGGGAGAGGCGTAGTCTACAAGGAAAATCGGGAGAGGTGTAATGTATAAGGAAAATCAGGAGAGGTGTAGTGTATAAGGAAAATCAGGAGAGGTGTAGTGTGTAAGGAAAATCAGGAGAGGTGCAATTTATAAGGAAAATCAGGAGAGGTGTAATGTATAAGGAAAATCAGGAGAGGTGTAATGTATAAGGAAAATCGGGAGAGGTGTAATGTATAAGGAAAATCGGGAGAGGTGTAATGTATAAGGAAAATCAGGAGAGGTGTAATGTATAAGGAAAATCGGGAGAGGTGTAATGTATAAGGAAAATCAGGAGAGGTGTAATCTATAAGGAAAATCGGGAGAGGTGTTTGAACTTCTGACTTTCTGCTCAGAGCCGACTGCCGCCACTGAGCCAAGGCTGCCCATCAGAGGAACAGAAAGTTTGGAGTTTTGGGGCTTGTCGGGCTAGTGGAGGTTACTCAGATACAGAAGAGTGAGGCTATGAATAAATGTTAACATGAGGATGAGAATTTTAAATTTGAAGCCTTGGGAGAGAGAGAGAGAGAGAGCTGTTGGCATCTGGAATTCAGTTAATTCAGCTTCTGAAAGGTGCTCATGTTTAGTTCATTCGATATAGGGGGGAAAATGCAGTTGGTATCTGTGGTAAACCACTGTTATTGTTATTCACTGTTGTTGTTGTTGTTACACACTGTTGTACCTATGCATGCCTCAACATGTCTCGGCTGGCTCCACCCACAGGCCCAGGTATAAAGGTGATTGACCTGCAGCCCCCTGCCTTCTTGGAACCCAGTCAACCACGAGAGGCATGCTATGTTCTTTGCTAATAAAAGCCTTTAGTTACTCTCCTAACTCTCCGTCTTTTATGAGTAATTGATAGCGCATCAATTTTATTAGCAAAAACAAAATGTCGACAAACGCTGAACAGCAGGCTGCTGCACCAAACGCTGAACAGCAGGCTGCTGCACCAAACGCTGAGCAACAGGAGCTGCTGCGAGCCCTCAGACCAACATGCCTGGACCTAGACCCCCAAGAAGCGGGTTCGGCTACCAAATTCGCGCATTGGCTGCGTTGCTTCGAGGCCTACCTGCAAGCCTCAACTGTGACCCTGGACGAAAACAAGTTGGAAATCCTGGCCTCAAAGGTGAGCCACCAAGTTTATACAATAATCCAGGACGCGACGACCTACGCGGCGGCTATCGATCTGCTAAAAGGGCAATACGCATGCCCGGTAAATACGGTCTATGCCAAGCACCTCTTAAGATCCCACAGACAGCAGCCCGGGGAATCGGTGGAGGCCTTCCTACGGGCACTACGGATACTCGGCCGAGACTGCGATTGCAAAGAAGTATCAGCCGCAGCACACACGGAGGGACTGATCCGAGATGCTTTCGTTGCGGGTCTAAGGTCCGACTACTCCCGGCAGAGACTGTTGGAAAAGGGAGAAATGGACCTGAGAAAGGCAGTGTCCCTCGCGCTCTCGCTCGACGCGGCCCACAGGAATATGGACGCCTTCTCCCCTAACCGCTCCGCAACGTGGACGCCACAACCTTGGGTCATGGGACCGCCACCTTCAACTGCTCCTGCAATGTCCAAGGCACAGAAATGTTATTTTTGTGGCCAGGCAAAACACCCCAGAGCACGCTGCCCGGCGAGAAACGCTACCTGCTCCGGCTGCGGGAAGGAAGGACACTATGTCAGCGCCTGCAAAGGTAAAACCGCTAACGCCAGCAGCGCCGCGTGCGAACCGTGGGGGCAGCCATCTTGTCCGCCATCTTGGGCTCCCCCAGCCGCGTGGGGATCGGGACCATGGGCGCCGCCATTTTGTCCGCCATCTCGGACGTCTCCAACTTCAACCACGGGGGACCCGGACTCAACCACCGCCTCATCTGACGACCACATCGACTCACTCGACCATACGCTGGCCTCCGTGACGCTGGACCAATCTCTCCCTCATCAACTGTCCAGGTCCATGATGGACATTACGGTAAATGGCCGCGCCACTATCTGCCTTTTTGACAGCGGGAGAACGGAAAGCTTTATCCACCCCGACACGGTGCGCAGTTACTCTCTCCTGGTCCTGCCGACGCGACATCGGATCTCTTTGGCTTCCAAAGCCCAGTCAGCGGACGTCGGTGGCTACTGTGTAGTGACCCTTTCAGTAAGGGGCACAGAATACAAACATTTTAAACTCCTGGTCCTGCCCCATCTTTGCGCTGCCGTTCTACTGGGGTTGGATTTTCAGTGCCACCTTAAGAGTGTCACATTAGCGTACGACGGACCCCTCCCCCCACTCACAGTCTGCAGCCAGCAGCTTTTAAATCGCCCGCCGCACACCATTAGCAGCCTCTCCACCCTTAAAGTCCCCCCCCCTCCTTGTTCGCTAACCTCACCCGCGACTGTAAGCCCATCGCTACCAAAAGCAGGTGTTACAGTGCCGGGGATAGGAGCTTCATTAAATCCGAGGTAGCAAGACTCCTGAAGGAAGGGATTATTGAAAGTAGCACCAGCCCATGGCGAGCACAAGTGGTGGTAGTGAAGACTGGCGAAAAACAGCGCCTAGTTATTGACTACAGCCAGACGATCAATCGCTACACCCAGCTAGATGCATACCCACTCCCCCACATATCTGACATGGTCAATCAGATAGCACAATACCGGGTGTTCTCGACGATTGATCTGAAGTCGGCATACCACCAGCTCCCCATCAGGGCTGAGGACCGCCAGTACACAGCTTTTGAAGCTGACGGTCGTTTCTACCACTTCCTCAGAGTTCCCTTCGGCGTCACCAACGGGGTTTCAGTCTTCCAACGGGAGATGGACCGGATGGTTGACCAGAACGCGCTCCAGGCCACTTTCCCCTATCTAGACAACGTCACCATCTGCGGCCGCGACCAGCAGGACCATGATGTTAATCTAGAGAAATTCCTCCGTACGGCCCAGCGGCTGAACCTAACATACAACAAGGACAAATGTATGTTTCGTACCAAGCGCCTTGCCATTCTTGGCTGTGTAGTGGAGAACGGAGTCATCGGCCCCGACCCCGACAGGATGCGCCCCCTTATGGAGCTCCCCCTCCCCCACTGCCAAAAAGCACTGAAGAGATGCCTAGGGTTTTTCTTGTACTATGCTCAGTGGGTGCCCAACTATGCGGACAAAGCCAGACCCCTCATCAAGTCCGCCTCCTTCCCCCTGACAGCAGAGGCCTGTGCAGCCTTCACTCTCATAAAAGGAGATATTGCGAAGGCCACAATGCACGCAGTGGATGAGTCCATCCCTTTCCAAGTGGAGAGCGACGCATCCGACTTTGCCCTAGCTGCAACCCTTAACCAGGCGGGGAGACCCGTGGCCTTTTTCTCAAGGACCCTCCAGGGCCCCGAGATTCGACACTCCTCTGTCGAAAAGGAGGCCCAGGCCATTGTGGAAGCTGTGCGACATTGGAGGCATTACCTGGCCGGAAAACGATTTACCCTGCTCACTGACCAGCGTTCAGTAGCTTTTATGTTTAATAATAAGCAGAGGGGCAAAATCAAGAACGACAAGATCTTGAGGTGGAGAATCGAACTCTCCACCTACAATTACGATATCTTGTACCGGCCCGGGAAACTCAATGAGCCCCCAGATGCCCTATCACGTGGTACATGCGCCAACGCGCAGGTCGATAGACTGAAGACCCTCCACAATGGCCTCTGCCACCCGGGGGTCACCAGGTTTTTTCACTTCATCAAATCCCGTAACCTGCCCTACTCCATTGAGGAGGTCAGGACCATGACCAGGAACTGCCAAATCTGTGCCGAGTGCAAACCGCATTTTTATAGGCCAGACAGAGCAAGCCTGATCAAAGCCACGCGCCCCTTTGAATGGCTGAGCATCGATTTTAAAGGGCCCCTCCCCTCCTCCGACCGCAATGTGTACTTCCTCAACATAATTGATGAGTGCTCCCGTTTCCTGTTTGCCATCCCTTGCTCAGACATGACCAGTACCACGGTCATTAAATGTCTGAATGACCTCTTCGCCTTGTTCGGTTTCCCTAGCTATATTCATAGCGACAGGGGCTCATCCTTTATGAGCGACGAACTCCAGCAGTACCTGCTCTCGAGAGGTATCGCTACAAGCAGGACCACCAGCTACAACCCCCGGGGGAATGGCCAGGTGGAAAGGGAGAATGCGACGGTCTGGAAGGCAGTCCTTTTAAACTTGAAATCTAAGGGCCTTCCGACCTCTCGCTGGCAGGAAGTCCTCCCTGCGGCGCTCCATTCCATTCGGTCACTGCTCTGTACAGCCACCAATGCTACCCCTCACGAGAGAATGTTCTCCTTCCCCAGGAAGTCCACGTCGGGGATCTCGTTACCGACATGGCTGACTTCTCCAGGACCCGTCCTACTGCGGAAGCACGTGAGGTCCCATAAGACGGACCCCCTGGTCGAGAGGGTGAGCCTCCTCCATGCCAACCCTCAGTATGCTTACGTGGTGTACCCGGACGGGCGGGAGGACACAGTCTCCATATGAGACCTCGCACCTTCGGGTGCTCCCGAAACACCTCCCTCGCCACCCACCACTACCCACGCCTACCCCCAGTACGCTTACGTAGCGTACCCGGATGGGCGGGAGGACACAGCCCCCACACGAGATCTCGCACCTTTGGGTGCCCCTGAAACACTACCATTGCCATCCACCACTACCCACAACCCAACCCCGCTAGACGGCATGCCGCAGCCCCAGGACCCGTCATTGACCACCCAACCACTCAATGAGATGCCAGATTCAACGTTGGATGCTGCACCATCACCGCCGCCACCACGACGATCAGGACGGCATACAGGGCCACCTGATAGACTTACTTACATGAACCTTTAGTACACTTCACCCTGCCGGACTCAATTTTAAACAAGGGGTGAATGTGGTAAACCACTGTTATTGTTATTCACTGTTGTTGTTGTTGTTGCACACTGTTGTACCTATGCATGCCTCAACATGTCTCGGCTGGCTCCACCCACAGGCCCAGGTATAAAGGTGATTGACCTGCAGCCCCCTGCCTTCTTGGAACCCAGTCAACCACGAGAGGCATGCTATGTTCTTTGCTAATAAAAGCCTTTAGTTACTCTCCTAACTCTCCGTCTTTTATGAGTAATTGATCGCGCATCAGTATCATTGGAGAGAGAGACAGATTTCACTTAGCAACAGCTGGTGTTTGCAACCAACCTGCCTTGAATAGAACAGAATGTTTAGATTAGAAATATTATGTTAGGATAAGAAAAGTCCGGAGACGAGCGGTTTACGCCTACACAGCACGGTGTTTTAGTGTGCTTCTAACGTTGTGTTGAGGAAGATGCAGACTTGTCTCTCTGGACGATGCAGGGGCTACCATGTTAGGCAATGACAGCTCCAGTTTGATAAGAAAGAAAGAAAGACTTGCATTTATATAGCACCTTTTATAACCACCAGACGTCTCAAAGTGCTTTACAGCCAATGAAGTACCTTTGGAAGTGTAGTCACTGTTGTAATGTGGGAAACGCGGCAGCCAATTTGCGCACAGCAAGAAAACTGTGTATAGATGGAAGCTTTTTCCTTGGTTCAGAACCACGGAGATAGCCCCGTGCCTAGGTCCACGTGCTCCCTCTGTGACTGTACTCCACTTGTAAATATGCTTTTTATGCTGAAGCCGAAGAATAACATAATTATAACCAGAAGACTGGATTTGTTAATACTCAAGAGAACAAAGAGAAGTTTGTTGAAGACAACAAGTATCATTACTGTCTGTGCATCGGCACCGCAGCTGACTATATTCCCACTTTAAGACGAGCAACATCCTGTCCCATTGAACTGCAGAGAGGAGAGCGCCTCCAGTGACTGATTACAGGTAAACAAGGACAAGGATGCCAGAGCCTACACCGCACCGCACCCGTTCAATGTGGTGTAACCTCAATTTGAACTTTGGCCGTGAGCATATGATGGACGATATCGAATTGACCGTCCATTATGTGCCCCGCCCGAAGGTCTGGTTTCGCTCCAGATTTACACTATGACTTTAACAGAAACTGCTCCACACCAATGCCACTGTTGTGGTGCAAGCTAGGGGTCACAATCTCAGGGGTAAAGGGGTCGGCCATTCAGGACTGAGATGAGGAGAAATTTCTTCACTCAGAGGGTGGTGAATCTTTGGAATTCTCTACCCCAGAAGGCTGTGGAGGCTCAGTCGTTGAGTATATTCAAGAGCGAGATCGATAGATTTTTCAGGCACTATGGGAATTAAGGGATATGGGGATTGGGCGGGTAGATGGAGTTGAGACAGAAGATCAGCCATGATCTTATTAAATGGCGGAGAAGGCTCGAAGGGCTGAATGGCCGACTCCTGCTACTATTTATTATGTTTTAAATGCACACTTGAACATGAGAGCAACCCTTGTTCCAGCTCACTCAAAAGATGCCCAAATTTCCAACAGCTGCAAGATGCACTGCAGCAACTCGCCAAGGCTTCTTCGGCAGCACCTCCCAAACCCGCAACCTCTTCCACCTAGAAGGACAAGGGCAGCAGGCGCATGGGAACACCACCATCTCCAAGTTCCCCTCCAAGTCACACACACCATCCTGACTTAGAAGTATATCGGCCGTTCCTTCATCGTCACTGGGTCAAAATCCTGGAACTCCCTCCCTAACAGCACTGTGGGAGTACCTTCACCACACGGACTGCAGCGGTTCAAGAAGGTGGCTCACCACCACCTTCTCAAGGGCAACTAGGGCTGGGCAATAAATGCTGGCCTCACCAGCGACGCCCACATCCCATAAACAAATTTTAAAAAACTGACTGAAGCCTATTCACTGGCATATGTAACTGGACGGTTACACGGTTGTATTTTGACTTTAATCCTTCACGATAAAACCTATGTTTACACCGAGAACTTCTGTTACATTATATAACGGAGACTGCACTTCAAAGTGTACTTCATTGGCTCTAATGCGCTTTGGGACGTCCTGGAAGCTCGTCTGGGGCGCTGGCGCAGAACGGGCGCTATCGGATCGGCCGCCCGTTCTACGCAGCGCCTGAGATTTAATTCCATTGCAGTCAGGCGCTGCGTATAACGGGCGGCCAATCCAATAGCGCCCGCTCTGTGCCACCGCCGGAGACCAATTTCTCAGCCAAGTTCTTTCTCTCTCTCTCTCTTTTATTTCCTTTCCTCTCTCATTTCTTTCTATTTTTCTCTCCTTCCTTTCTTTCTCTCTTTTCTTTCTTTCCTTCCTGACTTCCACCCTACCTTGTACAGGGCAGCGACCTCCTTCACTGAACTGCTCGGGTGGCCTCTGCGATCAGCAGATGTCGGTGAGACGACCTGAAGCACCGCTTGCTCAGTCGGTGCTATGCACTGGAGCTGACTAGGCGAGGCTCCCTCTGCGAGACCGGGAAGGCGTTTCCGAGCCTTCGCCGCCCTTCTCGACAGGGATTTGTTGGGCTTCACACTCCGCTGACGAAATTCCTCCTTACACCAAGGACAGGGGAAGGTTGCCCTCACTTGCTCCCAGCTCTGCTGAATGCACGACCTGCAGAAGTTGTGCCCGCACGGTGTTGTCACTGGGTTCCGGTAAAAGTCCAGACAGATTGAACAGATTGTTTCGTTCATCATGCTTTGCACTGGATTGGCCGCGGCCATTTGGCCAGCGCTTTGCTAACTTTCGATTTTGTCCAAAGTCAGGAAGTGTTGTTGTGGGGCGGAGCCTGCCCCTCTCTTACTTAACAAGCGCCCTGCAGATTGCGGCCACCGCCCGGTTTCTCAGAAAGGGCGATTTACAAGCCTTGTAGAAAAAGAGCAGAGGTGTTAAATATTCCCCCCAGTGTGGCTTCAAGATCACACCAACAATGGCCCGTATTTTCCGATCGCAGGCCTCAAAGAAGGGAATCTCCCTTCATACACTTGACAGGAAAACCTATCAAATATATCAATGGAGATCACCCCAAAAACATAGTCAAACTTTAAATACATTTTTAAAATCACATTTTTAAAATGACTTGAAATTACAATAAATTAAATATTTAAACAACAATTTAATTTTTTGAAAAAACTAATTGAAGTTTTTTACAGGGCTAAAAATAAACTTACCTTTTTTTAAAGTATTTCTGAATGATAAGTCAGTGAAAATTTTTTTTTCACTTTTTTTCAACTCTTATCCTGGTAAAAGCAGGCCTTACGCCTCTGCTTTTACCAGGTGTAAGATTTCTAAGGGTTTTCTGCGGGCGGGGGGTCTCCAGAAAGCAGAACTCTCCCCCCGCAGAGGCCCTTCTCCAGGGCAGCCGGAGGATCTGTCAAGAGCTTTCTTGACAGATCGGATATGCCGGTTTTCAGTGCATGCCTGAAACCGGCATTTCCGAAGTCCCTACGGGTGAGTACACAGTGCGTACCCACCCGTAGGGATCGGAATATCTGGGCCATTATCCGGAGGCGTAGGACGTTGGGACTGGATTTTTGGCTCCAGGGACGTGGGCGTCGCTGGCAAGGCCGGCATTTATTGCCCATCCCCTGTTGCCCTTGAGAAGGTGGTGGTGAGCCGCCTTCTTGAACCGCTGCAGTCCGTGTGGTGAAGGTGCTCACACAGCGCTGTTAGGGAGGGAGTTCCAGGATTTTGACCCAGCAACGATGAAGGAACGGCCGATAATATGTCCCAGTCGGGAGGGTGTGTGCGACTCCATTGATTTCAAGAGACCTGAATATCGGGCGTGTGGTACAACTGGCAGCAAAATGCGATTCTCCCGGGGTTCAGATTCTGGCTGAAAGTGGAGTTGAGGTCAAAGATCGGCCGTGATCTTATTGAACTGCGGAGCAGGCTCGAGGGGCCATATGGACCACTACTGCTCCTAATTCTTAAATTCTGGTCCCCTTCCATATCCAGTTTCACCCCCAAACTGTTTTACCTCTCTCTCCCCTTTCTATTCAGTCTCCATCAGCCTGTCCATTCCGCTCCCACTGGTGATTTCCCGCCGTGAGATCGCCTCTCTAAGCTCCACCCAGGGCACTGCATCACGCCCAGTCAGTAATGACAAAAATCTATCCCCATCATTACATTGAGTTGTATGCTTTGCATCTAACAAGGAGAAGTCAGAATGATAGCTGGTATGTGTTGTGTATGTACCTTTAAGAGAATAACTGGTCTCAGGCTGCAGTACTGGCAGTGACCACCCCTGTATAAAAGGCGCTAGAGAGCCTCTGTTGTTTAGTTTCGTTTATGCCTTTCACCAGTAAAGATCTGTTTGTTTTCTCTCCTGCTAGTCCGTGTCTCAATCATTCACGGACTTAACAGTATGGAGCATGTAAAAGTTGCAGTGGTCAGAGGTTGAGTCTGAGGCACACAACAGAAGGAGCGATAGCCTCGATGTCACCCGTGCTCTATCTGACCAGGGTTTGCTTGATATCGGCACCGGGTTAAATATAAATGATGACTGATGCAGCACATGGGGGTGAAAGTTCACCTTTCCCTGGTTAGGCCACGAGTATTGTGTTCAGTTCTGGCCGCCACACCTTGGGAAGGATATATTGGCCTTGGAGGGAGTGCAGCATAGGTTTACCAGAATGATACCTGGACTCCAAGGGTTAAATTACGAGGAGAGATTACACAAATTAGGGTTGTATTCCCTGGAATTTAGTCGTGTCGGGGCTGATTTGATTGAAGTTTCCAAGATATTAAGGGGACTGATAGGGTAGACAGAGAGTATCGAAGCTCTGACCGCGCTCGATCAGCTCCGATGGACCGGCCTCATCGTCTGCATGCTCGATACGAGACTCCCAAATCAAGCTCTCCACTCGGCGCTCCGACTCGGCAAGAGAGCCCCAGGTGGGCAGCGGAAATGTTTCAAGGACACCCTCAAAGCCTCCTTGAAAAAGTGCAACATCCCCACCGACACCTGGGAATCCCTGGCCCAAGACCGCACAAAGTGGAGGAGAAGCATCCAGGAAAGCGCTGAACACCTCGAGTCTGTTCGCCGGGAGCAAGCGGAAGCCAAGCGCAGGCAGCGCAAGGAGCGCATGTGAACCCAAGCACCCCACCCACCCGCCCCTTCAACCACCGTCTGCCCCACCTGTGACAGAGACTGCAGGTCCCGCACTGGACTCATCAGTCACCTGAGAACTCATTTTTAGTGTGGAAACAAGTCATCCTCAGTTCCGAGGGACTGCCTAAGAAGAAGAAGAAGAGAGTGTAGAAAGTATATACAGACCCTTAATTTTTAATATTTCTTGAAATGCTTTGTCAGGCAAAAAGGTTTTACAAAATTAAATAAAATTGGTGAATGTAACAAGCAGTCTTTCACTGATAAGACAGGAATGATGGTTGTGGCTGCAGGGGGTAGTGATAACAGAGATAAACAAACCCCCTTAGTATTGTAGACATCGTGGCCCAGAAATTCGGGTCTCCACGGGTGAGTACGCACGGGGTACTCACACGTAGGCCCAACGGAAGTGCCGGTTTCGTGCATGCACTGCACATGCGCGGGAAACCGGCACTTCCGTTCCCCTGAAAGAAGGGGTTCAGTGGTGGAACGCATGCGCGGGAGAGGCAGCGCGTGCGCGTTGAACTTACGATTTTTTTTCAGGTTTCTCCGGGAAGGTAAGTCTGCAGAATTTAGACATGTAAAAAGCAGTCATAAGGCCTGCTTTTAACAAGGTAAGTGGTGAATTAATTAAAATTAAAACATTTTTTCCATAGGTTTATTATTTTTAAATACTTTAAAGGTAAGTTTATTTTTAGCCCCGTTAGAAAATGTAATTAATTTTTTCAAAAATTTAAATTATTGTTTAAAATAGTTATTTCATGTAATTTATAGTTTATTTTAAAAATGTGATTTTTTAAAAATTTATTTGAGGTTTTAGTGATGTTTTGGGGCTTATAGTATTTATAGATTTGACAGGTCTTCCTGTCAAACTTATGAATGAAACATTCCCTGCTACCATTGGCTCTCCATGGCCCACGTGATCCCAGGGGACGCATCGAACTAACTGCACCCCTGGGATATGCAAGCACTGCGCGCCGGCAGTTGGAGGAGGCCCAGGATCAGAATCCCATGCAGGCTCAACGGCCGGTGCACTAGGTAAGTGCAGGTCAGGGGCTTGCACCCGCGGGAAGCCCCCGACCCAAATTTCTGGGCCATTGTCTCTGATGGCTTTTCAGAGGTTAAAGGTGAGAAGTCAAACCTTTGAAGTTTTGGAATGCAGAATACGAGGTAACTCATGAACCCAACCAAGTGGTTTCTCTGCCACTTTTGTAAACTTTAGGAGTGAATGAACAATTTTGGGCTGTGATAAGGATAAGCCACACAGGATGAGTTAATGTAAACGTTTGACAGCTCAAACAGCTCAGACCAACATTAAAGGAACATTTCACTATCTCTGAATGATTGAATAATCTTCCGATTAGGCACTCTGCAGCCTTCCGGACTCAATATCGAGTTCAACAATTTCAGATCATAACCTCGGCCCCTATTTCATTTTTTCTTGTAATTGTTCCACTCCTTTCCCACCCCCCCCTTTCCTTTTGTTTCTCTCTCACACCTGGCAGCGATCTCTTGCCCAGCCAGTACACTTTACACCTAATCTCAGCCCATTACCATCTCGTCTAGCTTCTAATCTCTCTTACTTTTTTTGTTTCTTTTATTCTTTTGTCCGATCGCAGCCCTGCCTTCGATCTAGTTTCTTTTCTTTCCAGTTTTGAAGAAGGGTTCGACCCGAAACGTCAACTCAAATTTCTCTCCACAGATGTTGCCTGACCTGCTGAGTTTTTCCAGCATTTTCTGTTGTTATTTCGGATTTCCAACATCTGCAGTATTTTGCTATCATCTCTGAATGATTGACTTACTGCAAAAGGTAAGGAAAGCTGTATAAAGCACGGTGGCTAAAGAATATCAGCACTGCAGTCAGAAGGAGGCTTGGCTGGTCATCTCGCTGAGGAGGATCAGGCTGCAGTCAGAGAAAGGAGGAGCCTGGCCTGTCTTTTCGCTTACAAGGACCTACAATCAATGCTGGACGGATCATCGGCGGGTGGTTGTATGTCTGATTTCCTGTAATATTATTGGTGAACTGCACGAACGGAGGTTGGGGTTTTGAATCTGTCTTAGGAACAATAAAAGGTTAAAGACAGAACCCGTGTGTCTGGTGTAATTTCTCATAAGTCTCAAGTCCGAACTCTATAACCTGTTGGACGGGGCGAGGGGTAATTCCACACGTCTTACAGATTTGGCGACCAGAGGGACATTGAGTGAGAAATTTACAGACCATTAATATGGGTGGAAAAACCGCCAAGACAATGGATGAGTTAGTTACAATGTATGTTGTGGGGAAGTTAACTCTCCAGGAGAGGTGGGTGCGGGTTATTATTGACAGTGATGATCCGATTTCTGAGGCCGAACAATGGACACAAGGGTCCACACGTCGGCAACAGATAATGAAAGCCGTCTGGTTGTTAGCCTATCGACGGAAGGTTGCAAACGATGAGCGTGAAAAGATTAAGTCACAAAGGGAAATAGAAGATATGGCAGGAAAAGCCAGTGATAGGGAAGCGGTGGTAAACCGGCTTCTTAAGGAATTAGAGGAAGAACGAGAAGGTCGTAAGAAAGGTAAAGAGGTGTTTGAGAAGGAGAAAGCGAGATGGTGTAATAAAGAGCAATATTTGGAAAGTCAGTGTGTGAATCAAGGGAACGAGAGTAAAGTTTGGAAAGAGGAAGCTAGTGGCCAACAACAACGGGCAGAAAAAGCAGAGAAGGATAATGAGGATTTGAAAGCTGTCATTAGGGTGGTGCAGAAACAAGTTGTGAAACAGGGTGGGCAGCAGGACCATGCGGAATGCAAAAGGAAGGTTTAATTGTTAGAAGAAAAGCTACGAGTGCAAAGGGGAATGGTGTGTGCTGTAACCCCAGGGGAACAGCCTGTATTTGGGTGGTCATCATCAGACAGTGAGTGGGAGGAGATTGAAGAAGGGGAATTAGAACCTATACCTGGGAAAAAGATTAAACCACCTCCTACTGCGCCTTCCCCAATGAACCCCATACGTCAACGGAGGTATCTCGCCCCGGGGAGCGGACGCCCGACCGGGAGAGAGGGGTGACTTGGACAGGGAATTCTTTGTTAATTATGATTATAGGAGTTTGAAAGACATGGCGTCTGACATTTACAAGTTAGAAATGGGAGGTGAACCCCAAGGACAGTTCATTGCAGTTGAACAAAGAGCAGCTGTAAGTGAAATGGACAAGGATGAAAAGAAGAAGTTATTATTATTTACTCTTAGTCCTGAAGTATTTAGCAGCCTCCCACCTGACATGAAGATTGGTAATGGGACGTATGAGAATTTAAAATTAAGGGTTGCTCAGGCAATGGGGGTAGGAACAGGGGATCCCTTCAAGGCTATGGCAGAGGTAGAACAGGATGTTTGCCGACAGACTATGGCCCACATACATGGAAGCAACGGGTGGGGGAGTAGGAGTCCGAGAGCGGGGGCAGCACGGTGGCATAGTGGTTAGCACTGTTGCCTCACAGTGCCAGGGACCCGGGTTCGAATCCGGCCTCGGGTGACTGTGCAAACTCCACACAGACATTCTCCCCGTGTTTGCGTGGGTTTTCTCCGGGTGCTCCGGTTTCCTCCCACAGTCCAAAGATGTGCGGGTTAGGTTGATTGGCTGTGATAAATTGACCCTTAGTGTTAGGGGGATTAAATACGTGGGGTTACGGGGATAGGGTGGGATATGTGTTGGTGTAGGGGTTACGGGGATCGGGTGGGATACGTGTCGGTGCAGGCTCGATGGGCCGACATGGCCTCTATCTGCACTGTGGGGTTTCTGTGTGATTTCTGTGTGAAACAACAACAACTGTGAAACCGCTAAAGTGACGTCACAACCAGGGAAGGAGCTGATTGGTAAGTAAGACCTGGTGAGTATTTCTACAGTCCAGTTGTTGAAGTAAAAGGGCCCAGAAATTCGGGTCCCAACGCGTGAGTAAGCACGGAGTACTCACGCGTGGACCCGATGGAAGTGCCGGTTTCTTGCATGCACTACGCATGCGCGGGAAACCGGCATTTCCGATCCTCTGAACGAAGGGGTTCAGAGGTCGAACGCGTGCGTGCGGGAGTCTGTGCGTGCACGTTGAACTTCCTTTTTTTTTTTACAGGTTTTTCCGTGCGTGAAGGCCTCTACATTTTACACATTTAAAAACCAGGCGTAAGGACTTCATTTTAAAAGGTAAGTGGTCAATTAATTAAAATTAGAATTTTTTTTCCACAGGTTTATTATTTTTAAATACTTTAAAGTAAGGTAAGTGTATTTTTAGCCCCGTTTTTTTATAAAATTATTTTTTTCAAAAATTTAAATTATTGTTTATAATAGTTATTTAATGTTATTTATAGTTTATTTAAAAAGTGTGATTTTTTTAAATATTTATTTGAAGGGTAAGTACTGTTTTGGGGGCCGGAGGTTTCATTAGTTTGACAGTTCTTTCTGTCAATCTCATGAATGGGCTTTTCCCTCCTCCGATTGGTTGCCCATGGCTCACGTGATCCCAGCAGACGCATCGCACTAACTACGCCGCTGGATCACGCAAGCACAGCGCGCCGGGAGCTGGACCGGGTCACAGAGAGGAAATCCACGCAGGCCCAGGCCTCAACTGCCGGCGCGCTAGGTAAGTGTAGGTCGGGGGCTTGCACCCACGGGAAGCCCCCGACATGAATTTCTGGGCCAAGGTCTCTAGTTTAGAGTAAGTAGTGTTTAAAGTGAAGTAAGGTCCCTGGTGTATTTAATATTCTTTAATTTAAAGGAAGTAAAGGGAGTAAATTAAGGGTAGGACATGGCAGGGCAGTTCGGCAGCATGGAGTGCTCCTCCTGTGCTATGTGGGAAGTCAGGGACACTAGGTATCCAGGGCGAACACATGTGCAGGAACTGTCTCCAGCTGCAGCTACTCAAAAGCCACATTTCATAGCTGGAGCAGCGGCTGGAGTCACTATGGAGCATCTGCGAAGCTGAGATCTTCGTGGCTAGCACGTTTAACGAGGTGGTCACATTGCAGGTAAAGAGTACACAGGCAGACAGGGAATGGGTGACCGCCAGACAGAGTAAAAGAACTAGGAAGTTAGTGCAGGAGTCCCCTGGGTCCATCTCCCTCTCCAAGAGATTTTCCATTTTGGATATTGCTGGGGGAGATGGTTTCTCAGGGGAATGCAGCAAGAGCCAAGTTCTGTCAGGGTTGGGGAGCCACGGGGCCGTATAAATACGAGGCCGTGCTCTCCGGGCAAGGTAGGTTCTGGACCCAAGTGCAGAAACCAGACAAGAGACACATATACCGTACTTTGTTTGAACTTTACTAGATTCACACATAACTAGATTAACACAGCAATATACATAAGAACTAGAGACAAGAGAGCTCGAGACAGAAACACAACAAGCATACATAAGAACTATAGACAAGTTACAAGACAGCTAGTCAAGATAGGAACTCAGGACAGCTTCCATGAGGAAGCCGACTTGTCTATACTGAGCTTGCGACAAGCTACCACAAGGGGCAACCGGCTTGCCGAGGCTAAACTCCAGACAAGCTACCCCAAGGGTAATCGGCTTATCAATGCAAAGCTCGAGACAAGATCCCAACGGCTCCCACATAGCAACACGCTAGTCCAAACAGCACCTTACCAAGACAAGCAACTTAACAGAACAACAGACTTAAATACATCTTAAATCCAGAGACAAGAACACAGACTTAGATACATAGCTCGAGAGAACTATGGCAGCCAGCTAGTGAAGGCAAGCTGCCATAGAGAAAAGGCTAGTCACACAGAGCACCTAGTCAAGACAAAGGACATTGTCAAGACTAACTCCCTGGTCCACCCTAGTGAGGACTGAGCAAAGAGTGAACCAACCATAGAACTTATATACCAAGAAAACCAGGTGCAACCCATGAACAGCTAACAGGCTGTTAAGAATTAACACAGGAAGCTAAGGAACAATTAACAAAGGAACAAACAAGTGAAGGTGCCATCTAGAGGTTACAAAAGGAACTGACTGGCACCCTCACAAGTTCGTGGCACTACGAGTGGCTCAGCTGCACAGGAGGGGAGGGAAAAGAGTGGGAGAGCTATAGTGATAGGGGATTCTATCGTAAGGGGAACAGATAGATGTTTCTGTGGCCGCAGACATGACTCCAGGATGGTATGTTGCCTCCTTGGTGCCAGGGTCAAGGATGTCACTGAACAGCTGCAGGGCATTCTGAAGGGGGAGGACGAACAGTCAGAGGTCATGGTTCACATTGGTACCAACGACATAGGTAGAAAGAGTGATGAGGTCCTGCAACAAGAATTTAGGGAGCTAGGTAGCAAATTAAAAAGCAGGACCTCAAAGGTTGTAATCTCTGGATTACTCCCGGTGCCATGTGCTAGTGAGTATAGGAATAGGAGGATCGAGCAGATGAATGCATGGCTAAAGAGTTGGTGCAGGAGGGAGGGCTTTAGTTTCCTGGATCACAGGGTCTGCTTCTGGGGAAGGTGGGACCTGTACAAGTCGGACAGGTTACACCTGAACCAGAACAGAACCAACATCCTTGCGGGGAGGTTTGCTAGTACTGTTGGGGGGGGGGGGGGTTTAAACGAACTTGGCAGGGGGGTGGGATACGGAGTGGAGCTGTAGTAGGGGGTGATGCACAACCAAATATAGAGGAAAAAACAAGTTAGCCTGGAAGGCAGATCAAATATGTAATGGCACAAGGGAATATGGCAAGGCTGGATGGCATTTATTTTAATGCAAGGAGTCTTGTGAGTAAGGCAGATGAATTGAAGGTGTTGATGAACACATGGGAGTATGATATTGTTGCTATCACAGAGACATGGTTGAGGGAGGGGCAGGACTGGCAGCTCAATATTCCAGGGTATAGAGTCTTCAGAGAGGGGTGTAAAAGAGGAGGGGGTGTCGCAATATTAATCAAGGAGTCAATTACTACAGTAAGGAGGGATGATATCTTAGCAGGTTCCTCTAATGAGGCCATATGGGTAGAGCTTAAAAACAAAAAGGGGGCAAGCACTTAGCTGGGAGTGTACTATACGCCCCCAAACAGTCAGGGGGAGATAGAGGAACAGATATGTAGGCAAATCTCAGAGAAGTGTAGAAATAATAGGGTAGTAATAGTAGGGGATTTCAACTTCCCCAATATTAACTGGGATTGTCAGAGTGTGAAAGGCTTAGAGGGTGCGGAATTCTTAAAGTGCATCCAGGAGAGCTTTTTGAGCCAGCATGTAGAAAGTCCTACAAGAGAGGGGGCGGTACTGGACCTAATTCTAGGGAATGTGGCCGGGCAAGTGGTAGAAGTGTTAGTAGGAGAGCATTTTGGTGACAGTGATCATAATTCGGTGAGATTTAAGGTAGTCATGGAAAAGGACAAAGATGGACCGGAAATAAAGGTTCTAAATTGGGGGAAGGCCGATTTTAATATGATAAGGCAGATCTGGCCAAAGTGGATTGGGATAAGCTACTTGTAGGAAAATCCACATCAGGGCAATGGGAGTCTTTCAGAAAGGAAATAGAGAGTACAACGCCAACATGCTCCTGTAAAGGTCAAAGGTGGGACCAACAAGCCCAGGGAACCCTGGGTGTCAAGGGATATACAAGAATGGATTAGGAAAAAAAGAGAGGCTTTTGGCAGATACAAAGGACTAAAAACAGTGGAAGCCCTAGAGGAGTATAGAAAGTGCAGGGGGGTATTAAAAAAGAAATTAGGAGAGCGAAGAGGGGGCATGAAGAAACACTGGCGGGCAAAATAAAGGAAAATCCCAAGGTGTTTTATAAGTATATTACGGGCAAGAGGATAACCAGGGAAAGAGTAGGGCCCATAGTGGCAGTCTGTGTGTAGAGCCGGAAGATGTGGGTGAGGTTTTAAATTAATATTTTGCATCTGTGTTCACTATGGAGAAGGATGATGTAGGCATAGAAATCAGGCAGGGGGATTGTGATATACTTGAACAAATTAGAATTGAGAGGGAGGAGGTACTAGCAGTTTTAGCGGGCTCAAAAGTGGATAAATCTCCAAGCCCAGACGAGATGTATCCCAGGCTGCTGTGTGAGGCAAGGTAGGAGATTGCAGGGGCTCTGACACAAATTTTCAGAACCTCTCTGGCCACAGGGGAGGTGCCAGAGGACTGGAGAACAGCTAACGCAGTACCATTATTCAAGAAGGGTAGTAGGGATAAACCAGGTAATTACAGGCCAGTGAGCCTAACATCAGTGGTAGGGAAATTATTGGAAAACATTCTGAGGGACAGAATTAGTCTCCACTTGGAGAGGCAAGGATTAATCAAGGATAGTCAGCATGGCTTTGTCAGGGGGAGATTATGTCTAACCAATTTGATTGAATTTTTTGAGGGGGTGACTAGGTGTGTGGATGAGGTTAGTGCAGTTGATGTAGTCGACATGGACTTCAGTAAGGCTTTTGACAAAGTCCCGCATGGGAGACTGGTCAAGAAGGTAAGAGCCCATGGGATCCAGGGCAATTTGGCACATTGGATCCAAAATTGGCTTAGTGGTAGGAGGTAGAGGGTGATGGTCGAAGGTTGTTTTTGTGACTGGAAGCCTGTGTCCAGTGGTGTACCGCAGGGATCGGTGTTGTGTTCTTTGCTGTTTGTAGTGTACATTAATGATTTAGATATGAATGTAGGAGGTATGATCAGTAAGTTTGCAGATGACACAAAAATTGTTGGAGTGGTAAATAGCGAGGAGGGAAGCCACAGGCTACAGAACGATATAGGCAGGATGGTCAGATGGGCAGAATAGTGGCAAATGAAATTTAACCCTGAAAAGTGTGAGGTGATGCATTTTGGGAGAACTAACAAGGCAAGGGAATACACAATGAATGGTAGGATCCTAGGAAGAACAGAGGATCAGAGGGAACTTGGTTTGCATGTACATAGATCCCTGAAGGCAGCAGGACAGGTAGATAAGGTGGTTAAAAAGGCATATGGGATACTTGCCTTCATTAGCCGAGGCATAGAATATAAGAGCAGGGAGGTTATGATGGAGCTGTACAAAGCACTAGTTAGGCCACAGCTGGAATACTGTGTGCAGTTCTGGTCGCCACACCATAGGAAGGGTGTAATTGTATTGGAGAGGGTGCAGAAGAGATTCACCAGGATGTTACCTGGGCTGGAGCGCTTCAGCTATGAAGAGAGACTGGACAGGCTGGGGTTGTTTTCCTTAGAGCAGAGAAGGCTGAGGGGGGACCTGATTGAGGTGAACAAAATTATGAGGGGCATAGATAGGGTAGATAGAAAGGAACTTTTCCCCTTAGTAGAGGGGTCAATAACCAGGGGACATAGTTTCAAGGTAAGGGGCAGGAAGTTTAGAGGGGATTTGAGGAAAAACTTTTTCACCCAGAGTGTGGTTGGAATCTGGAACTCACTGCCTGAAAGGGTGGTAGAGGCAGGAACCCTCACAACATTCAAGAAGCATTTAGATGAGCACTTGAAACGCCATAGCATACAAGGCTACGGACCAAATGCTGGAAAATGGGATTAGAATAGATAGGGCTTGATGGCCAGCGCGGACACGATGGGCCGAAGGGCCTCTTTCTGTGCTGTATAACTCTATGGCCTAGAAATTGGGTATAGCCCCGCTTGGGGCGTTAGAATTGGCGCAGCGCAAAGTTTATAGCTAGACGCAATTTATCGCCACCTCGCGCGATATTGGGTTGCAGCGCCCCTAAAGGTGATTGAGGCGCTAAATCAGGCGCTGCATGCTACTCTTAAGGCGCTAACCCGACGGCGCAACCCAATTTCGCTGCGGCGGGGCGCAGCGACGGTGCTGTCAATAATCACTTTCCCTGAGACACACTGGCGCCGGCCAGCTCTTAAAGGGGCAGGTCAATTGGCATCACCAGACACACTCACCGCCTTGTAGGCCTTCAAAGCGGTGGGAGCCTACCTGTGGCGCACCAGCCTAGCAAGACATGGAAAGGGTGAGGCAGAGGGCGGAACGCCTCACTGATGGGGCATTGGATGCTTTGGTTGGTGCAGTGGAATCAAGGCCAAGGAAGATGGTCGGAATGTGATTTATGTTTTGGACAGTCTCCCGGGTGTGAGAGGCAGTTATGTGTCAGTGTATTAGTTTTGCTTTCTGTTGCCATAGCTTTCTCATGTTTGAAGGAACCACATTTTATGTAATGAAACACTTTCTTCATTTACAATGGCCATGCCTGCTATTTACATGCATCTTGCCCTTCACAGGCTTGGGGGTATCAGACCGGTTCCATTCCTCTTCTTGGAATGGCAGCAAGCATTCCGTGAGAGGGGCCTAGAAGCTACTTCTGATCAGCCTCTGACGCGCAGCCTGAGAAGAGCCGCTCGCGTAGAAGTTCAGACCAGCAGGCATCTTCTCAGCCACCGACAGAGATGTCCTGCACCTTATTTGAGGCTGCAGATCTGGCTGAAGCAGCTGGCACAGCTCAGTCACCACCTCCTTTCTAAATCGCAGCCTTCTAACACACTGCTCCTCCGGCATGTTCATGTGGGAAAACTGCTGTCGGAAAACCCTGCCAGCGTAAGGTCTGCTGTGGCGACGTCTGTTAGCCCTCCTCCATCTGGCCATGCCCGCCCCCCTCTCCCAGTGTCTCAGTGCCCTTTCCAGATGATTCAGCAGCAGGACGTTCCCCTCCAATGCAGCCCCCATAATAAGTGCCCACAGGAAGGTTCCCCGTTGTCAAGGCTCACCAACAGCAAGGTGATGGTCAGAAGGCTGAAGATCGTCTGCCTGCGCTGACTCAGTGGTCAAATGGCTCTCAGTGTGCAGCTCAGCAACTCTTTGTAGCTCTCGAGGAAGTTGTGCTCCAAAAATGGCTGCCGCTTTTAAACCACACCAGTCCCCTTTAAATAACACTCCTCCAGCCCGAGAGCGACTTGGCAAGGTTCCAGCAAGCTGTCACTATTAGCGCCAGGCGGAACGGAGGCGGGCGCCACTCAATTTCCGGTCTGGGGCGCCAAAAAGGAGTTGCACACTGAAATGATGTCAAGATCTGCCTGCGCCCGCGAGCGGGTGCCAAGATTTAGCGCCGGCGCTAAAACCCACTCAATATAGCAAGAGGCACTGGGTTCACTGCGCATGGGCGAAAATTGGCTAACGCCCCACTTCTCGGCCTCTTTAGGCGCTAATCGCTGGCGCAACCAACTGAATTTCTCCCCCTATGACTCTGAGTGCGAGCTGATTTACTGAGACAATCCAGAAATCACTGGCTCCAGGTTCTGATATCTCATAGTCTGCCATATTTACAGTCTGTCATGTCGGACTTTGAGCCCACTGAGAGAATAACACTGAGGAAAAGGTTTTAAGCAAACTAACTTTGGTGTTTGAAAAAAGACAGCTCGATAAAAGAAACACAAGGACAATTAACAAACCAAAGGGCAAGGTGTGTGAGATGAAGGAAACAACCCCTAAAAAAATGGCAACACGAGGGTTTCAATGAAAAGAAGGATAAGATGTGTTATAACTGTGGAGGGAAGGGCCATTTTATCCGGGAGTGCTGGAAGCCCCGTAAGAACAAATTTGAATCAAGAAATGGTCCTAGCGCACGCCCCCCCCCCACCCCGCCCCTGAGGAGAACGATGAGAAAACAGCTAGACTTAAATGTATGCGGGAATGCTTGGAAGGGTGGGAGAAAAGGCAATCTCAGGGGAAAATTCATGCTGCCCACGGTAAAGACTGTGGAGAGACACAGGCATGAAGGGGCCGCGCCCATCCTGAGTACCTGTGTCCACTCAGGTACGACGAATATGGTAGACCTTGTGTAGACATCATTGTTGAGGGGTAGAAGGGATTTTATTTGGTTGACACTGGAGCATCTAGCATGGTGGTATATTCCCCCTCCCTGATGACGTCACCTTGGTTGAGTAGGGAACCATATGTGTAAGGTGGTTTCACGGGCAATTCAATGGCTGGGGCGGTGTCTAAACCCCTAAATTTTAAAATAGGTCCCCTCCAAACTGAGTGGACATGCATATTAATGAAGTGGGATCAACCGGGATTGGGGGTCCTAGGCTCAGATTGGATGTTGGAGCACAATGTGATAGCAGACATGCACAGCGACTGCCTGTGGGGAAGAATGGAGAGGAACGATGAAGTGGTAGTAACACCTCCAAGACATGGAGAGGCTTGGGTAGTGACTCCGACAGGCCCCTACGATTTAAAAACTTTAATAGCAAGAGTGCCAGAAAGGTACACAGCTAAGAAAAAGGTTTTTGCCACGCACAAGCACGATTGAGGGAGGGTGACAGGGGTAGAAGTCAGGGTAGGAGGAGAGCCCATGCTCTGCCCACAAAAACAATATACCTTCCCCAAAGAAGCAGAGAGGGACTTGGAAAAGGCTGTAACATCCCTTGTGGAACAAGGAGTCGTGAGACCCTTGGCTAAACACGTGAAACATAGAAACATAGAAAAATAGAAGCAGGAGTCGGCCATTCGGCCCTTCGAGCCTGCTCCGCCATTCAATATGATCATGGCTGATCCTCTACCTCAATACCAAATTCCCGCTCTCCCCATACCCCTTGATGCCTTTTGTGTCCAGAAATCTATCTCCTTCTTAAATATATTCAGTGACTTGGCCTCCACAGCCTTCTGTGGTAGAGAATTCCACAGGTTCACCACCCTCTGAGTGAAGAAATTTCTCCTCATCTCAGTCCTAAATGTCCTACCCCGTATCCTAAGAATGTGATCCCTCGTTCTAGACCCCCAGCCAGGGGAAACATCCTCCCTGCATCCAGTCTGTCTAGCCCTGTCAGAATTTTATACGTTTCAATGAGATCCCCTCTCGTTCTTCTAAACTCTAGTGAATACAGACCTAGTCGACCCAATCTTTCCTCATGCAACAGTCCTGCCATCCCAGGAATCAGTCTGGTGAACCTTCGCTGCACTCCCTCTATGGCAAGTATATCCTTTCTGTTGTGTATGTACCTTTAAGAGAAGAACTGATTTTATACTGCAGTACCGGCAGTGACCACACCTGTATAAAAAGCCCTAGCAGGCTTCTGTACTTCAGTCTGACGTTTACTCTCTGTTCAGTAAATACCTGTTTTATTGTTCTCCCGCAGTCCGTGTATTATTAAGGCGCGGACTCCACAGTGGCGACGAGCAGATTCGAACTCACCTGCAGTACTGCATCACCTCACGGGGATCTTTCCCTGAGAAGAAGCTTCTTGGAGGTCGAAGTCAGAGCAACGGGCGTCGACCGCGGGCAACCGCCCAAGGATCCATCGGAGTTCGGAGAATTGCGGGAGAGGCTGTGGAGAGCTGGGCTTGGCTCCCCAGTCAAGGTGTTCCAGCAAATCGTGCTGGTAGCAGTGTGGTAAACCACTGTTATTGTATATTGTTACCTCTGGGTGGCGCTGTGTACCAAGGCATGCCTCAGCTGACTCCGCCCACATGACCAGGTATAAAGGTGGGGGTTTCGCCGACTCACTTCCTTCTTGGAACCAGCCACCCACGAGAGGCATGCTCTGTTCTCTAGTTAATAAAAGCCTTTTCATCACCTTCCTGATTCATCGTCTTTTATGGAGTAATTGATAAGCGTATCAATTTTATTAACTAGAAGTAAAATGGCGACACCTGAACAGCAACAACAGCAGGCGTTGCTGCGAGCCCTCAGACCGGCATGCCTGGACCTCGACCCTCAAGCAGCGGGTTCATCAACCAATTTCGAACACTGGCTGAGCTGCTTTGAATCCTTCCTAGGAGCCTCCGCCGTGACATCGGAGGAGAACAAACTAAAAGTTTTGACCGCCCAGGTGAGCCCTCAAGTATATACGCTCATCCGGGACGCTACTACGTACACGGCGGCCCTCGAACTACTAAAAGGGCAATACACGCGCCGAGTGAACACGATTTACGCCAGACACCTCTTGGGATCCCGCAGGCAGCAACCGGGGGAATCGGTAGAGGCATTTTTACGGGCGTTACAGACACTCTGCAGAGACTGCGACTGTAAGGAGGTAACGGCTGCGGGGCACGCGGAGGGACTTACTTGTGATGCCTTCGTCAGGGGCCTCCAGTCCGACTACTCCCGGCAGAGACTGCTCGAAAGCAAGGAGCTCGACCTGAAGATGGCCGTAGCCCTTGCGCTCTCGCTAGATGCGGCCCACCGAAACCTCGAAGCATACTCACGTAACGGCGCCGCGCCATGGCCATCGCGACCGTGGGACATGGGACCGCTGCCCCCGGCACCAACTGCTGCAGCGATGTCCCGAAATCAACTGGGACAGCCGCCCCCGGTAAGAACCGCAGCGATGCCCCGTAACCAGGCCCAAAAATGCTATTTCTGTGGCCAGTTAAAACACCCTAGAGCGCACTGCCCGGCTAAGACCGCTACCTGCTCGGGCTGCGGGAAGAAAGGCCATTACGCCAATGCCTGCAGGGGGAAACCAGCGAACGCCAGCAGCGCCGCGTGCGAACCATGGGGGCAGCCATCTTATCCGCCATTTTGTGCACCTCCGGCCGCATGGCCGCCGCCATTTTATTCGCCGCACTCAACCGCCACTTCGTCTCCGGACTCGACCACCGTCTCGTCGGACGACCATACCGACTCACTAAGCCATACACTGGCCTCCGTTACGCTGGATCAAGCCCTCCCTCATCATCTATCCAGCTCCATGATGGATATCACGGTAAACGGCCGCGCCACCACTTGCCTAATCGACAGCGGGAGCACAGAGAGTTTTATTCACCCAGACACGGTACGTAGCCACTCCCTCACGGTCCTGCCGACGCGCCATCGGATTTCTATGGCGTCCAAGTCCCATTCAATGGACGTCGGCGGCTACTGTGTGGTGACCCTTTCGGTTGGGGGCACAGAATATAAAAATTTTAAACTTCTAGTCCTGCCCCGTCTCTGCGCTGCCGTGCTGCTAGGGTTGGATTTTCAGTGCCACCTTAAAAGTGTCACATTAGCATACGGTGGACCCCTCCCCCCACTCACAGTCTGCAACCAACACCTTTTAAATCGCCCGCCGCAAACCACCTGCAGCCTTTCCACACTAAAAGTCCCCCCCCCTCCCTTGTTCGCTGACCTCACCCACGACTGTAAACCCATCGCTACCAAGAGCAGGCGGTACAGCGCCGGGGACAGAGCTTTCATTAGCTCTGAGGTGGAGCGGCTCTTGAAGGAGGGCATTATCGAAGGGAGCACTAGCCCCTGGCGAGCCCAGGTTGTAGTCGTTAAAACCACTGATAAACGCCGCCTGGTCATTGACTACAGCCAAACCATAAACCGGTACACTCAGCTGGACGCATACCCGCTTCCTCGCATATCTGATATGGTCAACCAGATTGCGCAATACAAAGTATTCTCCACCATTGACCTTAAGTCAGCATACCACCAGCTCCCCATCCGCCATGAGGACCGCCAGTATACTGCCTTCGAGGCGAACGGCCGCCTCTACCACTTCCTTAGGGTTCCCTTCGGCGTCACCAACGGGGTTTCGGTCTTCCAAAGGGAGATGGACCGGATGGTTGACCAGAACACGCTGCAGGCCACCTTTCCCTATCTGGATAACGTCACCATCTGTGGCCACGACCAGCAGGACCATGACGTTAATCTAGAAAAATTCCTCCGTACGGCCCAACGGCTGAACCTAACGTACAATAAAGAGAAATGTATGTTTCGCACCAAACGCCTCGCCATTCTCGGCTGCGTGGTGGAGAACGGAGTCATCGGGCCCGACCCCGACAGAATGCGCCCCCTAATGGAGCTACCCCTCCCCCACTGCCAAAAAGCACTGAAGAGATGCCTGGGGTTTTTCTCCTACTATGCCCAGTGGGTTCCCCACTGTGCAGACAAAGCTAGACCCCTCATCAAATCCACCTCCTTCCCCCTGACACCAGAGGCGTGTGCAGCCTTCACTCTTATCAAGAGCGATATCGCGAAGGCCACAATGCACGCAGTGGATGAGTCGATCCCCTTCCAAGTGGAGAGCGATGCATCCGACTTCGCCCTAGCTGCGACCCTTAACCAGGCGGGCAGACCCGTGGCCTTTTTCTCAAGGACCCTCCAGGGCCCCGAGACCCGACACTCCTCTGTCGAAAAGGAGGCCCAGGCTATTGTGGAAGCGGTGCGTCACTGGAGGCATTACCTGGCCGGAAAACGGTTTACCCTGCTCACTGACCAGCGTTCAGTAGCTTTTATGTTTAATAATAAGCAGAGGGGCAAAATCAAGAACGACAAGATCTTGAGGTGGAGAATCGAACTCTCCACCTACAATTATGATATCTTGTACCGGCCCGGGAAACTAAATGAGCCCCCAGACGCCCTATCACGTGGTGCATGCGCCAACGCGCAGGTTGATAGACTGCAGACCCTCCACAATGACCTCTGCCACCCGGGGGTCACCAGGTTCTTCCATTTCATCAAATCCCGTAACCTGCCCTACTCCATCGAGGAGGTCAGGACCATGACCAGGAACTGCCAAATCTGTGCCGAGTGCAAACCGCACTTTTATAGGCCGGACAGAGCAAGCCTGATCAAGGCCACTCGCCCCTTCGAGCGCCTGAGCGTCGATTTTAAAGGGCCCCTCCCCTCCTCTGACCGCAATGTGTACTTCCTCAACATAATTGATGAGTACTCCCGTTTCCCGTTTGCCATCCCTTGCCCAGACATGACCAGTACCACGGTCATCAAATGTCTGAATGACCTCTTCGCCTTGTTCGGGTTCCCTAGCTATATACATAGCGACAGGGGCTCATCTTTCATGAGCGACGAACTTCGGCAGTACCTGCTAGCGAGAGGTATTGCTACGAGCAGAACCACCAGCTACAACCCCCGGGGGAACGGCCAGGTGGAAAGAGAGAACGCGACGGTTTGGAAGGCCGTCCTCTTAGCCTTAAAATCTAAGGGCCTTCCGACCTCTCGCTGGCAGGAGGTCCTCCCTGCGGCGCTCCACTCCATCCGGTCACTGCTTTGTACTGCCACTAATGCCACCCCTCATGAGCAAATGTTCGTTTTCCCCAGGAAGTCCACATCGGGAACCTCGCTACCGGCATGGCTGACTTCTCCTGGGCCCATCCTACTGCGGAGGCACGTAAGGACCCATAAAATGGAACCCCTGGTCGAGAGGGTGCACCTCCTACACGCCAACCCCCAGTATGCCTGGGTGACATACCCAGACGGGCGGGAGGACACGGTCTCCATACGAGATCTCGCACCCTCGGGTACCCCTGAACTACCACCGTTATCCCCCACCACCCCTCCCAATCCAACCCCTGTAGACGACATGCCGGAGCCCCAGGACCCTTCGTTGACCACCCAGACACCAGATCCGACGTTGGATGCTGCAACACCGCCGCCGCCACCACGACGATCAGGACGTCAGACAAGGCCTCCTGATAGACTTAACTACACGAACTTGTAGTACTCTTCACCCCGCCGGACTTAATTTTAAACAAGGGGTGAATGTGGTAAACCACTGTTATTGTATATTGTTACCTCTGGGTGGCGCTGTGTACCAAGGCATGCCTCAGCTGACTCCGCCCACATGACCAGGTATAAAGGTGGGGGTTTCGCCGACTCACTTCCTTCTTGGAACCAGCCACCCACGAGAGGCATGCTCTGTTCTCTAGTTAATAAAAGCCTTTTCATCACCTTCCTGATTCATCGTCTTTTATGGAGTAATTGATAAGCGTATCAAGCAGGTAGTGCGCTGACCCTTCCGGACTGCGGCGGGCTCGAGCTCGATCGAGCAGCTCTGCAAAGGGGCCGCGCAGCGTCGCCGGGAGGAAAGAGAGAGAGAGAGGGTGGAGCGCACAGGGCGCGGTCGGTGCTCAAGAACCGGGCAGCGGAGAGAAAATAAACGAGGGGAAGGAAAAGTGAGACGCGCCGAAGCCGCGGGTCGCTGCCATTACCCTGTAGAATGCTAGGAGCAGCGTGGCAGCAAGGGGGAAGAAGGAAAAGCGCGGGAGGCGCCATTTTATTCCATTGGGGAAGAAGGAAAAGCGCGGGAGGCGCCATTTTATTCCACTGGGGAAGAAGAAAAAGCGCGGGAGGCGCCATTTTAAATCACCCAAGATGCCGAAGAGTGGCAGTATCACTGCTTTTGACAACGAGGTAGAAGACTGGACCACGTATGTGGAAAGAATTTAAGTGTACTGCAATGCCAATGAGATGGCCAATGGAAAGAAGGCGTCGGTATTATTAAATTTAATGGGCGCGAGAACGTAAGGCCTATTGCGGAATTTAATTACCCCAGCTAAACCAGTGGAGAAAAGTTTTGAAGAGATTGTTAATATCTTACAGGAACACCTAAACCCTACACCGCTGCTGATAGCAGAAAGATTCAAGTTCCATAAAAGAAACCAGCACAGAGATGAGAACAATGCTGACTATCTTACGGAACTACGCAAGTTATCGAAGCACTACCAGTTCGGAGCAGGACTGGCAGACACCTTACGGGATAAGTTTGTCTGCGGGCTCCAGAGTGAAGGAACCCAGAAACGACTACTTTCGGAAAAGGACCTGATGCTAGAACAGGCTTTCAGCGTGGCAGTATCCTATGAAGCAGCAGCACGGGGAGCTGCGGAAATACAACAGAAACCACAAGAATACAGCGCTAACTAAATGGCGTATGGAGCAGAAAAGTGCTATCGCTGCGGCAGAACAACCCATGATCAGAAGGCCTGCTGGTTTAAGGACAAAGTATGCAGGCAATGCGGGAAAATGTGACATATAGCAAGAGTCTGCAGGTCGGGAAAGAAAACCAACACTACAAGAACTACTAAGGAAAAGTACAAGAAAGTAAAAAAAATGACAGACAGTAGTTCGGAAGATCAGGAGAGTGATAACGACTCCGGGAGCAGGAGACTAAGTCATCTAAAGTTACACAACTTGATCGCAAAGGAGGATCACCAAACCATTTGGGTCACCCTCATGATAGCAGGGTCCCAAGTGAAGATGGAATTGGATACAGGATCAGCCCTAACTGTCATGAATCGACGAGACTATGAGCGGCTATTCTCACACATACCCTTAAAGGACACGTCCATTGTATTGAAAACATATACGGGGCAAAAAGTCTACCCCAGAGGAAAAATAAGGGTGCCATTTAAATACAACGGCAAAGAAACACAGAAACTGTATCTATATATACTACAAGATGGAGGACCACCATTATTGGGACGTGAATGGATCCGAAAAATACAATTGGATTGGCATTCCATTCAGGCGCTAACTGTGACTGACAAAAAGGATGATGACGTCACACCTGGACGACTGTCACAAATTCTAACTGACGCGAAAGAGGTGTTCCAACAAGGACTTGGGACTCTAAAAGGAGTAAAGGCAACGATAAAAATCGAAGATAACGCAACCCCAAAATTTTTTAAGGCCAGACCGGTGCCGTACGCAATCCGCCCAGCCGTTGAAGCAGAACTGGAGAGTCTGGAGCGTTCAGGTGTGCTGTCCAAGGTGGACTGGAGCGAGTGGGCCACAACCATCATTCCTGTAATGAAGAAATCATTGAGCAGCACGCCTGGGGAGCCGAAGAAGGTTCGCATCTGTGGGGACTTCAAGGTAACTGTAAACCCAGTCCTGCACACAGTACAATATCCACTTCCACGGATAGAAGATATTTTCGCCTCACTATCTGGAGGGAAACGCTTTACGAAGATTGATCTGGCCCAAGCGTATCTACAAATGGAGGTGGAAAAAGCATCTAGGAAATACCTCACGATAAACACTCACAAAAGGCCTTTACCAGTACAATTGACTGGTATTCGGGGTAGCATTAGCCCCGGCTATTTGGCAGAGGGTGATGGAACAAGTCCTGCAAGGGATCCTGGGGACCCAGTGTTATTTGGACGACATCCTGGTTACGGGCGAAAATGACAGTGAACACCTTGCCAACCTGGAGCAGGTGCTCACTAAATTGCAGGAATATGGGTTATGAGCCAACCGCCCCAAATGCGAGTTCTTCAGGAAACAAATCTCGTATTGTGGCCACATGATTGATGAGGAAGGGTTGCATAAGTCGCCAGACAAGATTGAGGCTGTCGTCAAGGCTCCAGCACCGGAAAATGTGTCGCAACTGAGGTCGTTCCTCGGGTTGCTGAACTACTACCATAAGTTCTTGCCGAATTTATCTACAGTTCTGCACCCACTGAACGCCCTGCTGCAAACTGGAGTAACATGGAAATGGAGTGATGAGTGTAAGCATGCCTTTCAGGAATGTAAATGCCTAATCACTTCAAAAGAAGTATTGGCCCACTACAACCCAACACTACCGATTCGGTTGGCATGTGATGCGTCTCCCTACGGCATTGGAGCGGTGCTGTCACACAAATTCCTTGACGGTTCAGAGAGGCCAATAGCCTTTGCGTCGCGCTCGTTATCCTCAGCCGAGCGTAACTATGCCCAGATTGACAGGGAGGCCCTCAGCCTGGTGTGGGGGGTGAAGAAGTTCAATCACTATCTGCACGGGCAGAAATTCACCCTACTGACTGATCATCAGCCCCTGGTCTCCATTTTTAACCCAAAGAAGGGCGTTCCGGTGATGACGGCACAACGGCTGCAAAGATGGTCACTTTTTCTAGGGGCACATCAGTACGACATAGAGGACAAGGGTACGAAGCAGCATGGAAACGCTGATGGGCTGTCGCGCCTACCGTTGCCTGCGGTAGAGGAAGCACCTGCAGTGGACCCTGTTGAGATATTCCATGCGACCATAGTCGAATGTCTGCCTGTTACAAACTCAAGTATAGAGAAGGAAACCCGAAATGACCCGACATTCTCTCGGGTTTATGATTTGACGGTGAAGGGATGGCCAGCACATGGCGACTCACTGTTGCCAGCATTCTCGCCAAGGAGAGAACAGCTGTCAGTGTGCCGGGGGACCCTGATGTGTGGATCCCGAGTGGTAATTCCACCCAAGTTGAGAGACAGAGTGCTCAATGAGCTTCATGAGGGTCATCTGGGAGGGGTAAAAATGTGTGGTGGCCGGGAATCGATAAACAAATCGAGGACCTGACCAAGAGCTGCTCATGATGCCAGAAAGTCCAAAATGCACCACCACAGGCCCCCCTACACCCATGGGAGTGGCCCTCATCTCCATGGCAACTGGTACACATTGATTTTGCTGGTCCATTTATGGACTCAATGTTTCTAATCGCCGTGGATGCCCATTCGAAATGGCCAGAGGTCATCAAAATGTCCTCCACCACCACGGAGAAAACTATTGCAGTCCTACGGACCATCTTCACCAGGAATGGCTTGCCAGAACAGATTTGCTCCGACAATGGGCCACAGTTTGTGTCCGAGGATTTCCGGAGGTTTCTGAGGAATAATGGGGTGAAACATTACACATCTGCCCCATATCATCCAGCCACAAATGGATTGGCTGAGATGTTTGTTCAGACCTTTAAAAAGGCAATAAAGGCAATGTATAACGACGACATACCACTACAACACAAGGTAGATAATTTCTTGTTTGGTTACCGGAATGCGACACATGCAGTCACGAACCAAGCTCCAGCCATAATGTTCTTCAACCGAAGGCTAAGATGTCGCCTGGATTTGCTCAAACCAAACATAAGACGAGATGTTGAGGATAAGCAATTCCAGCACATCAACGAGAAGCCAACCAAGGGCTTCAAGATATGACAACCAGTCTTGGCCCGCGACTACCGAACAGAAAAATGGCAGCCAGGAACGATATGCACACAGCAGGGACCACTAATGTACACAGTGGACGTTGGAGAGAGCATTGTGAGACGCCATGCTGACCAGATTCTAGAGTCACAGGAACAAGCCAAACCTATACCACGAGCATGTGCACCTGGTAATGAACCCGAAGTACAGATTGCGTCTACCTCAGAAGCAGTGGTATTGGAAGCTGACGAACCAACCAATGACATTGAGCCAGAATCAACTCCACCGCAAGAACAGGATACTCGAGAAAGGCGCTATCCAGTCAGGATCAGGAAGCCTCCTCAAAGACTGAACTTATAAATAATTATTTCAGTTGATGTATATAGTACCGAGAAAATTGTAATTGTAATTAGTTATTATTTAGTTGTTAAATGAATGTTATGTACTGTTTATCTAAAAGGGGAGGAATTGTTGTGTATGTACCTTTAAGAGAAGAACTGATTTTATACTGCAGTACCGGCAGTGACCACACCTGTATAAAAAGCCCTAGCAGGCTTCTGTACTTCAGTCTGACATTTACTCTCTGGTCAGTAAATACCTGTTTTATTGTTCTCCCGCAGTCCGTGTATTATTAAGGCGCGGACTCTACACTTTCTTAGGTAAGGAGACCAAAACTGCACACAGTACCCCAGGTGTGGTCTCACCAAGGCCCTGTATAACTGTGGTAAGACATCCTTGCTCCTGTACTCAAATCCTCTTGCAATGAAGGCCAACACACCATTTGAACTCTCCTGTATGGCCAGTAAAGAAGCCAATGGCTCCTGGCCAGTAAAGAAGCCAATGGCTCCTGGCAAATGACCATCGATTATAGGGTGTTGAACAAAAACATCCCTGCTTGTGCCCCTACAGTAGCAGCCATAGTAGATCTGATCCCTAGGCTTGCCACGGTATTTACGGTCCTAGACATATCAAATGGGTTTTGGTCCATCCCATTGCACCCCGAGGATCAGTACAAATTTGCCTTCACCTTTAAAGGACAACAGTATACCTGGACTTGCCTTCCACAGGGATTCCATAACAGCCCCTCTATTTTTCATCAGTGCATGGAAGCATGCATAAAGGAGTTCAGTCGCCCAGATCGACTTACCGTTGTTTTGCGAAAGTGAAGGAGAGCATGAGAAACTGTTAGAGGAGTTGTTGGGATTGCTTAAAACAGCCAGATTTAAGGTTAATCCCAAGAAGTCACAGATAGGGGAAGAGGAGGTTCAGTTTCTGGGACTCACTATTCGACCAGAGGAACATGCGATAGATGAGGCTAAGCGTAAGGTGGTGCAGGACTTACCCCGACCAGGCTCGGTAACTGCTCTCCGATTGTTTTGGGGTCTGACAGGTTACTGCAGGGAATTCATTGAGAACTGCACAGCTACAGTGCGCCCCTTACTGAGATTACTGAAGAAGGGTGTAGAATGGGAGTGGGACGGGGGAATGTGAGGAAGCATTTGTCCAGTTAAAACGAGACCTACAGATAGCTCCAGCTTTGGGAGCTGTCGATCCTGGGAAAAGCTTTTATTTGGAAGTGTCAGCTACAGAAGCCAGTCTGAGTGCTGTCCTTACACAGGAAGTGCACCATCACATGAGACCGGTGGCCTGTGCCTCCGGAGTCCTGGTGGAAGTGGAAAGAGGCTATTCCACTTGCGAGCGACATCTGCTAGCTACCTTTTGGGCAGTAAAACATTTTGCAGTGTTCACAGGAACCCAACCCGTCATTCTATTAACCCATCACACCCCAACTCGTTTACACCTAGACGGGAAAATTAAAGAGGGAACAGTGTGCGAATAGCTAGATAGACATTACTGTTAGAAGGCATGAATCTTAATGTTGAAGCCACTGGAGACCCTAAATTAGCCTTCGACCTTAATTACAAGGGAGAATCTCCTACTTGTGCAGTTGAGGGAGTGTGGGAAACGAAAGGGAGTTTTAAATCAGGGATACACCCCGAAGGGCGAGACATCTATATGGATGGCTCGAGCATCGTGGAAAAGGGAAAAAGGAAAATGGGATGCGGAATTTATGATCTGGATCGGAATGTGGAAGTGGCCCTGTTACTCCCCATTACTCTTAGTGCTCAGCAGGCAGAATTAGCCGCAGTCACCTATGTGGTCACACACCCCACGGAATCTCCCCCTCCTTGCACCATCTGCTCCGACTCAATGTTTACATGTACAGCATATTTGGCCATTTGGGCCAGACGAGGGTTTAGGTCAGCGGATGGAAAGCCTTTGATCACAGCCCCGATGTTGGCAACAATACTGAAAGCTGTAAAGGGTAAAAAACACGAGTATTACATCCACAAGGTCAAGGCCCACTCTAAAACTGAGCCCAGGTGGAAAGGCAATCAAAAAGCCGATGAACTGGCTCGGAGGGGTGCAGAGAGAGGAGTCCCCTGGGACCCTTACCAGTCAGGAGTGGTGGTCACTGTCACCTCTGCTCAGAGTATGGTACCCCTCACAGCGGATCTTAAAACTGTTCAGTTAAAAGATGTATCCTAGATTGGGTATTGTGCAATGAGAAGGGGTTAATTAATAATCTTGTTGTGCGGGGTCCTTTAGGGAAGAGTGACCACAACATGATAGGATTCTTCATTAAAATGGAAAGTGAAGAAGTCCAATCCAAAACTAGGGTCCTAAATCTAAACAAAGGAAACTACGAAGGTATGAGGAGTGAGTTGGCTATGATAGATTGGGGAGCTTCATTAAAACGCATGGCGGTGGATAGGCAATGGCTATCATTTAAGGAACGAATGCATGAATTGCAACAGTTATACATTCCTTTCTGGCGCAAAAACACAAAAGGAAAAGTGGCTCAACCATGGCTAACAAAAGAAATTAAGGATAGTATTAGATCCAAAGAGGAGTCATATAAAGTTGCCAGAAAAAGTAGCAAGCCTGAGGATTGGGAGCAGTTCAGAGTTCAACAAAAAAGAACAAAGAGATTGATTAAGAGGGGAAAAATAGAATATGAGAGTAAACTTGCAAGGAACATACAAGCGGATTGTAAAAGCTTCTACAAGTATGTAAAAAGAAAAAGGTTAGTGAAGGCAAATGTAGGCCCCTTACAGTCAGAAACGGGAGAATTTATAATGGGGAACAAGGAAATGGCTCGGCAATTAAACAAATACTTTGGTTCTGTCTTCACGGAAGAGGACACAAATAACTTCCCAGAAATGCTAGGGAACCAAGGGTCTAGTGAGAAGAAGGAAATAAAGGAAATTAGTATTAGTAAAAAAATAGTGCTGGAGAAATTAATGGGACTGAAAGCTGATAAATCCCCAGGGCCTGATAAGCTGCATCCCAGAGTACTAAGAGGTAGCCATGGAAATAGTGGATGCATTGGTTGTCATATTCCAAAATTCTATAGATTATGGAACAATTTCTGCAGATTGGAGGGTGGCAAATGTAACCCCACTATTTCAAAAAGGAGGGAGAGAGAAAACAGGGAACTACAGACCGGTTAGCCTAACATCAGTAGTCGGGAAAATGCTAGAGTCTATTGTAAAGGATGTGATAACATGAAACTTAGAAAATATCAACGGGATTAGACAAAGTTAACATGGATTTATGACAGGGAAAATCGTGTTTGACAAACCTATTGGAGTTTTTTGAGGATGTAACTGGTAGAATAAATAAGGGAGAACCAGTGGATGTGGTGTATTTGGATTTTCAGAAGGCCTTTGATAAAGTCCCACGTAAGAGGTTAGTGTGCAAAATTAAAGCACATGGGATTGGGGGTAATATACTGGCATGGATTAAAAATTGGTTAACAGACAGAAAACAGAGTATGAATAAATGTGTCTTTTTCGGGGTGGCAGGCAGTGACTAGTGGGGTACCGCAGGGATCAGTGCTTGGGCCCCTGCTATTCACAATATATATCAATGATTTGGATGAGGGAACCAAATGTAATATTTCCAATTTTGCTGACGACACGAAACTGGGTGGGATTGTGAGTTGTGAGGAGGATGCAAAGAGGCTTCAAGGTGATTTAGACAAGTTGAGTGAGTGGGCAAATACATGGCAGATGCAGTATAATGTGGATAAATGTGAAGTTATCCACTTTGGTGGGAAAAACAGAAAGGTAGAATATTATTTAAATGGTGATAGATTGGGAAATGTTGATGTACAAAGGGACCTGGGTGTCCTTGTACACCAGTCACTGAAAGCAAACATGCAGGTGCAACAAGCAATTAGGAAGGCAAATGGTATGTTGGCCTTCATTGCAAGAGGATTTGAGTACAGGAGCAAGGATGTCTTACTAACGTTATACAGGGCCTTGGTGAACCACACCTAGAGTACTGTGTGCAGTTTTGGTCTCCTTACCTAAGAAAGGATATACTTGCCATAGAGGGAGTGCAGCGAAGGTTCACCAGACTGATTCCTGGGATGGCAGGACTATTGTATGAGGAGAGATTGGGTCGATTGGGCCTGTATTCACTAGAGTTTAGAAGAATGAGAGGGGATCTCATTGAAACGTATAAAATTTTGACAGGGCTAGACAGACTGGATGCAGGGAGGATGTTTCCCCTGGCTGGGGGGTCTAGACCAAGGGGTCACAGTCTCAGGATACAGGGTAGGACATTTAGGACTGAGATGAGGAGAAATTTCTTCACTCAGAGGCTGCTGAACCTGTGGAATTCTCTACCACAGAAGGCTGTGGAGGCCAAGTCACTGAATATATTTAAGAAGGAGATAGATAGATTTCTAGACACAAAATGCAACAAGGGGTATGGGGAGAGAGGGGGAATATGGTATTGAGATAGAGGATCAGCCATGATCATATTGAATGGCAGAGCAGGTTCGAAGGGCCGAATGGCCTACTCCTGCTCCTATTGTTCTATGTTTCTAAATTATAAAACCTTTGTGAATAAACATTTACAGTGGGGGGGGGGGTTGGCTACAAATAACAATCAGCAGAAATCTACAAATCCCAGCGTGACAATGTGTGAAGATTAACTCCTGAGTTAGAGGTTAGAGTCAGAGTTAGTGTTAGAGTTAGGGGTTAGAGTTAGCCTTAGCGTTAGAGTTAGAGTTAGAGGTTAGAGTTAGAGTCAGAATTAGAGTTAGATTTGGAGTTAGCTTTAACGTTACATTAGGAGGTGCGGGCAGGAGGGTGGTTGTACTCTCTTGTGCTCATATTCTCATTTATTGCTGAAGTTTCAGTTGTTCTGGGGTCTGCCACTTATTTTGGCTCACGCTTTCAATTAGTTCTTGTCCTGCTTTTTTTGACAATATCTTTTTTTTTAATGCCCGGCTGGGGTTATGGTTAGGGTTCGGGTTCGAGGTTCTGTCCTGTATTCGATCCAGGGTTAGGGATAGGGTTAGAGATTCTGTCCCGTATTCGATCCAGGGTTAGGGATAGGGTTAGAGATTCTGTCCCATATTCGATCCAGGGTTAGGGTTAGGGTTAGAGATTCTGTCCCGTATTCGAGCCAGAGTTAGGTTTAGGGTTAGAGATTCTGTCCCGTATTCGAGCCAGGGTTAGGGTTAGAGATTCTGTCCCGTATTCAATCCAGGGTTAGGGATAGGGTTAGAGATTCTGTCCTGTATTTGAGCCAGAGTTAGGGTTCAGGTGAGAGATTCTGTCCAGTATTCGAGCCAGAGTTAGGGTTAGGGTTAGAGATTCTGTCCTGTATTCGATCCAGGGTTAGGGTTAGAGATTCTGTCCTGTATTTGAGCCAGAGTTAGGGTTCAGGTTAGAGATTCTGTCCAGTATTTGAGCCAGGGTTAGGGATAGGGCTAGAGATTCTGTCCCATATTCGAGCCAGGGTTAGGGTTAGAGATTCTGTTCTGTCTTCCATCCAATCCTGTGGCATTGCCCTCACAATCTTCTCATACATGATTCCTATTGCTTTTCCTTCTACCTCCTGATCCTCCTCCCACACCATGTCCCTCACTATCGCTTCCGGCAACCAACCTGGAATCACCTTGTATAATACATCTTTCACAGATATAATCCCAGCTTTTATAAAAGCTTGATTAAATAAAACCTCTCCTTCAATGTTGACCCACCTATTCAAAAATAAGGGCTGTTCTAAAAATTCCTCAGCCCCCTTGGGCATAAACTGCACACTTTTTTAAAAATTGAGCCCAAGTCTCTACAACCCCTTTATAAAACCTAGGGAGAAGTTTAATCGATTTCAAAAACATATTATTGCATTCCATATACAATATCCCCTGCCCTCCTATCCCACTTGGTTTTAAAAAATGCTCAAAACAACTCTTCCAAAAACTTGTATTTGACTTCTGAAGAAATCTCTTCACCCATTTGATTCTACAGGATTTTTTCTTCAAATCAATATCTGGGAAATTGAGTCCTCCCTGATTTCTCCATCCAATGATGGTATTGTAAGCCACCAAGGCTGGTTTCCCTTCCCATAAAAACCTCACACAAGCCTCTCGGATGGACTTTTCTGCCCACTCAGGAATATCCTCCACCGTCAATAAGTACCATAGCTTAGATAGCAGGAGAGCAGACACCACTGTCGCTCTTCCTTGCACTTTCAACTACCTTCTTTCCCATCTTCCCAAAATCTTTTTAATTTTCATAACCTTCGGTTCCCAATTTAATCGATCCACTTCTTTCCTATCTTTCTTGTACCCCATATGCACCCCCAGAACTTCCAAAACCTCCACCACCTTAAAGGGACATACCCCCAACCATTCCCCCCTACCCCTCCCTGCAACCAGGCATTGGGACTTACTATAATTCACTCTGGCACCTGAAGCTCTACAATATTCCTCCACTACCTCCATAGCTTTCCTCACTGACTCCCCATTTCTCAATGTTAAGGTTGTGTCATCTGCATATTGGTGTATCACCGACACCAGCCCAGAACTGGGAACCACAATCCCAACTACACCTTGTTTCTTTCGCATCATGTAACCTAATGGTTCTGCTACCAATGTGTACAGCAATGGCGACAGGGGACAACCCTGTCTCACTGATCTCTGTATCAGAAAATACTTAGATAAAAAAACCATTACATTTAACACAGCTAAATATGTTTGAATAAAAAATCCTTATCCACTGAATAAAATTTTCCTTGAAACCAAATGCTTCCAAAACCTTCAATAAAAATTCATGAGAGACCCTATCAAAGGCTTTCTCTTGATCTATCTTTAATACATAAGCCTCCCTCCCACTCTCTTCCATGAGCTCTATCGCATCTCGGATTGAGACCACAGAGTCTGCGATGTCCCGACCTATGACTCCATAGGACTGAGAGGGTCAAACTATCTCCGGTAACACCTCCTTCAAACGATTTGCCATAACCCTCGCCAAGATCTTATAATCCACATTTAATAGTGTGATGGGCCTCCAATTCTTCAGATCCTGCCTATCCCCTTTATTGTTATACTAGCTGAAGTGCCCGGCGGTGCCGAGGCTTTTTCGAGGGCATGTTGTTGTTGGAAGAGAGAGAGAGAGAGCGACTGGGGGGAAGAGAGAGAGCGACTGGGGGGAAGAGAGAGAGCGACTGGGGGGAAGAGAGGGAGGGGAGGGGTGGGGGGAAGAGAGGGAGGGGAGGGGGGAGGGAGGGGAGGGGGAGGGGAAGGGAGGGCGGGGGGGAGGGGAGGGGGAGGGGGAGGGCGGGGAAGGGAGGGAGGGGGAGGGCGGGGAAGGGAGGGCGGGGGGAGGGGAGGGGGGAAGGAAGGGAGGGAGGGCAGGGGAGGGGAAGGGAGGGCGGGGAAGGGAGGGCGGGGGGGAGGGAGGAGGGGGAGGGAGGGCGGGGGAGAGGAAGGGAGGGAAGGGCGGGGGAGGGGAGGGGGGATGGAGGGCGGGGGGGGGAGGGAGGGGAGGGAGGGCGGCGGGCGCCCCCCCCCGAGGGTCGCGGCCCCCGAGGGTCGCGACCCCCCCCCCCCCCCCCGAGGATCGCGCCCCCCCGGAGGTGAAGACCGCCGATTGCGCGCGCAGCAGGAGCTGAGACGCGGCGTCTCTCTCGGCCGGCGGGCCCGGTTGCCAGGGCAACCGTGACGCTGACCAAGCCAGAGAGAGAGACGCCGCGTCTCAGCTGCTCCTGCTGCGCGCGCGGCCCCCCCCCCCCCCCCTCCGAGGTGAAGACCGCCGATTGCGCCCGTTGCCAAGGTAACGCTGGACGCTCAGCAAGCCCCGGCAGAGAGAGACGTCTCAGCTCCTGCTGCGCGCGCACCCTAGCGGCGCTGGGCTGAGGCTCGGCCCTCCAGCCTTCGAGTGGGGCCCGGAGGTGCCTAGCTCGGGCGTGGGTGCGGAGGAGACGCCGAGGCTTCTAGGCCTACCTGGAAAAACGGGGAAAGGTAGGAAAATTAATGAGATTAGATAAGTTAATTACTTTCTAAATCATTTTTTTAAAAAACAATATGTGTTTTAAAAGCAACGTTTTTTTTTAAGACGCAGAAAGCAGGAAAAAGAAAGGAAAAGTTTGGAATCAAGATGGCGGCGACTCACCTCGGTTCAGAACGATAAAGCCCGGCCACACGCGCACCGATTGGCCCGGCGGCACACGCCAGCAACCCGGCGTACGATTGGTCGAGCTCGAGGTCACTCTGTCGCTAATGAGCGGATAATGAGATGCTAATGAGCGGAATGTTGAAGGTTTTTGGGATACCGCGGGTGCAATTTTAGCCCGGCCGAAACGTAAATACGCTTAAAACCGTCTCGGAAGCGTAAGCTTTCTTTGGAGGTAACGCGCGCGTAGGTACGTCCTGTAACTTTTGAGTGCATACCCGCAACGCACACGCGATGACAGATAGATAGACAGATAGACAGAATGACAGAAGTACCGATTTATATATATAGATAAGCTAAGCTTATGATCCCTCTCTTCATAGATGGGGCCAGGCTTCCCTCAATATTAATTTCCTTAAAAACTTCTAAGAGCAATGGACTTAAAATCTTGAAAAATTCCTTATAAAATTCTGCACTGAGTCCATCGGACCCTGGGCTTTCCCCCCTCCCCCCTTCATTCCACTTATTGCTATTTTTATTTCCGCTAATCCTACTTCTTTATCACACATGCTTCTCTCATCCTCCTTTAAACCTTTTTCAATAAAAGCAGTAACCTTCTCCATCTCCAAATTGGAAATGTCTTCTTTTGTATATAGCTCTTGATAAAAGCTGCTAGCCGCCTCCAAAATCTCCTCACTTTCATGAATGATCTTCTCCCCAACCTTCAACTCTTCAATTAACGATAATCTCTGTCACAGCTTCTCTTGCTCCAGAAAATATCTAGTGCATCTTTTGCCCTCCAATGCATCTCTAGCCTTTGCACGGAGAATGGCCCCCTTGCATTTTTCAGCTTGCAATAATTCCCACTCTTCCTTTAGCACCCAGAACTTAGTCTCAGTTCCCTTATCCCCTCTGTCAACTGCTTTACAGACATCCGTAAACCTTTTATTTATATTCTCTTCTCGATGCCGGTTAGCTGCCGCCCTCTTTTTCCCATAACGTCCCGAAAAAACTTTTACCTCATATTTGAAATTGTCCCACCAAACTCTTCTTTCTTTCAAGAACAAAAGTTCCTTTCGAGCGTTCTTTATTATATTTATAATCCCTTCTTTATAAGCACTTTCTTTCAGGTATTGGTTGTTTAAAATCCACACCCCTGAACTGATCTTAACTCTGCTGTTCCTAATTCTAAGAACCAAAGCCGAGTGATCACTAAAAAATACTTTTTATAATAAATCTCCATCACCTCCGAACTTAACCCTTCCCGCATTAACACAAAATGTATTCGGCTCTGTTTTAAAACATCACCCACCCAACCTGCTCTGGAGAACTCCCTTTTTATGGGGTTCCGGTCCCTCCATAAGTCTCTCAAATTTAAATTTGCCATCATTTTTACAATCATCCCTCTGGAGTTATCATCTTTAAAGGTCATCTGGGCTGAAATGTCCATCCAAGATAAAAATACATTAAAATCTCCCACTATACAAGGATTTTCCACCACTGCCACTTCAGTGAATAACCCCCGAAAAAACTCGCGACGCTTGCAATGGTCGTTCGGTGCATAGATATTAAAGAGATCACAATTAAATCCCTCCAATTTTACCCTTAGCCGTATAAATCTCCCCTCAGTGTCCTTGTCCACCAAGACAACGTTTTCTTCTATGGACAGACTCACCAAAACAGCCATCCCTCTACGGTTATTGTTTGCACAACTTGCAAACACCTCTCCCTTCCAAACCTTCTGAACTCTTTCTAGAATATCCTCATCCCAAAAGGTTTCTTGCAGACACAAGTCCGTGCCTTTAAAACCCTGCAACAACTGCTGCAATTTCTTCTCACCCCTCAGTCCGTTCACATTAATCGAGACCAATGTAATCATGGCTCCAAAGAAGGGAAGTGTTGTGTATGTACCTTTAAGAGAGAACTGCTTTTATACTGTAGTACCGGCAGTGACCACACCTGTATATAAAGCCGTAGCAGGCTTCTGTACTTTCAGTTCCAGCATATCCTCTGTTCAGTAAACACCTGTTACTACCGTTCTCCTGCAGTCCGTGTGTTATTGATACGCGGACACTACAGTGGTGACGAGCAGGTTCGAACTCACCTGCAGTACTGCATCACCTCACGGGGATCCATCCCTGAAAAGAAGCTTCTTGGAGGTCGAAGCCAGAGCAATGGGCGTCGACCGTGGGCAACCGCCCAGTCATCCATCGGAGTTCAGTGAATCGCAGGGGAAGCTGTGGAGAGCTGGGCTTGGCTCCCCAGTCAAGGTGTTCCAGCAAATCGTGCTGGTAGCAGGTAGTGCGCTGACCCTTCCGGACTGCGGCGGGCTTGAGCTCAATTGAGCGGCTCTGCAAGGGGGCCGTGCAGCGTCGTCGGGAAGGAAAAAAGAGAGAGAGAGGGTGGAGCACACAGGGCGCGGTCGGTACTCAGGAGCCGGGCAGCGTTAGAGGAAATAAAAGAGGGGAAGGAAAAGAGACGCGCAGTGGACAGCGTCGAAGAAGAATAAAATGAAGGAATTTAACTAACAAAAGAGAGACGCGCCGAAGCCGCGGGGCGCCGCCATTACTATTTAGAACGCTAGGAGCAGCATTGGCAGCAAGGGGAAGAAGGAAAAGCGCGGGAGGCGCCATTTTAATCCACTGGGGAAGAAGGAAAAACGCGGGAGGCGCCATTTTAAACCACCCAAGATGCCGAAGAGTGGCAGTATCACTGCTTTAGACAAAGAAATAGAAGACTGGACCACGTATGTGGAAAGAATTGAAGTGTACTGCAAGGCAAATGGGGTGGCTGATGAAAAGAAGGCGTCGGTATTATTAAATTTGATGGGCGCAAGAATGTACGGTCTATTGCAGAATTTAATTACCCCAGCTAAACCAATGGAGAAAAGCTTTGAAGAGATTGTCAATATCTTACAGGAACATCTAAACCCTACACCGCTGCTGATAGCAGAAAGATTCAAGTTCCATAAAAGAAACCAGCACAAAGATGAGAGTAATGCTGACTATCTTACGGAACTACGCAAGTTATCGAAGCACTGCCAGTTCGGAGCAGGACTGGCAGATACCTTAAGGGATAAGTTTGTCTGCGGGCTCCAGAGTGAAGGAACCCAGAAACGACTACTTTCGGAAAAGGACCTTACGCTAGAAAAGGCTTTCAGCGTGGCAGTATCCTACGAAGCTGCATCACGGGGAGCTGCGGAAATACAACAGAAACCGCAAGAATATAGCACCAACGAAATGGCATATGGAGCAGAAAAGTGCTATCGCTGCGGCAGAACAACCCATGACCAGAAGGACTGCTGGTTTAAGGACAAAGTATGCAGGCAATGTGGAAAAGTGGGACACAAAGCACGAGTCTGCAGGTCGGGAAAGAAAACCAACACTAAAAGAACTACTAAGGAAAAGTACAAGAAAGTAAAAAAAATGACAGACAGTAGTTCAGAAGATCAGGAGAGTGATAATGACTCCGGGAGCAGGAGACTAAGTTGTCTAAAGTTACATAACGTGATCGCAAAGGAGGATCACCGAACCATTTGGGTCACCCTCATGATAGCAGGGTCCCAAGTAAAGATGGAATTGGACACAGGATCAGCCCTAACAGTCATGAATCGACGAGACTATGAGTGGCTACTCTCACACATACCCTTGAAGGACACGTCCATTGTATTGAAGACATATACGGGGCAAAAATCTACCCCAGAGTAAAAATAAGGGTGCCCGTTAAATACAACAGCAAGGAAACACAGAAACTGTATCTCGATATACTACAAGATGGAGGACCACCATTATTGGGACGTGAATGGATCTGAAAAATACAATTGGATTGGCATTCCATTCAGGCGCTAACTGTGGCTGAAAAAAAGGATGACGACGTCACACCTGGACGACTGTCAAAAATTCTAATTGACGCGAAAGAGGTGTTCCAGCAAGGACTTGGGACTCTAAAAGGAGTAACGGCAATGATAAAAATTGAAGATAACGCAAACCCCAAAAATTTTTAAGGCCAGACCGGTACCATACGCGATCCGCCCAGCCGTCGAAGCAGAGCTGGAGAGTCTGGAGCGTTCGGGTGTGCTGTCCAAGGTGGACTGGAGCGAGTGGGCCACACCCATCATTCCTGTAATGAAGAAATCATTGAGCAGCACGCCTGGGGAGCCGAAGAAGGGTCGCATCTGTGGGGACTTTAAGGTAACTGTGAACCCAGTCCTGCACACAGTACAATATCCACTTCAGCGGATAGAAGATATTTTCGCCTCACTATCTGGAGGGAAACGCTTTACGAAGATTGATCTGTCCCAAGCGTATCTACAAATGGAGGTAGAAGAAGCATCTAGAAAATACCTCACGATAAACACACAAAGGTCTTTACCAGTACAACCGACTGGTATTCGGGGTAGCATCAGCTCCGGCTATTTGGCAGAGAGCGATGGAACCAGTCCTGCAAGGGATCCCGGGGACCCAGTGTTATTTGGACGACATCCTGGTTACGGGCGAAAATGACAGTGAACACCTTGCCAACCTGGAGCAGGTGCTCACTAGATTACAAGAATATGGGCTACGAGCCAACCGCCCCAAATGCGAGTTTTTCAGGAAACAAATCTCGTATTGTGGCCACATGATTGATGAAGAGGGGTTACATAAGTCCCCAGACAAGATTGAGGCAGTAGTCAAGGCTCCAGCACCAGAAAATGTGTCGCAACTGAGGTCGTTCCTCGGGTTGGTGAACTACTACCATAAGTTCTTGCCAAATTTATCTACAATTCTGCACCCACTGAACGCCCTGCTGCAAACTGGAGTAGCATGGAAATGGAGTGATGAGTGTAAGCGTGCCTTTCAGAAATGTAAATGCCTAAACACTTCAAAAGAAGTATTGGCCCACTACAACCCAACACTACCGATTCGGTTGGCATGTGATGCGTCTCCCTACGGCATTGGAGCGGTGCTGTCACACAAATTCCTTGATGGTTCAGAGAGGCCAATAGCCTTTGCGTCGTGCTCGTTAACCTCAGCCGAGCGTAACTACGCCCAGATTGACGGAGGCCCTCAGCCTGGTGTGGGGGGTAAAGAAGTTCAATCACTATCTGCACGGGCAGAAATTCACCCTCCTGACTGATCACCAGCCTCTTGTCTCCATTTTTAACCCAAAGAAGGGCGTTCCGGTGATGACGGCGCAACGGCTGCAAAGATGGTCCCTTTTTCTAGGGGCACATCAAGACGACATAGAGTACAAGGGTACGAAACAGCATGGAAACGCTAATGGGCTGTCGCGCCTGCCATTGCCTGCGGTAGAGGAAGCACCTGCAGTGGACCCTGTTGAGATATTCCATTCGACCATAGTCGAATGTCTACCTGTTACAAACTCAAGTATAGAGAAGGAAACCCGAAATGACCCGACACTCTCTCGGGTCTATGATTTGACGGTGAAGGGATGGCCAGCACATGGCGACTCACTGTTGCCAGCATTCTCGCCAAGGAGAGAACAGCTGTCAGTGTGCCGGGGACCTTGATGTGTGGATCCCGAGTGGTAATTCCACCCAAGTTGAGAGATAGAGTGCTCAATGAGCTTCATGAGGGTCATCTGGGAGGGGTAAAAATGAAGAGCCTAGCCAGGGCGTTTGTGTGGTGGCCGGGAATCGATAAAGAAATTGAGGATATGACCAAGAGATGCACAGGATGCCAGAAAGTCCAAAACGCTCCACCACAGGCCCCGCTACACCCATGGGAGTGGCCCTCATCTCCATGGCAACGGGTACACATTGATTTTGCTGGTCCATTTATGGACTCAATGTTTTTAATCGCCGTGGATGCACATTCGAAAGGGCCAGAGGTCATCAAAATGTCCTCCACCACCACGGAGAAAACTATTGCAGTCCTACGGACCATCTTCGCCAGGAATGGCTTGCCAGAACAGATTTGCTCCGACAATGGACCACAGTTTGTGTCCGAGGATTTCCGGAGGTTTTTGAGGAATAATGGGGTAAAACATTCCACATCTGCTGCATATCATCCAGCCAGAAATGGATTGGCTGAGAGGTTTGTTCAGACCTTTAAAAAAGCAATAAAGGCGATGTGTAACGACAACATACCACGACAACACAAGGTGGATAATTTCTTGTTTGCTTACCGGAATGCGACACATGCAGTCACCAACCAAGCTCCAGCCATAATGTTCTTTAACCGAAGGTTAAGATGTCGCCTGGATTTGCTCAAACCAAACATAAGACGAGATGTTGAGGATAAGCAATTCCAGCACATCAATGAGAAGCCAACCAGGAGCTTCAAGATAGGGCAACCAGTCTTGGCCCGCGACTACCAAACAGAAAAATGGCAGCCAGGAACGATATGCACACAGCAGGGACCACTAATGTACACAGTGGATGTTGGAGAGAGCATCATGAGATGCCATGCTGACCAGATTCTAGAGTCACAGGAACAAGTCAAACCCATACCACGAGCATGCGCACCTGGTGAGGAACCCGAAGTACAGATTGCGTCTACCTCAGAATCAGTGGTATTGGAAGCTGACAAACCAACCAATGACAATGAGCCTGTCAGGGTTGGGGAGCCACGGGGCCGTATAAATACGAGGCCGTGCTCTCCGGGCGAGGTAGGTTCTGGACCCAAGTGCAGAAACCAGACAAGAGACACATATACAGTACTTTGTTTGAACTTTACTAGATTCACACATAACTAGATTAACACAGCAATATACATAAGAACTAGAGACAAGAGAACTCGAGACAGAAACATAAGAACTAGAGACAAGTTACAAGACAGCTAGTCAAGATAGGAACTCAGGACAGCTTCCATGAGGAAGCCCACTTGTCTATACTGAGCTTGCAACAAGCTACCACAAGGGGCAACCGGCTTGCCGAGGCTAAACTCCAGACAAGCTACCCCAAGGGTAATCGGCTTATCAATGCAAAGCTCAAGACAAGATCCCAACGGCTCCCACATAGCAACACGCTAGTCCAAACAGCACCTTACCAAGACAAGCAACTTAACAGAACAACCGACTTAAATACATCTTATATCCAGAGACAAGAACACAAACTTAGATACATAGCTCGAGAGAACTAGAACATAAACTTAGATACATAGCTCGAGAGAACTAGAACACAGACTTAGATACATAGCTCAAGAGAACTATGGCAGCCAGCTTGTGAAGGCAAGCTGCCATAGAGGACCTAGTCAAGACAAGGAACATTGTCAAGACTAACTCCCTGGTTCACCCTAGTGAGGACTGAGCAAAGAGTAAAACAACAACAGAACTTATATACCAAGACACCAGGTGAAACCCATGAACAGCTAACAGGCCGTTAAGACTTAACACAGAAAACAAGGAGCAATTAACAAAGAAAACTAGGAACATTAACAAAGGAACAACACAAGTGAAGGTGCCATCTAGAGGTTACAAAAAGGAACTGACTGGCACCCTCACAGAGCCAGAATCGACTCCGACGCAAGAACAGGATACTCGAGAAAAGCGCTATCCAGACAGGATCAGGAAGCCTCCTCAAAGACTAAATTTATAAATGATTACTTCAGTTGATGTATATAGTACAGAGAAAATTGTAATTGTAATTAGTTATTATTTAATTGTTAAATGAATGTTATGTACTGTTTATCTAAAAGGGGAGGAATTGTTGTGTATGTACCTTTAAGAGAGAACTGCTTTTATACTGTAGTACCGGCAGTGACCACACCTGTATATAAAGCCGTAGCAGGCTTCTGTACTTTCAGTTCCAGCATACCCTCTGTTCAGTAAACACCTGTTACTACCGTTCTCCTGCAGTCCGTGTGTTATTGATACGCGGACACGACAGGAAGTATGCCCAATAATCTCCCCATCATTTAATCTCTGGCTCTTCCCTCCTCTCATGCTCCTTCTCAACTTTTCGGGCAGCTGTTGCTTTTTCCTGCAGCCTCCGGCTCTTTTTCCCCTCCTGTTTGACCCCACCCTGCTGTTTCAGCCTCTTCCTTGCCTTATATTTGGACCCAGGAGCTGCCCTTTCTCCCTCCTTCTGCCCCTCACTAACCTTTCCCTTTCCACATGATGCCACCCCATCCCAGACTTCCATGTCTCTGTCCCCCTCTAATTCCTCACACTCAAGCTCTTCTGCAACCCCCTGTGCCTGCTCCCCATCAGATACTTCATCTCCCATAGAGTCTTCCTGCTATCGCAGTTTCTCCCACTGTGCCGCCCCCTTCGACCACGTCTCCACCTCTGACCCTTGCACCTTGTTCCCTCACTCCATGGGACAATGGCGCACCTAAATTGTTCCCTTCTGACGGCTCTATCTCGCCGATCCCAACCTGCTGTCCCTTTAAGGCTCCGGCCTCTTGCACCCTCTCCCCGCCCTGCCCCCTCCCGCTCACCAAAATATCCGACTCCCCGCACTCACTTCCACCACACACCCCGCTCCTGCCTCCTCTCCCCCCGCAGACACCAGACTCCCCAGGGGGAGCCGAACTGCACTAAGGTTCGAGTCTGCACTCGACCCTCGCTGCCCGCTGCTGTCTTTATTCCCCTCCACAGCCCTCGCCGTGTTTTCCGCCATCTCCATCTCGATCTCCGCTCCGCCATCCTCAACCTCTTCCTGTGCTCCTTTTTCCTTCATTTTACCGGCTGTGTCCTCCGACTGCACCGCACCTCCGGCCGTTCCACACTCCTCTCCCGTTCCTTCTCCCATCTCCTCCATCACTCATTTCGCTCCCTTCTGCCACACACTCACAGCGGGTGGGGCCTTTACGACATACCTCACAGCTCTCCGCCTTGCAGCTCCGTGCGATATGTCCCGACTCACCGCAATTGTAACAATACAAATCAGGACAATTTCTTACGAGATGGTCATGTCCCAGACAATAGTAACACACCTTTACTTGGTTATCGTGCAGCACACGAAAGTACTGCACTCCTTCCAGTGTCTCGAACTTCATACTGTACAGCAAAGACCTTACCCCCTCTGGGAACTGCACCTTTACATACCGGGTTCCATCTGCTACCCGTGTTCCCGGATAGTACCTCCTCTTTATTTCGGAACAGATTTTAATGTCCCATGACTCCAACTTTTTGCTCAGCACTTCGTCCTCGATGTACACAGGCAAGTTCAAAAATGAAAACACCACCTCCTCTGAATATAGCAGAGTCACCTCCAAGAATTTCTCCCCAACTTTCAGACTGAGCAGCAGTTTTTCCACCTCCTCACGGCCACTGACCGTCACCTCAAATCCCACATTTGGTTTTGGTCGGCAGGCAAAACAGCTTCCCTCACCACAGTCCTCATGAACCGGCTGGATTATATCCCAGGCTCGAATCTTCTTATCTTCACATTGCACCACCACCATATTTTCTTTACCAAACCTCCTGAGGTCCCGGCCCAAATCTTTGGGCCTTTTTTTTCCCCTTCCCACCACAGTTTCTTCCCTAATAAAATTCCTCTTGGGAATATTGTCCTCCGAGGGGCCCGGCACTCCGGACCCTCAGCAGCCATCTGGCTGTTTTTTGTGGGCCAAAAAGGCCCTAAAACCTGAAAACAAAACCCCAAAGCCCTCCACCAAATTTATCCAAAACTCCCTCCAACACCCAACTGCAATTCGGCAACCAGTAACACCTGCTCACTCCTAGCCCCTCCCACCTAGAGTGTGCTACCCACTGAGCCACAGCTGACAATTAATTCTTTGGATGTGGGCATCGATTGCCCATCCCTAATTGCCCTTGAGAAGGTAGTGGTGAGCTGCCTTCTTGAACCGCTTCAGTCCGTGTGGTGAAGGTACTCCCACAGTGCTGTTAGGGAGGGAGTTCCGGGATTTTGACCCAGCGATGATGACGGATCGGCCGATATACTTCTAAGTCAGGATGGTGTGTGACTTGGAGGGGAACTTGGAGGTGATATCCCCAAGGCTTTATAATAATCTTGATATTTGACGAATTGATACAAGTTACTGTGCGATTTCTTTTCTCACCTCCCACAAGCACAAAACTGCACCAATTTGGTCAGTTTTTCCCCTGCTGAGGTTTCCATTGCTGCACTGACCTGTCTCCACCACCTGGTGGCAATGTTGCCAGCTGAGAAATGTTCTGTTCTGTTCTGGCCCGAAGAGCAACAACCCTATTTTCTCGCATTTTGCTTCAACTTTATGCCAATTCTTTGAGGAACTTGTCTTTCTGACAGCTTGATCCGCACCTACAGTGCAGAATTCTGCGATACAGACACCTTCTGTGCGGCTGTTATCCAACAATGGATTCCCCGCCGCCCCCCCCCCATCGCAGTGTTGAAGATGTGACACAGATTCTCGGCAAAATGTATTGTTGATTCACCGGCAACGTAAGTATCCAGTTTGAAATAAGATTGCAGGTTATGGGTGTATATACCGCTTTATCGGCAACTCCATCCACCACCATCCACATCCTGGGGGTCACCATTGACCAGAAACTTAACTGGACCAGCCACATAAATACAGTGGCAACAAGAGCAGGTCAGAGGCTAGGTATTTTGTGGCGAGTGTCTCACCTCCCGACTCCCCAAAGCCTTTCCACCATCTACAAGGCACAAGTAAGGAGTGTGATGGAATACTCTCCACTTGCCTGGATGAGTGCAGCTCCAACAACACTCAAGAAGCTCGACACCATCCAGGACAAAGCAGCCCGCTTGATTGGCACCCCATCCACCACCTTAAACATTCACTCCCTCCACCACCGGCGCACCGTGGCTGCAGTGTGTACCATCTACAAGATGCACTGCAGCAACTCGCCAAGGCTCCTTCGGCAGCACCTCCCAAACCTGCAAACTCTTCCACCTAGAAGGACAAGGGCAGCAGGCGCATGGGAACACCACCACCTCCAAGTTCCCCTCCAAGTCACACACCATCCTGACTCGGAAGTATATCGGCCATTCCTTCATCATCACTGGGTCAAAATCCTGGAACTCCCTCCCTAGCAGCACTGTGGGAGTACCATCACCACACAGACTGCAGCGGTTCAAGAAGGCGGCTCACCACCACCTTCTCAAGGGCAACAAGGGATGGGTAATAAATGCCCACATCCAAAGAATGAATTAAAAAAACTATGATTTATGTTTCAGTTTTATTGGGATCACTGAAATGCCATAGATGAGCTCTTCTATGAAAGAAAAGAGAGCACTTACATTTATATGGCGCCTTTCCTGACCTCGGGACGCCTCAAAGCACTTTATAGTCAATGAAGTACTTTTGAAGTGGAGTCACTGTTGTAATGTGGGAAACACGGCAGCCAATTTGCGCACAGCAAGATCCCACAAACAGCAACATGCTAATGACCAGATAATCTGTTTTTAGTGATGTTAGTTGAGGGATCAATATTGGCCCAGGACACTGGGGAGAGCTCCCCTGCTCTTCTTCGAATAGTGGCTGTGGGATCTTTTACGTCCACCTGAGAGAGCAGACGGGGCCTCAGTTTAATGTCTCATCCGAAAGACGGCACCTCTGACAGTGCAGCGCTCCCTCAGCACTGCACTGAGAGAGTCAGCCTAGACTTTTCTGCTCAAGACTCTGGAGTGGGACTACGAACCTGCAACCTTCTGACTCAGAGGCAAGAGTGCTAGCCACTGACTGACACTCAAAAATGAATGTTGCCCTGGTCTATATAGAATGGATTGGATCGTGGGTCTATTGCCGAGTTATCCCATGGCATCTGGGGCCCTACAACCAGCCTCAGTAGCACTTTACTGGTTGGGGTGGGGGGTGGCGGTGTGGAGGCTGGAATCATCCTGGCTTCCCGCTCTCGATCATCCACTCGAAAGGTCGGAATAGAACTAGTCTGCATTTTGATGAACCTCATGGTCAAATAGTCTGCTGTGACCCACTGTCCACCCTCCTCCCACCACCCCCCCCCCCCCAAGCAGGGGGAGAAGTGCCGTGGCTGGGAATGGGCCACTCACAGTCGAATAGTAGAAGTGTAAGTGGAGATAGATGGCGTGAAGATGTTGCACGAGTATTTTAGGGGGTTAGGGAGCATTTTGGAAAATCTCTCTCTCAGGCCATGGCACGGGGTCTGTAAAGAGCAGGTTCAAGGGGCCACAGTGAGCTTATCAAATGCAGTGGTCCCTGGTGATAAATAGTGGCTTGTATTCCATCGAGTATAGGAGACTGAGGGGTGATCTGATCGAGGTGTTTAAGATGTTAAAAGCGTTCAATAGGGTAGATACGGAGAAACTATTTCCTCCGGTGGGGGTGTCCCGGACAAGGGGGCTTAACCTTAAAATTAGAGCAAGGCCAGTTCAGGAGCGAAATCAGGAAGCACTTCTTCACATAGGGTAGTAGAAATAAGATCATAAGAATTAGGAGCAGGAGTCGGCCATTCGGCCCCTCGAGCTTGCTCCACCATTCAATAAGATCATGGCTAAATTTTGACCTCAACTCCATTTTCCCGCCCGATCTCCATATCCCTCGATTCCCCTAGAGTCCAAAAATCTATCGATCTCAGCCTTGAATATACTCAAAAACTCAGCATTCACAGCCCTCTGGGGCAGATAATTCCAAAGATTCACCACCCTCTGAGTGAAGAAATTCCTCCTCATCTCAGTCTTAAATGGCCGACCCCTTATTCTGAGACTATGCCCCATAGTTCTAGACACTCCAGACAGGGGAAACAACCTCTCAGCATCTACCCTGTCAATCCCTTTCAGAATCTTGTATGTTTCAATGAGATCACCTCTCATTCTTCTAAACTCCAGAGAGTATAGGCCCATAAATCTGCAAATCTATAAATCTGGAACTCTCTCCCCCCAAGAAGGCTGTGGACTCTGGGGGTTGATTGGAGCTTTCAAGACTGAAACCGACGGATTTTGGTTGGGTAAGGTTAGCGAGGGATATGGAGCACAGGCGGGTAAGAGCAGTTGAGGCGCCGATCAGCCGCGACCTACTTGAATGCTGGAACAGGCTGGAAAAGCCGAATTGGGCCTCCTAATGTTCCTAGTATAAGATAAAAACTAGGAGCAGGAATAGGCCACTTGGCCCCTTGAGCCTGCTCTGCCATTCAATCAGATCATGGCTGATCTTGGGCTCAAAGCCACTTCCCCGCCCGCTCCCCATAACCCTTCACTCCCTTATCTTGCAAAAATCTGTCTATCTCCACCTCAAATGTATTTAATGACCCAGCCTCCTCTGGGGCAGAGAATTCCACAGATTTACGACCCTCTGAGAGAAGAAATTCCTCCTCATCTCAGCTCTGAAAGGACGACCCTTTATTCTGAAACTATGCCCCCAAGTTCTAGATTCCCCCACGAGGGGAAACGTCCTCTCTGCATCTACCCTGTCGAGCCCCCTCAGTATCTTATGTTTCAATAAGGTCACCTCTCATTCTTCTAAATTCCAATGAGTATAGGCTCAGCCTGCTCAATCTTTCTTCATAAGTCAACCCCCTCATCTCAGGTATAAAGAGGAAATGTGTTGATGTCAGACTGTTTTTTGACACACAGTCATGGGACTGCGAGCCTTCTGAATGCACAGGCTCCGACACAGTTGGTATGTAGGCTCAGGGTCAAGGGAGTGAAACAAACAAACAAAAGCGGGTTGTTCTGCGGACAGCGAGTACTTGACACATATACGGGGCTGACGTCTTCCTGCTCAGCTGCAAGGACACCCCATCCCCCAATCGCCAAGCTCGGCTATTTGGTGGAGGGCGGATGGAAAACAATCAGAAAAGGAAACAATGCTTATCAAAATTCCTCAGAGCGGCGGGCAGCTGTAACTTGCGCGTCTTTGTTACATTTTACAGCGTCGAAAGGCTCTGCTGCAGCTCCGCTCGACACAGTTAGCGGGGTAGGGTTCCCTGTCCGTGGATTAAAACAGTGTCCGCCGTGGCTCAGTGAGCAGCACCCTTGCTTCCGAGTCAAAGGTTTGTGGATTCCATTCCCACTCCAGAGACTTCAACACAAAAATCTAGGCTGACACTCCCAGTGCAGTGCTGAGGGAGTGCTGCACTGTCGGAGGTGCCGCCTTTCGGATGAGACATTAAACCGAGGCCCCTGTCTGCTCTCTCAGGTGGACGTAAAAGATCCCATGGCCACTATTTCAGAGTTATCCCTGGTGTCCTGGGCCAATACTTATTCCTCAATCAACATCACTAAAAACAGATGATCTGGGTCATTATCACAGTGCTGTTTGTGGGAGCTTGCTGTGTGCAAATTGGCTGCCAGGTTTCCTACATTAAAACAGTGACTGTACTTCATTGGCTGTAAAGTGCTTTGAGACGTCCGGCGGTTGTGAAAGGCGCTATATAAATGCAAGTCTTTCTTTCTTTCCGTGCGCTTTGGGGCTATTGGCACGGCCAGTGTGGGTAAATCGGGTACAGCGAGCAGCCACCACGCTGATAACGTGATCAGGTAGAACGCATCTTACCCAACGAAAATGTAGTGATCTCGGCCTTGAAAGCTCCAATTGCCCCCAGCATCCACAGCCTTTTTTTGGGCGGGGGGGGGGGGCGGGGGCGGGGGGAAAGAGTTCCAGATTCCCACTACCCTCTGTGTGAAGAAGTGCTCCCTGACATCACCCCTGAACAGCCTAGCTCTAATTTTAAGGTTACGCCTCCTTGTTCTGGACTCCCCCCACCAGAGGTAATAGTTTCTCTCTATCAATCCTATCGAAACCTTTTTATCATTTTCAACACCTCGATCAGATCACCCTTCAGTCAAATGATAATGAATGCCTATTAATATAAAATATAACCCCCAAAATTAAACTTGCTGTGCGAGAACATAATGAATCTGAAAAGTGGTAAGCAATGCTACCAGGACGATCGCAATCAACTTATTGGTAAAAAGACGACACAGCGCTGGGCCGTACAATGAATAGCTCCGAGGCACCGGGATGCCAGTGAACAACATGAATTTCACCAGCCAGGAGCTCCAGAATTTACCGTCAACACTCACGACGGCTTGTTAAATTCATTGCCAAAAGACCCAATTGGACACCAACTCGGTCGTGCAGGGACTTTCCCCCAAGTGGTATCAAGAACGATACACTTCCAAACAATGTAGCGGCAGGAATTGGGTTTCAGTCAGCTCGTGAAATTGTGCTAACCTTTGTAAGAGAAAAGAGCAGGCTAGAAAGAAAGAGACACAGAGAGAGAGAGAAGAGAAAAGAGAGAGAGGAGAGAAAAGAGAGAAAGAAAGACTTGCATTTATATAGCACCTTTCACGACCTCAGGACATCTCAAAACGCTTCACAGCCAATGAAGCACTTTCAAAGTGTAGTCACTGCTGTAATGTGGGAAACGTGGCAGCCAATTTTCACACAGCAAGCTCCCACAAACAGCAATGTGAAAATGACCAGATCATCCGTTTTCGTTACGTTAGTTGAGAGAGAAGTATTGGCCCAGGACACTGGGGATAACTCCCCTGCTTTTCTTCGAAAATAGTGCCATGGGATCTTTTACATCCACCTGGGAGGGCAGACAGGGCCTCAGTTTAATGTCTCATCCAAAAGACAGCACCTCTGACAGTGCAGCGATCCCTCAGCACTGCACTGGAGTGTCAGCCTAGCTTTATGTGCCTTCTGATTCAGAGGCGAGTGTGCTACCCACTGAGTCTCAGCTGACACAAAGAAGGAGAGAGGGACATGAAAGACAGAGACAGAGAGAGAGACATGAAAGACAGAGACAGAGAGAGAGAGACAGAGAGAGACAGAGACATGAAAGACAGAGAGAGACATGAAAGACAGAGACAGAGAGACAGAGAGAGAGAGAGACATGAAAGACAGAGAGAGACATGTAAGACAGAGAGAGAGAGAGACTCGAAAGAGAGAGAGAGAGAGAGACACGAAAGACAGAGAGAGAGCGCGAGACATGAAAGACAGAGAGAGAGAGACACGAAAGACAGAGAGAGAGAGAGAGAGAGAGAGAGAGAGAGACACACACAAAACAGAGACAGACCCTCACCAGGTACAGACTAAGCGACCACCAACTGGCAATTGAAAAAGGAAGATACAAGAAATCCTGGCAGCCTAGAGAGAATAGAATATGTGATCAATGTCTGGCCGGCGAGGTTGAGACAGAGATGCATTTCCTCCTAAAATGCGAAAAATTCAACACATCAAGAAACATATTATTTGACAAGCTCAGCCAAACAACCCCAGATTTCAAGGAATTGGATGACCTGTCAAAATTAAGATTAGTCCTGGGAGAAGGAGACAGACCATACCTTGGTGCCAAATATGTAACAACATGTCACAACCTGAGGACTGTTTAAAATTAATACTGAATACACCCACTGATGTACAAAGACTGTTTAAATTAATATTGTTTAAAGTAATATTGTATGTACCCAACGAAGGTCAAAATTGTTTGACACCTACAGAATGTTGGAAAACTGTACTTTTTGTTATGTAAGCTTTGGCAATATGGTTCCCTGTAAACTTTCATGCCAATAAAGCATTTGAATTGAATTGAATTGAATTGAGAGAGAGAGAGAGAGAGAGATGAAAGACAGAGAGAGAGAGACATGAAAGACAGAGAGAGAGAGAGACAAGACAGAGAGAGAGAGAGAGAGACATGAAAGACAGAGAGAGAGAGAGAGACATGAAAGAGAGAGAGAGAGAGAGAGAGAGAGAGAGAGACATGAAAGAGAGAGAGAGATGAAAGACAGAGAGAGCGAGAGAGACATGAAAGGCAGAGAGAGAGACAGAGAGAGAGAGAGAGATGAAAGACAGAGAGAGAGAGAGAGAGACATGAAAGACAGAGAGAGAGAGAGAGAGAGAGAGAGAGAGATGAAAGACAGAGAGAGAGAGAGAGAGATGAAAGACAGAGAGAGAGACAGAGAGAGAGAGACATGAAAGACAGAGAGAGAAAAGAGTCCCCTGAGTCAGCTGCTACTGAAACTAAGTACTCAGCCGGACCCTGACCAGCCCCAGACCAACACAGCCGTCCAAACACCAATCCGAGTGAACCAAATCATTAAAAAATGCAAAGAAACCTACCTGGAACATTGGAACAAAATAACTGAAAGCCAAAGCAGATTAGAATGTTACCGGGCCCTAAAAAGAGAATATAAACTGGCAGACTACCTCACGACCATCAGAGACACAAAACAGAGACAGACCCTCACCAGGTACAGACTAAGCGACCACCAACTGGAAATTGAAAAAGGCAGATACAAGAAATCCTGGCAGCCTAGAGAGAATAGAATATGCGATCAATGTCTGGCCGGCGAGGTTGAAACAGAGATGCATTTCCTCCTAAAATGCGAAAAATTCAACACATCAAGAAACATATTATTCAACAAGCTAAGCCAAACAACCCCAGATTTCAAGGAATTGGATGACCTGTCAAAATTGAGATTAGTCCTAGGAGAAGGAGACAGACCATACCTTGGGGCCAAATATGTAACAACATGTCACAACCTGAGGACTGTTTAAAATTAAGACTGTTTAAAATTAATATTGAACGTACCAAATGAAGTACAAAGACTGTTTAAAATTAATATTGTTTAAAAGTAATATTGTATGTAACCAACAAATGTCAAATCGATTGACACCTACAGAATGTTGGAAAACTGTACCTTTTTGCTATGTAAGCTTTGGCAATATGGTTCTCTGTAAACTTTCATGCCAATAAAGCATTTGAATTGGAATTGGAATTGGAGAGAGAGAGAGATGAAAGACAGAGAGAGAGAGACATGAAAGACAGAGAGAGAGAGAGAGACATGAAAGACAGAGAGAGAGAGAGACAGAGAGAGAGAGAGAGAGAGAGAGAGAGATGAAAGACAGAGAGAGAGAGAGACACGAAAGACCAACACTGCTCCCCAAACACCAATCCGAGTGAACCAAATCATTAAACAATGCAAAGAAACCTACCTGGAACATTGGAACACAATAACCAAAAGCCAAAGCAGATTAGAATGCTACCGGGCCCTAAAAAGAGAATATAAACTGGCAGACTATCTCTCGACCATCAGAGACACAAAACAGAGACAGACCCTCACCAGATACAGACTAAGCGACCACCAACTGGCAATTGAAAAAGGAAGATACAAGAAATCCTGGCAACCTAAAGAAAATAGAATATGTGATCACTGTCTGGCCGGCGAGGTTGAGACAGAGGTGCACTTCCTCCTAAAATGCGAAAAATTCAACGAGACAAGAAACATATATTTTGACAAGCTCAGCCTTACAACCCCAGATTTCAAAGAATTGGATGACCTGTCAAAATTAAGAATAGTCCTGGGGGAGGGAGACAGACCATATCTTGGTGCCCAATATGTAACAACATGTCACAACCTGAGGAACAGTGAGTGACTAACGAGAACACCCATAGCATATATACGCTAAAAATGTTTAAATCAATACCGAATGTACCCAACGACTGTTTTAAATTAATACTGAATGCACCCAACGAGGGTCAACGACTGTTTAAATTAATACTGTCTGTACCCAACGAGGGTGAAAAACGTTTGACACCTACAGAATGTTGGAAACCTGTACTTTTTGTTATGTAAGCTTTGGCAACATGGTTCCCTGTAAACTTTCATGCCAATAAAGCATTTGAATTGAATTGAATTGAACTGAATTGAATTGAATTGAGAGACATGAAAGAGAGAGAGAGAGAGAGAGACATGAAAGACAGAGAGAGAGAGACATGAAAGACAGAGAGAGAGCGAGAGAGAGACATGAAAGACAGAGAGAGAGAGAGAGAGATGAAAGAGAGAGAGAGAGAGAGATGAAAGAGAGAGAGAGAGAGAGAGAGACATGAAAGACAGAGAGAGAGAGAGATGAAAGAGAGAGAGACATGAAAGACAGAGAGAGAGAGACATGAAAGAGAGAGAGAGAGACAGAGAGAGAGAGATGAAAGAGAGAGAGAGAGACATGAAAGACAGAGAGAGAGAGAGATGAAAGAGAGAGAGAGAGAGAGACATGAAAGACAGAGAGAGAGAGATGAAAGAGACTCAAACAGCGGATGTGGGTCTTCGCAAGAAACCTCATAAACACTGCCAAAAGACGCAGACCTCCCACCCCCTCTACCATTGGGAGCCCAAACAGGATCACCAATGTCCCCCACCCCCCTTTACAAAACCAACAACAGAACCGTGCTTTTATACCTGACCCAAGACCCCCCTCTAGACCACAGACTGTAGACCAAGAACTGAGAAAGATCATGACGATGCTGAACAGCCTGATAGAAAGCCGGAGAAATTATTAATATTGTTATTTATCATTATCATTATTGTTATCTTATCAGTATTATTACTATTATTAGATAGATATATGTGCATGCCTCATCAAATTTATACTAAATCATCATTTAGCATTATAGAAAATAGTGTTTCCACACTCATCCCACAAAATAGGTCCATTTTATTTCGTTTTATTGAACTATATAAATGCGTTCTTTCCACATAAGCTGCTGGAATATCCAGGGCCTCCGCTCCTCAACTTTTGGGATGAAGAGTACAGACCCTGAATTCCTAAAAGCTATAAAAGACATTGATATAATTGTGTTAACAGAAACATGGTGCCAAAAGGACATGCCGACCCACTGTCCTCCAATGTACCATGAAATCATTGTGCCCTCAGTAAAGAACACTAAAACACGCAAGGGCAGAACCTCCGGGGGAATATTGGTGTGGTATAAGGGAGAACTGGACAAACACATCTCACCGGTAAAACAGGGAAAATCACACGTATGGCTAAAACTAGATAAAAATATAGGAATAGCAAAAAAAGATGTTTACTTATGTGCGATCTACATACCTCCAATAGAATCGCCATATTTCGAAGAGGAGTTATTTGATACTCTCCACATGGAAATCAGCCATTTCCAGGCCCAAGGAAAGGTGATAATATGTGGGGACCTAAATGCAAGGACCGGTTGTGAACCTGACTTCATAGACCCACAGGGAAACAACCATGTGTTTGGCCAGACCCCTTTAGATGTCACACCAGCCATCGCAAATCGGAACAACCTTGATCGTGAAATAAATAAAAGCGGTAGGGAGGTAGTGCAACTCTGCCGAGCCTTAGGCCTGTACATAGTTAACGGTAGGTTCAGAGGGGACTCCCTAGGGAGACTCACATACTCCTCAACTCTTGGGTCTAGTGTGGTGGACTATACAATCACTGACCTGGACCCCTGCGATATCAACTCATTCACTGTCAGGCAGCAATCCCCCCTCTCAGACCATAACCAAATAAATATGTACCTTAAACTTTCTGCCCAAACTACAGACACAAAAAAGGAACCCAGTAAGCTCCATAAAATAAACCAGACATACAGATGGGCCCCAGACAGTGGAGAAAAATTCATCACAGCACTAAAGTCACCTGATCTCACAAGTAAAATATCAAAATTTAAAGAAAACCCATACGAGATCACCAGAGATGGTGTAAACATGGCCATAGAGGATATAAATATGATCTTCCATGAGGCAGCTGTAAAAGCCGACCTTGTGAAACATAAGATGAAGCGTCACAAAAGACAAAATAAAAATAAGAAATGGTTTGACCACGAATGCAAAAATGCCAGAAAAAACCTGAGAAAAATATCAAACCAAAAGCATCACCAACCAAACAATCCGAACCTACGTACTAGATACAATGAAACCCTCAAAAGATATAAACACACCATTAGGAACAAAACACAAAACTATACCCACAAAATACTCGAAGAAATTGAAAACTCCACCAATCCAAAACAATTCTGGGAAATGTGGAATAACCTGAGTACAACACAATTGCAAGCATTACCAATCCAAGATGGAGACATCTGGAGAACACATTTTGAAAACCTCTACAAAGACATCCCAATAAACGAAACAAACCCAAGTCAACATCAGGTCACAGAAAAACTCCACACATTAGAAGCAACAATTAAAGACAACCAAAACCCTCTAGACTCCCCAATCACATGGAAAGAACTGGCCACAAAAACAAAATCTCTCCACCTAAAGAAAGCCTGTGGCCCAGACAACATCAAAAATGAAATGCTCAAGTTCAGCAATATGGAGATGCAGGGTGCGATACTCAAACTATTCAACATCATATTACGCTCAGGCTGTTTTCCCGATATCTGGTGCCAAGGACTAATCTCCCCCATATATAAAAGTGGAAACAAATCAGACCCAAATAACTACCGCGGCATCTGTGTCAACAGCTGTCCAGGAAAGTTATTCTGCAGTATTCTAAATAGTAGATTACTTGATTTTCTTAACAAACATAATATCCTCAGAAAAAAACAAATAGGCTTTCTTCCAAAACACCGCACAGCCGACCATATCTATACCCTTCACACCCTCATTGGAAAACATATACACCAAACAAAAAATGGGAAAATATTCGCCTGTTTCATCGACTTCAAGAAAGCCTTTGACTCTATATGGCACGAAGGGCTCTATTATAAACTTCTTCAGTGTGGAATAGGGGGCAAAGTCTATGACCTTATTAAATCAATGTATCTGAAAAACAAATGCGGGGTCAAAATTGGAGACAAACGCACCGATTTCTTCACCCAGAGAAGAGGCATCCGGCAGGGCTGCAATTTGAGCCCGACCCTGTTCAACATATACATAAATGAATTAGCAGACATGCTGGAGCAAAGCGAGTCACCAGGTCTCCGTCTCCTGGATGGAGAAGTGAAATCCCTGTTCTATGCGGACGACCTGGTTCTGCTGTCTCCCACAGAACAGGGATTACAGCAACAACTAGACCTACTCGACAAATACTGCCAAAATTGGGCTCTAACAGTAAATCTAAAGAAAACCAACATCATGATTTTTCAAAAAAGGCCCAGATGTCAGGAAAACAAATACCAGTTTACCCTCAGTGATACCACTATAGGACACACTATGAGCTACACCTACCTTGGTCTAACTATTACAGCATCAGGGAGCTTCAGCATAGCAGTGAATGCACTAAAAGAAAAAGCCCGAAGAGCCCTATATGCAATAAAAAGAAAATTCTACAACATCCAAATCCCAATCAAAATCTGGCTCAAAATATTTGACAGCATAATCCTGCCCATTGCACTGTACGGTAGTGAAGTATGGGGCCCGCTAAATCACCAAAGCTACACTAAATGGGAAAAACACACAATAGAAGCCCTACATGCAGAATTCTGCCGAAGCATCCTTCGCACCCAAAGAAAAACACCAACAAATGCATGCAGAGCCGAACTAGGCAGATACCCACTGATAATAAACATCCAAAAACGAGCACTAAACTTCCTAAATCACCTCAAATCTAGCTCCCCAGACACCCTTCATTTCAAAGCCTTTCAGACCCAAGAGCTAAACCCAGAAAAGAGTCCCCTGAGTCAGCTGCTACTGAAACTAAGTACTCAGCCGGACCCTGACCAGCCCCAGACCAACACAGCCGTCCAAACACCAATCCGAGTGAACCAAATCATTAAACAATGCAAAGAAACCTACCTGGAACATTGGAACAAAATAACCGAAAGCCAAAGCAGATTAGAATGTTACCGGGCCCTAAAAAGAGAATATAAACTGGCAGACTACCTCACGACCATCAGAGACACAAAACAGAGACAGACCCTCACCAGGTACAGACTAAGCGACCAGCAACTGGAAATTGAAAAAGGCAGATACAAGAAATCCTGGCAGCCTAGAGAGAATAGAATATGCGATCAATGTCTGGCCGGCGAGGTTGAAACAGAAATGCATTTCCTCCTAAAATGCGAAAAATTCAACACATCAAGAAACATATTATTCAACAAGCTAAGCCAAACAACCCCAGATTTCAAGGAATTGGATGACCTGTCAAAATTGAGATTAGTCCTGGGAGAAGGAGACAGACCATACCTTGGGGCCAAATATGTAACAACATGTCACAACCTGAGGACTGTTTAAAATTAAGACTGTTTAAAATTAATATTGAACGTACCAAATGAAGTACAAAGACTGTTTAAAATTAATATTGTTTAAAAGTAATATTGTATGTACCCAACAAATGTCAAATCGATTGACACCTACAGAATGTTGGAAAACTGTACCTTTTTGCTATGTAAGCTTTGGCAATATGGTTCTCTGTAAACTTTCATGCCAATAAAGCATTTGAATTTGAATTTGAATTTGAGAGAGAGAGATGAAAGAGAGAAAGAGACATGAAAGAGAGAGAGAGAGACACGAAAGACAGAGAGAGAGAGACACGAAAGACAGAGAGAGAGACATGAGAGACAGAGAGAGAGAGAGACATGAAAGACAGAGAGAGACATGAAAGACAGAGAGAGAGAGAAATGAAAGACAGAGAGAGACATGAAAGACAGAGAGACATGAAAGAGAGAGAGAGACATGAAAGACAGAGAGAGATGAAAGACAGAGAGAGAGAGAGAGAGACATGAAAGACAGAGAGAGAGAGAGAGACACACATGAAAGACAGAGAGAGAGAGAGAGACATGAAAGACAGAGAGAGGGAGAGGGAGAGAGAGAGACATGAAAGACAGAGAGAGAGAGACATATGTATTGATTTCTTTGTGGGTTCAATGACGAGACATTTATGAAAGAGAATGTCTTTTAATCTAATGTTTGTTCAACTCTGGTTAACAGCCTTACAGGAGACACCATGCTAGAAATCCATCTAAAGCAAAACCAAAACTAAACTGCTTGTCTCTGTCACATGCCCTCTGCTGGTCAGGCATAAGTAATCAATCAGGCAAATATGCTGGTTAGGCATCATAATCAAACAGGCAAATCCCATCACTATTTGCTGATATCATTACATCTCCCTTTCTTAAAACAAAAGTATTTTACTTTTAACTAACAACATGTTTTCTTTGTATTAATCTGCATTTTAACTGTAACACTTAATGAACTTACATGATCATTATCATGATCAAGGTTTTTTAACCTTGTTTTGTGTGTTCACATGAAATATGTAATTACACTAGAACTTGAAGAAAGAATAAGATAACATTACTTCCTTCTGTAACAATAGTCCTTAAATTTGCTCAATGAGCCTCTCAGGAGGCTTCACGTGTCTTGAGGATTTTCTGATTGATTGTCCTTGAATCTGAGTTGTTGCCTCAGATGATGATTTCTCAGCTGTGTGATCAGGTTGTTCAACAGTATCAGTGTTTTGACCTGCTGTGTGATCAGGTTGTTCAACAGTATCAGTCTTTTGACTTGCTGTGGCTGGTCCCATGAGAAGATCTCGACGATTTCTTTGCAGAACAGCACCCTCATCTGTTTGAATGGTGTATGATCTTGATTGAACTTCACTCAGGACAGTTCCCTTCTGAGTCCATATGTTTGTTTTGTCTTTGAACCTTACTTGGTCACCAGTGTGGAGTTCAGGTAGGTTTTGTGTTCCTCTGTCATAGTAGTACTTTTGCTTTTCTTTCTGTTGCTGTTTGAACTTCCTCACTTTCTCCCCCTCTTGTTTTCAGGAGGTTCTCCGGGATGGGTAGGTTTGACCTTAGCATACGTCCCATAAGGAGTTGGGCTGGTGACTTACCACACTCGAGCGGCGTTGTGCGGTATACAAGCATGCTATGGTAGAAGTCAGTTCCACTGTCTTTTGCCTTGTACATCAGTCTTTTCACTGTCTGGACCAATTTTTCCACTAGTCCATTGGACTGTGGAAAGTGAGGACTTGACATTGTGTGGACAAAGTCCCACTCTTTGGCAAAGTGTCGGAAACTTGCATTGTAAAACTGGGGTCCGTTGTCTGTGAAGACCTCGCTTGCCACGCCATGTCTGGAGAATATGGCTTTCATACATCTTATCACAGCATCTGCAGTGGTGGTGTACAGTCTACAAACCTCTGGATACAGGGAGTAATAGTCTGTGACTACAAGATAGTCCTTCCCTTGACATACGAATAGGTCAGCGCCTACCTTCTGGTAAGGTCTGTCTGGCGCTGGGTGTGGCTTTAGTGGTTCTACCGGATTGCTTGCTCGATATTTCAGGCATATTGTGCAGTTTGACACCTCATTTGTCACATCTTGGTTGACTCGTGGCCAGTACATCACCTCTCGTGCTCTTTTCTTACACTTTTCGATTCCCAGATGTCCTCCATGGATCCTTTTTAGCATCTTTTTTCTCAGACTCTTTGGGATAACTATTTTACTTCCTTTGTAGATGATGTCTTCGACCACTGATAGTTCCACCCTGCAGTTCCAGTACTCTGCCATGTCAGGTGAGCAGTCTTGCTTCATGTTGGGCCATCCATCCAAGATGCTTTTCCTCAGTCGTCTCAGTGTTTCATCTTTGTTTGTCTCAGTCTTTATGAGCTCCATTTTTGCATCTGCTATGGGCAGTGCACTTGTGATCATGTCCACGTAGGCGTTCACTTTTTCATCCATTTTGGTGTTTGCGGGCTCACTTGGGTCAACAGCTCTGGACAACGTGTCTGCTGTATACATCAGCTTACCCGGTGTGTACGCAACATTCAGTGTATAGCGTTGCAGCCTGATCATCATTCTTTGTATTCTAAGCGGACAGCTATTTAGTGGCTTTTGGAACAATGCAATCAAGGGCTTATGGTCAGTCTCTGCACTGATTGCTTGTCCTGCCACAAACTGGTGAAATCTTTCACAGGCATATGTGATGCTGAGCAGCTCCTTTTCTATTTGAGCATATCGCGTCTCCGCGTCTGTCATTGAGCGCGATGCATATGCAATAGGTTGCCAGTAGTCATATTTTTGCAGAAGAACGGCACCGAGCCCACTCTGTGATGCATCTGATGATATCTTGATGGGTCTCGCTGGGTCATAAAACCTCAGAACTGGTTCCTCTGTGAGCAGTTTCTTTAGATCGCTCCATGACTTCTCATGCTCGTGATTCCATTCCCATTCTATGTTCTTTTCAGTTAGTCTTCTCAGTGGCGCCATCTTTTCTGAGAGGTTGGATATGAATTTACCCATGTAGTTGATCATTCCATTAAACCTCTGCACGTCCTTTTTGCATTGTGGCTTTGGCATATTCTGAATGGCGGACACCTTTCTGGGATCTGGTCTGATGCCCTCACTGCTAAGGATATCTCCCACGAATGTCAGTTCTGTCACCCCGAGCTGGCATTTCTCTCTATTCAGCTTCAGGTTTGTTTTCCTTGTTGCTTCCAGCACTTTTTTCAGTCTCTCGTCATGTTCAGTTCTCGTGGTTCCCCATACTATGATGTCATCCATCGATGTATCAACTCCCTCCAGATGCTCATAGATCATATGGATAGTTTTGTGATACACTTCAGGAGCTGAGGCAATGCCAAATGGTAACCTTAGGAATCTGTACCTGCCAAATGGGCTGTTGAACGTGCACAGTCTTGAACTTGCTTCGTCCAATTTCATCTGCCAAAATCCTGATGATGCATCTAACTTGCTGAAATACTTTGCATTTGCAAACTGTGACATGATTTCCTCATGTGTAGGAAGCTTGAAGTGCTCTCTCTTTATTGCTCTGTTTAGCTCTCTTGGATCCAGGCAAATTCTGAGCTTTCCATTCTTTTTGTCCACAACGCCGAGGGAACTCACCCACTCAGTTGGCTCATCTATCTTCTGAATCACGTTCAGGCTTTCCATCCTGTCCAACTCTGCCTTCAGTTGCTTTTGAAGAGCAAACGGAACTTTTCTGCATGGATGTATGACCGGTGTCATACTTTTATCTACTCTGATTGTGTGTTCTCCTGGCAGGCAGCCTAGACCCTTAAATAGGTTGTTGTACTCTTTCATGAGTTCATCATAGACTGTCTCTCCTTCGCTTTCCACAACGAGGACTCTTTACCAGGTTCAGTCTCACACAGGCTTTTAAACCTAGTATGGCTTGCACATCCTTTGGCACCACGATTAATGCTAGCGTGTGCTCTCTGTCCTTGCGTGTTACTTTGACAATGCATCTTCCTTTCACTGGTATATCAGTACCTGAGTATCCTGTCACTTTCACTTTTATTCCATGTATCTTTGGTCTGGGTCTAATTTTCTTAAAATCAGTCTCTGATATCACATTAACTTGTGCTCCAGTATCCAATTTAAATGGAATGTGTATGTCATTCACTTTTAGTGTCAACATCCAGTCTCTTTTTTCTTTTTTGTTTTCAGACACAACATCTACATAGAACTCCTCTATCTCGCTTTCATCTACTGCATGGACCTTGCTTTGTTGCGCTTGGTTCTTGCAGCAACGGGCATAATGGTTGTTTCTGTTGCAACTATTGTATTTTTTACCATATGCTGGACACTTTTTTGGTGTATGCTGTGTCCCGCATCGACTACATGACTTTCGATTGTCTCTTTCATTTTTGTTCGCTGGCCACGCCTCTTTTTTCACATTGGCGCTCTTTTTGTTAAATGGTTTGTGTCCGTTCATACTCACTGCATCCACGTTGCAGCTACTGTCACTGAACAGCTCCTTTGCCTGCGACTTCACAGTCTCTGTAGCCCTACACAGTGCTATGGCTTTTCCCAGGTCTAGATCTTGCTCTCTTCGCAGTCTTTCCCTTAGACCATTATCTGGAATACCACACACCAGTCTGTCTTTTATCAGCGAGTCTGTCAGTCCCCCAAATTCACATGTTTTGCTTCGGTTTCTCAGTTCAGTCACATACTGATCAATAGTCTCACCCGTTTTCTGTACACATGTGCAAAATCTGTGCCTCTCAAACGTCACGTTAAGTTTAGGTATGCAGTAGGCCTTAAACTGTTCCATTATTTTATCTAGCTTCATTTTGTCTCCAACAGCAGCGAATGTGAAGTTATTATACACCTCCAGCGCTTCATCACCCAAAACATGTAAGAACACTGACAATTTCTTTATATCACTTTTCTCGTCAGCTCCGATTGCCGCTAAATACAACTCTACACATTGTTTGAATCTCCTCCAATTTTCAGCCACATTACCTGTCAACTGAAGCTTCGCCGGTGGGTGTAAACCTTCAATTTTTTCACTTTGTTAGCTATTCTTCAATGGTAAGTAACGATGTTCTCTTTTGGCTTGCTAATACGTGGAGAGCTGATTTAACTTCAGATTTTTCCTCTTCATCTCTTTCAATCACTTCTGACACCATGTACTGATTTCTTTGTGGGTTCAATGATGAGACATTTATGAAAGAGGATGTCTTTTAATCTAATGTTTGTTCAACTCTGGTTAACAGCCTTACAGGAGACACCATGCTAGAAATCCATCTAAAGCAAAACCAAAACTAAACTGCTTGCCTCTGTCACATGCCCTCTGCTGGTCAGGCATAAGTAATCAATCAGGCAAATATGCTGGTAAGGCATCACAATCAAACAGGCAAATCCCATCACTATTTGCTGATATCATTACAACATGAACGAGAGAGAGAGAGAGAGACATGAAAGACAGAGAGAGAGAGAGAGAGAGAGACATGAAAGATAGAGAGAGAGACATGAAAGACAGAGAGAGAGAGAGAGAGACATGAAAGACAGAGAGGGAGAGAGACATGAAAGACAGAGAGAGAGAGAGAGAGACATGAAAGACAGAGAGAGAGAGAGAGAGATGAAAGACAGAGAGAGAGAGACATGAAAGACAGAGAGAGAGAGAGACATGAAAGACAGAGAGAGAGAGATGAAAGACAGAGAGAGAGATGAAAGACAGAGAGAGAGAGATGAAAGACAGAGAGAGAGAGACATGCAAGAGCGAGTGAGAGAGACATGAGAGACAGAGAGAGAGAGAGAGACACGAGAGACAGAGAGAGAGAGAGAGACATGAAAGACACAGAGAGAGAGAGACATGAAAGACAGAGAGCGAGAGACATGAAAGACAGAGAGAGAGACATGAAAGACAGAGAGAGAGACACGAAAGACAGAGAGAGAGAGAGACATGAAAGACAGAGAGAGAGAGAGACACGAAAGACAGAGAGAGAGAGAGAGAGAGACACGAAAGACAGAGAGAGAGAGAGACATGAAAGACAGACAGAGAGAGAGAGAGAGACATGAAAGACAGAGAGATAGAGACATGAAAGACAGAGAGAGAGAGACATGAAAGACAGAGAGAGAGAGACATGAAAGACAGAGAGAGAGAGACATGAAAGACAGAGAGAGAGAGACATGAAAGACAGAGAGAGAGAGATGAAAGACAGAGAGAGAGACATGAAAGACAGAGAGAGAGAGAGAGAGATGAAAGACAGAGAGAGAGAGACATGAAAGACAGAGCGAGAGAGAGATGAAAGACAGAGAGAGAGAGATGAAAGACAGAGAGAGAGAGAGAGAGATGAAAGACAGAGAGAGAGGGAGACATGAAAGACAGAGAGAGAGAGAGAGATAAACACTGCCAAAAGACGCAGCCCTCCCACCCCCTCTACCATTGGGAGCCCTAACCCAAACAGGACCACCAATGTCCCCCACCCCCCTATACAAAACCAACAACAGAACCGTGCTTTTATACCTGACCCCAGACCCCCCTCTAGACCACAGACTGTAGACCAAGAACTGAGAAAGATCATGACGATGATGAACAGCCTGATAGAAAGCCGGAGAGGAATGCACTAAATTATTAATATTGTTATTTTATCAATATCATTATTGTTATCTTATCATTATTATTACTATTATTAGATAGCTATATGTGCATGCCTCATCAAATTTATACTAAATCGTCATTTAGCATTATAGAAAATAGTGTTTCCACACTCATCCCACAAAATAGGTCCACTTTATTTTGTTTTTTTGAACTATATAAATGCGTTCTTTCCACATAAGCTGCTGGAATATCCAGGGTCTCCGCTCCTCAACTTTTGGGATGAAGAGTACAGACCCTGAATTCCTAAAAGCTATAAAAGACATTGATATAATTGTGCTAACAGAAACATGGTGCCAAAAGGACATGCCGACCCACTGTCCTCCAATGTACCATGAAATCATTGTGCCTTCAGTAAAGAACACTAAGACACGCAAGGGCAGAACCTCCGGGGGAATCCTGGTGTGGTATAAAGGAGAACTGAACAAACACATCTCACCGATAAAACAGGGAAAATCACACGTATGGCTAAAATTAGATAAAAATATAGGAATAGCAAAAAACGATGTTTACTTATGTGCGATCTACATACCTCCAATAGAATCGCCATATTTTGAAGAGGAGATATTTGACACTCTCCACATGGAAATCAGCCATTTCCAGGCCCAAGGAAAGGTGCTACTATGTGGGGACCTAAATGCAAGGACCGGATGTGAACCTGACTTCATAGACCCACAGGGCAACAACCATGTGTTTGGCCAGACCCCTCTATATGTCACACCAACCATCGCAAATCGGAACAACCTCGATTGTGAAATAAATAAAAGCGGTAGGGAGGTAGTGCAACTCTGCCGAGCCTTAGGCCTGTACATAGTTAACGGTAGGTTCAGAGGGGACTCCTTAGGGAGACTCACATATTCCTCAACTCTTGGGTCTAGTGTGGTGGATTATACAATCACTGACCTGGACCCCTGCGATATCAACGCATTCACTGTCAGGCAGCAATCCCCCCTCTCAGACCATAACCAAATAAATGTGTACCTTAAACTTTCTGCCGAAACTACAGACACAAAAAAGGAACCCAGTAAGCTACATAAAATAAACCAGACATACAGATGGGCACCAGACAGTGGAGATAAATTCATCACAGCACTAAATTCACCTGATCTCACAAGTAAAATATCAAAATTTAAAGAAAATCTATATGAGATCACCAGAGATGGTGTAAACATGGCCATAGAGGATATAAATATGATCTTCCATGAGGCAGCTGTAAAAGCCGACCTTGTGAAACAGAAGAGGAAACGTTACAAAAGACAAAATAAAAATGAGAAATGGTTTGACCACGAATGCAAAAATGCCAGAAAAGACCTGAGAAAAATATCAAACCAAAAGCATCGCCAACCAAACAATCCAGACCTACGTATTAGATACAATGAGACCCTCAAAAGATATAAACACACCATTAGAAACAAAACACAAAATTATACCCACAAAATACTCAAAGAAATTGAAAACTCCACTAATCCAAATCAATTCTGGGAAATGTGGAATAACCTGAGTACAACACAATTGCAAGCATTACCAATCCAAGATGGCGACATCTGGAGAACACATTTTGAAAACCTCTACAAAGACATCCCAATAAACGAAACAAACCCAAGTCAACATCATGTCACAGAAAAACTCCACACATTAGAAGCAACAATTAAAGACAACCAAAACCCTCTAGGCTCCCCAATCACATGGAAAGAACTGGCCACAAAAACAAAATCTCTCCACCTAAAGAAAGCCTGTGGTCCAGACAACATCAAAAATGAAATGCTCAATTTCAGCAATATGGAGATGCGGGGTGCGGTACTCAAGTTATTCAACATCATATTACGTTCAGGCTGTTTTCCCGATATCTGGTGCCAAGGTCTCATCTCTCCCATATATAAAAGTGGAAGCAAATCAGACCCAAATAACTACCGCGGCATCTGTGTCAACAGTTGTCTAGGGAAATTATTCTGCAGTATTCTAAATAGTAGATTACTGGATTTTCTTAACAAACATAATATCCTCAGAAAAAATCAAATAGGCTTTCATCCAAAACACCGCACCACCGACCATATCTATACCCTTCGCATTCTCATTGAAAAACATATACACCAAACAAAAAATGGGAAAATATTCGCTGTTTCATTGACTTCAAGAAAGCCTTTGACTCTATCTGGCACGAAGGGCTCTATTATAAACTTCTTCAGTGCGGAATAGGGGGCAAAGTCTATGACCTTATTAAATCAATGTATCTGAAAAATAAATGCGGGGTCAAAATTGGAGACAAACGCACCGGTTTCTTCACCCAGAGAAGAGGCGTCCGGCAGGGCTGTAATTTGAGCCCGACCCTGTTCAACATATACATAAATGAATTAGCAGACATGCTGGAGCAAAGCGAGTCACCGGGTCTCTGTCTCCTGGATGGAGAAGTGAAATCCCTGTTCTATGCGGGCGACCTGGTTCTGCTGTCTCCCACAGAACAGGGATTACAGCAACAACTAGACCTACTCGACAAATACTGCCAAAACTGGGCTCTAACAGTAAATCTAAAGAAAACCAACATCATGATTTTTCAAAAAAGGCCCAGGTGTCAGGAAAACAAATACCAGTTTACTCTCAGTGATACCATCATAGGACACACTATGAGCTACACTTACCTTGGTCTAACCATTACAGCATCAGGGAGCTTCAGCATAGCAGTGAATGCACTAAAAGAAAAAGCCCGAAGAGCCCTATATGCAATAAAAAGAAAATTCTACAACATCCAAATCCCAATCAAAATCTGGCTCAAAATATTTGACAGCGTAATCCTGCCCATTGCGCTGTACGGTAGTGAAGTATGGGGCCCGCTAAATCACCATAGCTACAAAAAATGGGAAAAACACACAATAGAAGCCCTACATGCAGAATTTTGCCGAAGCATCCTTCGCACCCAAAGGAAAACACCAACAAATGCATGCAGAGCCGAACTAGGCAGATACCCACTGATAATAAACATCCAAAAAGGAGCACTAAAATTCCTAAATCACCTCAAAACTAGCTCCCCAGACACCCTTCATTTTAAAGCCTTCCAGACCCAAGAGCTAAACCCAGAAAAGAGTCCCCTGAGTCAGCTGCTACTGAAACTAAGTACTCCTACTCAGCCGGACCCTGACCAGTCCCAGACCAACACAGTGAACCAAATCATTAAACAATGCAAAGAAACCTACCTGGAACATTGGAACAAAATAACCAAAAGCCAAAGTAGATTAGAATGTTACCGGGCCCTAAAAAGAGAATATAAACTGGCAGACTATCTCTCGACCATCAGAGACACAAAACAGAGACAGACCCTCACCAGGTACAGACTAAGCGACCACCAACTGGCAATTGAAAAAGGGAGATACAAGAAATCCTGGCAGCCTAGAGAGAATAGAATATGCGATCAATGTCTGACTGGCGAGGTTGAAACAGAAATGCATTTCCTCCTAAAATGCGAAAAATTCAACACATCAAGAAACATATTATTTAACAAGCTCAGCCAAACAACCCCAGATTTCAAGGATTTGGATGACCTGTCAAAATTAAGATTAGTCCTGGGTGAGGGAGACAGACCATACCTTGGTGCCAAATATGTAACAACATGTCACAACCTGAGGACTGTTTAAAATTAATACTGAATGTACCCAATGATGTACAAAGACTGTTTAAATTAATATTGTTTAAAAGTAATATTGTATGTACCCAACAAGGGTCAAAATTGTTTGACACCTACAGAATGTTGGAAAACTGTACTTTTTTGTTGTGTAAGCTTTGGCAATATGGTTCTCTGTAAACTTTCATGCCAATAAAGCATTTGAATTGAATTGAATTGAATTGATTGAGATGAAAGACAGAGAGAGAGAGAGAGATGAAAGACAGAGAGAGAGAGACAGGAAAGACAGAGAGAGAGACATGAAAGACAGAGAGAGAGAGACATGAAAGACAGAGAGAGAGAGAGACATGAAAGACAGAGAGAGAGAGAGATGAAAGACAGAGAGAGAGAGAGATGAAAGACAGAGAGAGAGAGAGATGCAGAGCCGAACTAGGCAGATACCCACTGATAATAAACATCCAAAAACGAGCACTAAACTTCCTAAATCACCTCAAATCACCTAAATCACCTAAATCACCTCAAATCTAGCTCCCCAGACACCCTTCATTTCAAAGCCTTTCAGACCCAAGAGCTAAACCCAGAAAAGAGTCCCCTGAGTCAGCTGCTACGGAAACTAAGTACTCAGCCGGACCCTGACCAGCCCCAGACCAACCTGAGGACTGTTTAAAATTAAGACTGTTTAAAATTAATATTGAACGTACCAAATGAAGTACAAAGACTGTTTAAAATTAATATTGTTTAAAAGTAATATTGTATGTACCCAACAAATGTCAAATCGATTGACACCTACAGAATGTTGGAAAACTGTACCTTTTTGCTATGTAAGCTTTGGCAATATGGTTCTCTGTAAACTTTCATGCCAATAAAGCATTTTAATTGGAATTGGAATTGGAAATTGGAAATTGAAAGACAGAGAGAGAGAGAGATGAAAGACAGAGAGAGAGACATGAAAGACAGAGAGAGAGACATGAAAGACAGAGAGAGAGAGAGACATGAAAGACAGAGAGAGAGAGATGAAAGGCAGAGAGAGAGAGAGACTGTTTAAAATTAATATTGTTTAAAAGTAATATTGTATGTACCCAACAAATGTCAAATCGATTGACACCTACAGAATGTTGGAAAACTGTACCTTTTTGATATGTAAGCTTTGGCAATATGGTTCTCTGTAAACTTTCATGCCAATAAAGCATTTTTTAATTGGAAAAAAAAAAATAATAATTGGATGAAAGACAGAGAGAGAGAGAGAGAGACATGAAAGACAGAGAGAGAGAGACACACAAAAGACAGAGAGAGAGAGAGAGAGACATGAAAGACAGAGAGAGAGAGACATGAAATAGGTCCATTTTATTTCATTTTTCGAACTATATAAATGCGTTCTTTCCACATAAGCTGCTGGAATATCCAGGGTCTCCGCTCCTCAACTTTTGGGATGAAGAGTACAGACCCTGAATTCCTAAAAGCTATAAAAGACATTGATATAATTGTGTTAACAGGAACATGGCGCCAAAAGGACGTGCCCACCCACTGTCCTCCAATGTACCATGAAATCATTGTGCCCTCAGTAAAGAACACTAAGACACGCAAGGGCAGAACCTCCGGGGGAATCTTGGTGTGGTATAAAGGAGAACTGGACAAACACATCTCACCGATAAAACAGGGAAAATCACATGTATGGCTAAAATTAGATAAAAATATAGGAATAACAAAAAAAGATGTCTACTTATGTGTGATCTACATACCTCCAATAGAATCGCCATATTTTGAAGAGGAGTTATTTGATACTCTCCACATGGAAATCAGCCATTTCCAGGCCCAAGGAAAGGTACTACTATGTGGGGACCTAAATGCAAGGACCGGATGTGAACCCGACTTCATAGACCCACAGGGCAACAACCATGTGTTTGGCCAGACCCCTTTATATGTCACACCAGCCATCGCAAATCGGAACAACCTTGACTGTGAAATAAATAAAAGCGGTAAGGAGGTAGTGCAACTCTGCCGAGCCTTAGGCCTGTACATAGTTAACGGTAGGTTCAGAGGGGACTCCTTAGGGAGACTCACATATTCCTCAACTCTTGGGTCTAGTGTGGTGGATTATACAATCACTGACCTGGACCCCTGCGATATCAACGCATTCACTGTCAGGCAGCAATCCCCCCTCTCAGACCATAACCAAATAAATGTGTACCTTAAAATTTCTGCCCAAACATACAGACACAAAAAAGGAACCCAGTAAGCTCCATAAAATAAACCAGACATACAGATGGGCCCCAGACAGTGGAGATAAATTCATCACAGCACTAAATTCACCTGATCTCACAAGTAAAATATCAAAATTTAAAGAAAATCCATATGAGACCACCAGAGATGGTGTAAACATGGCCATAGATGATATAAATATGATCTTCCATGAGGCAGCTGTAAAAGCCGACCTTGTGAAACAGAAGAGGAACCGTTACAAAAGACAAAATAAAAATGAGAAATGGTTTGACCACGAATGCAAAAATGCCAGAAAAGACCTGAGAAAAATATCAAACCAAAAGCATCGCCAACCAAACAATCCAGACCTACGTATTAGATACAATGAGACCCTCAAAAGATATAAACACACCATTAGGAACAAAACACAAAATTATACCCACAAAATACTCGAAGAAATTGAAAACTCCATTAATCCAAATCAATTCTGGGATATGTGGAATAACCTGAGTACAACACAATTGCAAGCATTACCAATCCAAGATGGCGACATCTGGAGAACACATTTTGAAAACCTCTACAAAGACATCCCAATAAACGAAACAAACCCAAGTCAACATCATGTCACAGAAAAACTCCACACATTAGAAGCAACAATTAAAGACAACCAAAAACCTCTAGACTCCCCAATCACATGTAAAGAACTAGCCACAAAAACAAAATCTCTCCACCGAAAGAAAGCCTGTGGTCCAGACAACATCAAAAATGAAATGCTCAAGTTCAGCAATATGGAGATGCAGGGTGCTGTACTCAAGTTATTCAACATCATATTACGTTCAGGCTGTTTTCCCGATATCTGGTGCCAAGGACTCATCTCTCCCACATATAAAAGTGGAAACAAATCAGACCCAAATAACTGCCGCGGCATCTGTGTCAACAGTTGTCTAGGGAAGTTATTCTGCAGTATTCTAAATAGTAGATTACTGGATTTTCTTAACAAACATAATATCCTTAGAAAAAATCAAATAGGCTTTCTTCCAAAACACCGCACCACCGACCATATCTATACCCTTCACACTCTCATTGAAAAACATATACACCAAACAAAAAATGGGAAAATATTCGCTTGTTTCATTGACTTCAAGAAAGCCTTTGACTCTATCTGGCACGAGGGGCTCTATTATAAACTTCTTCAGTGTGGAATAGGGGGCAAAGTCTATGACCTTATTAAATCGATGTATCTGAAAAATAAATGCGGTGTCAAAATTGGAGACAAACGCACCGGTTTCTTCACCCAGAGGAGAGGCGTCCGGCAGGGCTGCAATTTGAGCCCGACCCTGTTCAACATATACATAAATGAATTAGCAGACATGCTGGAGCAAAGCGAGTCACCGGGTCTCTGTCTCCTGGATGGAGAAGTGAAATCCCTGTTCTATGCGGACGACCTGGTTCTGCTGTCTCCCACAGAACAGGGATTACAGCAACAATTAGACCTACTCGACAAATACTGCCAAAATTGGGCCCTAACAGTAAATCTAAAGAAAACCAACATCATGATTTTTCAAAAAAGGCCCAGGTGTCAGGAAAACAAATACCAGTTTACTCTCAATGATACCATCATAGGACACACTATGAGCTACACTTACCTTGGTCTAACCATTACAGCATCAGGGAGCTTCAGCATAGCAGTGAATGCACTAAAAGAAAAAGCCCGAAGAGCCCTATATGCAATAAAAAGAAAATTCTACAACATCCAAATCCCAATCAAAATCTGGCTCAAAATATTTGACAGCATAATCCTGCCCATTGCGCTGTATGGTAGTGAAGTATGGGGCCCACTCAATCACCATAGCTACACTAAATGGGAAAAACACACAATAGAAGCCCTATATGCAGAATTTTGCCGAAGCATTCTTCGCACCCAAAGGAAAACACCAACAAATGCATGTAGAGCCGAACTAGGCAGATACCCACTGATAATAAACATCCAAAAACGAGCACTAAACTTTCTAAATCACCTCAAATCTAGTTCCCCAGACACCCTTCATTTTAAAGCCCTCCAGACCCAAGAGCTGAACCCAGAAATAAGTCCCCTGAGTCAGTTGTTACTGAAACTAAGTACTCCTACCCAGCCGGACCCTGACCAGTCCCAGACCAACACTGCTCTCCAAACACCAATCCGAGTGAACCAAATCATTAAACAATGCAAAGAAACCTACCTGGAACATTGGAACAAAATAACCAAAAGCCAAAGCAGATTAGAATGCTACCGGGCCCTAAAAAGAAAATATAAACTGGCAGACTATCTCTCGACCATCAGAGACACAAAACAGAGACAGACCCTCACCAGATACAGACTAAGCGACCACCAACTGGCAATTGAAAAAGGAAGATACAAGAAATCCTGGCAACCTAAAGAAAATAGAATATGTGATCACTGTCTGGCCGGCGAGGTTGAGACAGAGGTGCACTTCCTCCTAAAATGCGAAAAATTCAACGAGACAAGAAACATATATTTTGACAAGCTCAGCCTTACAACCCCAGATTTCAAAGAATTGGATGACCTGTCAAAATTAAGAATAGTCCTGGGGGAAGGAGACAGACCATATCTTGGTGCCCAATATGTAACAACATGTCACAACCTGAGGAACAGTGAGTGACTAACGAGCACACCCATAGCATATATACTCTAAAAATGTATAAATCAATACCGAATGTACCCAATGACTGTTTAAATTAATACTGAATGTACCCAACGAGGGTCAACGACTGTTTAAATTAATACTGTCTGTACCCAACGAAGGTCAAAATTGTTTGACACCTACAGAATGTTGGAAACCTGTACTTTTTTTGTTATGTAAGCTTTGGCAATATGGTTCCCTGTAAACTTTCATGCCAATAAAGCATTTGAATTTGAATTTGAATTTGACATGAAAGACAGAGAGAGAGAGAGAGACATGAAAGACAGAGAGAGAGAGAGAGAGACATGAAAGACAGAGAGAGAGAGAGAGACATGAAAGACAGAGAGAGAGAGACATGAAAGACAGAGAGAGAGAGAGAGATGTATGTACCCAACAAATGTCAAATCGATTGACACCTACAGAATGTTGGAAAACTGTACCTTTTTGCTATGTAAGCTTTGGCAATATGGTTCTCTGTAAACTTTCATGCCAATAAAGCATTTGAATTGGAATTGGAATTGGAATTGGATGAAAGACAGAGAGAGAGATGAAAGACAGAGAGAGAGAGATGAAAGACAGAGAGAGACATGAAAGACAGAGAGAGAGAGCTGAAAGGCTGAGAGAGGTGAAAGACAGAGAGAGAGAGACATGAAAGACAGAGAGAGAGAGACATGAAAGACAGAGAGAGAGAGAGAGAGAGAGAGATGAAAGACAGAGAGAGAGAGATGAAAGACAGAGAGAGAGAGAGACATGAAAGACAGAGAGAGATGAAAGACAGAGAGAGAGAGAGATGAAAGACTGAGAGAGAGACATGAAAGACAGAGAGAGAGAGATGAAAGACAGAGAGAGATGAAAGACAGAGAGAGAGAGACATGAAAGACAGAGAGAGAGAGACATGAAGGACAGAGAGAGAGAGACATGAAGGACAGAGAGAGAGAGACATGAAAGACAGAGAGAGAGAGAGACATGGAAGACAGAGAGAGATGAAAGACAGAGAGAGAGAGAGATGAAAGACTGAGAGAGAGATGAAAGACTGAGAGAGAGATGAAAGACTGAGAGAGAGATGAAAGACAGAGAGAGAGAGAGACATGAAAGACAGAGAGAGAGAGACATGAAAGAGAGAGAGAGAGAGAGACATATGGTTCTCTGTAAACTTTCATGCCAATAAAGCATTTGAATTGGAATTGGAATTGGAATTGGAGAGAGAGATGAAAGATAGAGAGAGAGAGAGATGTATTGATTTCTTTGTGGGTTCAATGACGAGACATTTATGAAAGAGAATGAGTTTTAATCTAAAGTCTGTTCCACTCTTTATACAGCATTTCAGGAGACACCCTGCTAGTGATGCATCTAGAACAAAACTGAAACCAAACTAAACTGCCATGCTTGTCTCAGTCACATGCCCTCTGCTGGTCAGGCACAAGCAATCAATACATGCAATCATGCTGGTAAGGCATCATAATCGAACAGGCAAATACCATCTGTGATAAAAAATAATAACTTCCGGGAAGTTATGTCATCACTTCCTGTGAACTGTGAACTATGAACTGTGTACATACCTCACTTCCTGTCATGTGTCACTTCCTGTTGGACTGGTATAAATACTGGTCTGTTCAGTATTGTAAGAGGCTTCTACCAGAGGCATGGTAAAGACCTCTCTTGTATATAGTGTGTTTAAAAGTTACTTAAAGCTTACTTTAAAGTTACTTGATGGTAAGCCTCCTTTTTCTTACATCAATTTAAGTAACTTAGTATTTACACTCACAAATACTAGACCTTCGGACAAACTCGGAATTAAGGATCCAGGGAACCACCCATCATGGAGAAAATCCTTAGACCTATTCGTCTGGACTTGGACCCGAATGCACCAGCAGCTGGCAGGGTATGGAAGCATTGGTACCGTACTTTTGAGAATTTTCTGGATGAATGTGAAGCAGATGCTCCTGCTAGATTGAAGATACTTATCAATTATGTGACCCCAAAAGTGTTCGAATATGTTGATGAATGGGATAATTACGATGAGGTGATTCAGGCACTTAAGAAACTGTATGCCAAGACCCCAAATGAGGTCTATGCTAGACATCTACTGGCCACAGCCCGACAAGGGCCAGGGGAATCAATTGACGAATTTCTGCAAGAACTTCGCAGGCTCAGCGTAGATTGTAACTTTCAGGCAGCCTCAGCTGAGCTGTACCGCCAAGAAATGATTCGTGATGCTTTCATCTGCGGGATTGCCTCTCCATTTATACGCCAGCGTCTACTAGAAAGTAAAACACTTGAGCTACAAAAAGCTTTTGACCTAGCTTGTTCACTGGATTTGGCAAAGAGAAATGCAGACCTCTATCAGCTGCCCAGATCTCGATCTGCTGCTGTAGCTGCAACCAGACAATTCAAGCGGTCTCAGGTGAACCCTATCATGGGGGAATCTAATTCTGATAATTCTGATGAAGAAGAGGAGGACGACCCCACTTTAGCAGCCTCTTGGCAATCTAGGAAGGAATGCTTCTTTTGTGGAGATGCTTTTCACCCTAGGAAAACCTGCCCTGCTCGCAATGCAATCTGCAGTTATTGCGGGAAAAAAGGACACTTTGCTAAAGTTTGCCTATCAAGGGCCTCTACGAGGGCCAATCCAGCTAAGGCCTACCGAACTGCCCCAATTAGGGCCTATCAAGATGCTCCAGCTAGGACCTATCAAGCTTCCTCTCGAGCTCTCTCCCGAAGAAGCACACCGAGAGTTTTAGCCACTCTCTGTGCAACGACACCAATTACAGCTGCTTGCCCACAGAACCTGTCTCATGCAGCCACAAAAATTTCAATTAAAGGGCATACCTTAGATGCCTTAATTGACTCAGGAAGTACTGATAGTTTCATTAAGGAACAGATTGTTGCGAAATTGAAACTACATGTCTTCCCATCGGACCAGGCAATTGCGATGGCCCAGTCATCACTTAATACCAGAATCTCCGGCTTTTGTGTTGTTGATATGACACTTCATGGTCGTATGTATCCCTCCACCCGACTTTCGGTGCTCAAGGACTTATGTAGTGATCTCCTCTTAGGACTGGACTTCCAAAAACAGCATAAGAAACTCACCATTGAGTTTGGTGGATCCAAACCCGGACTTACTATTTCTAATATACCGTCTAAATTACCATTTTGTGCATTATCAGCAGCTTCACTTGATGAACCCTCATTATTTGCCAGTATTCCGCCTCAATGCCAACCGATAATAACAAAATCGCGGCGCTTTAATCAGGAAGACCAATCTTTTATTGCGGCTGAAATCTCTCGACTTCTAGCAGAGGATATCATTGAACCATGTTCGTCGCCCTGGCGGGCTCAAGTCGTCATTGTCAAGAACCCTCTAAAACCTCACAAACAGCGACTATGCATCGATTATTCGCAAACCATCAATCAATATACCGACTTGGACGCCTACCCATTGCCACGCATTGATGATATGGTTAATAAACTGGCCGAATACAAAGTGTTCTCAACTTACGATTTAAAAAGTGCCTATCATCAGTTACCCTTGAAGGTCTCAGATAAGCAGTACACAGCCTTTGAGGCTAATGGACGGCTGTACCAATTTCGTCGCCTCCCATTCGGGGTTACTAATGGAGTGGCTGTCTTTCAACGGGCAATGGATGGCCTGGTTAAGCAGGAAAACCTAAGGGACACTTTTCCCTATCTTGATAACATTACCATTGCAGGTCACGATCAACAGGAACACGACTCCAACCTCCAAAAATTTCGGGATGCCCTCCATCGCCGTAATTTGACCCTGAATGAATCCAAATCTGTTGAGTCGCAACTGACCATCAACATCCTTGGCTACTGCGTAGGCAATGGTATCATTAAGCCAGACCCAGAAAGACTTCGCCCGCTCCAAGAGCTCCCGTCACCTAAGAATCCGGCTTCTTTACGTCGGGCTCTCGGTCTGTTTGCATACTACGCTAAATGGATTCCTCATTTTTCGGACAAAATCCAACCCTTGCTGCATGCTAGATCATTTCCACTGGGAACAGCGGCTGTTGCAGCCTTTAACCTTCTCAAAAAACAGTTGGAGAAAGCGCCTCTTCACTCCATTGATGAGAATCTCCCTTTCGTGGTTGAATGTGATGCCTCGGAGGTGGCGATCTCGGCTACTCTGAATCAGGAAGGTCGTCCTGTAGCATTTATGTCCAGGACCTTACAAGGTGCCGAGCTACATTATCCTCCGGTTGAGAAAGAAGCCACAGCCATCATAGAGGCAGTACGGAAGTGGAACCATTTTCTAGCTCGCCAGCACTTTACATTGATCACGGACCAACGATCAGTCGCCTTCATGCTCGATAATCGAAAACGAACCAAAATTAAGAATAATAAAATACAACTTTGGAGGATGGAACTGGCCTCTTTTGGTTATACCATTCTCTATCGGCCTGGCAAGGAGAATGTGGCCCCGGACACCCTCACACGGGCATTCTGCTCCACTATGTCATCCTCCACCCTCATGGATGTCCACAATGGTTTGTGTCATCCTGGCGTTACGCGCATGCTACATTTCGTACGATCACGGAATCTCCCTTTTTCCACTGGAGATGTAAAGAAAATATGCTCAGAATGCCGGCTTTGTGCGGAATTAAAACCTCAGTTCTTCCGCCCCTCAGATGGTATACTCATACATGCAACCCAACCGATGCAACGACTTAGCATCGATTTTAAGGGCCCAGTGCCCTCTTCAACTCGGAACACATATTTGCTCACCATGATCGACGAATATTCACGTTTTCCGTTTGCCTTCCCCTGCTCCAATATGCTGGTGTCCACAGTAATCTGCTGCCTTGAGCAGGTATTTTCTCTCTGTGGCATGCCGGCTTATATTCACTCAGATCGGGGTCCATCCTTTATGTCGAGGGAACTCAAGGACTACCTCTCAGAACGGGGAATTGCTACAAGCAAAACAACACCATACCATCCCATCGGAAATGGGCAGGTAGAGAGGTATAACGGTATCATCTGGAATTCCGTACGTCTCGCTTTAAGATCTCGGGGCCTACCAGACCAGCAATGGGAAACAGTGCTTCCGGATGCATTGCACTCTATACGGTCCCTGCTTTCTACAGCCACAAATACTACACCTCATGAGCGGTTCTTTGGATTCCAGCGTCGCTCATCTCATGGGACATCACTCCCGTCATGGCTAACTACTCCTGGACCTGTATTACTCCGAAGATACGTTCGGACGTCTAAAAATGACCCTCTTGTAGACGAGGTCGAACTAACCGATGCCAACCCCACCTATGCAAACATACGATATTCCGACGGCCGAGAATCTACCGTATCATTACGGGATCTGGCTCCCTGCCCACCAGGACCTAGTGGGACATCGGGTGATGGCATTTCACCAGGAAACTCTTGGGACCTATCGGGTACCCCTCTCCAGGATCCTGATCGGACACCAACTAGCTTGGTGCCGGTAGAACCCCGTGCTCAAGGTTGCGACCCTCCCAGTACCACGCATGAAAGTACTGGTCCGCCACAGACCAGCTCTGCACCTCCCTCTGAACAGAGGCAGTCTGACTTTGAACCTATTGGGGCTCGTACTCGAAGCCATGATCTCCCCGACCCTTCACAGGGCAATCCAGGCCACACGGACTCTGGCCAATGGCCAACCGCATGTAAGCGGACCAGCGACCCTCTACGACGGGAACCCAAATGGGTGCGACTCTTCCTTGTTCGGCGGCTGCGGACCAAAAGGTAGACCACAGCCTCCTAAACCTGCAGGAGGGAAGAATGTGATAAAAATAATAACTTCCGGGAAGTTATGTCATCACTTCCTGTGAACTGTGAACTATGAACTATGAACTGTGTACATACCTCACTTCCTGTCATGTGTCACTTCCTGTTGGACTGGTATAAATACTGGTCTGTTCAGTATTGTAAGAGGCTTCTACCAGAGGCATGGTAAAGACCTCTCTTGTATATAGTGTGTTTATAAGTTACTTAAAGCTTACTTTAAAGTTACTTGATGGTAAGCCTCCTTTTTCTTACATCACCATCTCTATTTGCTGACATCATTACAAAAGACATGAAAGACAGAGAGAGAGAGAGAGACATGAAAGACAGAGAGAGAGAGAGACATGAAAGATAGAGAGAGAGAGAGACATGAAAGACAGAGAGCGAGAGAGAGAGAGACATGAAAGACAGAGAGAGAGAGAGACATGAAAGACAGAGAGAGAGAGACATGAAAGACAGAGAGAGAGAGACAGAGAGAGAGAGAGACATGAAAGACAGAGAGAGAGAGAGAGAGAGAGATGAAAGACAGAGAGAGATGAGAGAGAGAGAGAGAGAGAGAGATGAAAGATAGAGAGAGAGAGAGAGACATGAAAGACAGAGAGAGAGAGAGACATGAAGACAGAGAGAGAGAGACATGAAAAAGAGAGAGAGAGAGACATGAAAGACAGAGAGAGAGAGAGATATGAGAGAGAGAGAGAGAGACATGAAAGACAGAGAGAAAGAGAGACATGAAAGACAGAGAGAGAGAGAGAGACAGAGAGAGAGAGAGACATGAAAGACAGAGAGAGAGAGAGACACGAAAGACAGAGAGAGAGAGAGATGAAAGACAAAGAGAGAGAGAGATGAGAGACAGAGAGAGAGAGAGAGAGAGAGAGAGAGAGAGAGAGATGAAAGACAGAGAGAGAGAGAGACATGAAAGACAGAGGGAGAGAGAGAGATGAAAGACAGAGAGAGAGAGAGAGAGATGAAAGACAGAGAGAGAGAGAGACACGAAGGGCAGAAACAACAAAAACCCAATGCAAACTCAATTGCTACTTGGCCCTAAACAGACAATACAACATGGCTGAATACCTGACCATGGTAAAGGATAACAAACTGAGAAAAAGCTTGACAAGGTACAGACTTAGTGAACATAGCCTGGCCATCGAAAAAGGCAGACACAGGCAGACCAGGCTGCCAAGAGAGGACAGGATATGCTCTCACTGCAGTCAGGGAGTGGTGGAGACAGAGATGCACTTCCTCACAGCCTGTGGAATATATCAGGGCATTAGGGAGAATTTCTACCAAAAATTCTCACAAATATGCCCTGAATTCAGAAATTTGAATGACGACCAAAAACTCCCATACCTACTAGGGGAACAGAGAAACTGTGTAACCTTAGCGGCACACTATGTTACAGCTTGCCATAAACAGAGGGACAACCAGTAAACCTAAGAAAAGAGTATATATAAATTATGCGAATGTATATTTATACACTCAGGGATATATCTGTTTATACACTGTATGAATAGATCTGCGTTTATGTGTTCAACCATAAATGTATTTTGATGCTTTGGCAACAAAAGGTGTACCTTATCATGCCAATAAAGCGATTTGAATTGAATTGAATTGAATTGAGAGAGAGAGACATGAAAGACAGAGAGAGAGAGAGAGACATGAAAGACAGAGAGAGAGAGAGAGAGACAGAGAGAGAGAGAGAGAGAGATGAAAGACAGAGAGAGAGACATGAAAGACAGAGAGAGAGACACGAAAGACAGAGAGAGAGAGAGAGAGACATGAAAGACACAGAGAGAGAGAGACATGAAAGAGAGAGAGAGAGAGACAGAGAGAGAGAGAGACACGAAAGACAGAGAGAGAGAGAGACACGAAAGACAGAGAGAGAGACATGAAAGACAGAGAGAGAGAGAGACATGAAAGACAGAGAGAGAGAGAGAGAGAGACATGAAAGACAGAGAGAGAGAGAGACATGAAAGACAGAGAGAGCGAGATAGACATGAAAGACAGAGAGAGCGAGATAGACACGAAAGACAGAGAGAGAGAGAGACATGAAAGACAGAGAGAGAGAGAGTGGAATAGGGGGCAAAGTCTATGACCTTATTAAATCGATGTATCTGAAAAATAAATGCGGTTTCAAAATTGGAGACAAACGCACCGGTTTCTTCACCCAGAGAAGAGGCATCCGGCAGGATTGCAACTTGAGTCCGACCCTGTTCAACATATACATAAATGAGTTAGCAGACAAGCTGGAGCAAAGCGAGTCACCGGGTCTCTGTCTCCTGGATGGGGAAGTGAGGTCCCTGTTCTATGCGGACGACCTAGTTCTGCTGTCTCCCACAGAACAGGGATTACAGCAACATTTAGACCTACTCGACAAATACTGCCAAAATTGGGCCCTGACAGTAAATCTAAAGAAAACCAACATCATGATTTTTCAAAAAAGGCCCAGATGTCAGGAAAACAAATACCAGTTTACTCTCAGTGATACCATCATAGGACACACTATGAGCTACACTTACCTTGGTCTAACCATTACAGCATCAGGGAGCTTCAACATAGCAGTGAATGCACTAAAAGAAAAAGCCCAAAGAGCCCTATATGCAATAAAAAGAAAATTCTACAACATCCAAATTCCAATCAAAATCTGGCTCAAAATATTTGATAGTATAATCCTGCCCATTGCGCTGTATGGTATGGGCCCACTCAATCACCGTAGCTACACTAAATGGGAAAAACACACAATAGAAGCCCTACATGCAGAATTTTGCCAAAGCATTCTTCGCACCCAAAGGAAAACACCAACAAATGCATGTAGAGCCGAACTAGGCAGATACCCACTGATAATAAACATCCAAAAACGAGCACCAAACTTTCTAAATTAGCTCAAATCTAGTTCCCCAGACACCCTTCATTTTAAAGCCCACCAGACCCAAGAGCTGAACCCAGAAACGAGTCCTCTGAGTCAGTTGTTACTGAAACTAAGTTCTCCTACCCAGCCGGACCTTGACCAGTCCCAGACCAACACTGCTCCCCAAACACCAATCCGAGTGAACCAAATCATTAAACAATGCAAAGAAACCTACCTGGAACATTGGAACACAATAACCAAAAGCCAAAGCAGATTAGAATGCTACCGGGCCCTAAAAAGAGAATATAAACTGGCAGACTATCTCTCGACCATCAGAGACACAAAACAGAGACAGACCCTCACCAGATACAGACTAAGCGACCACCAACTGGCAATTGAAAAAGGAAGATACAAGAAATCCTGGCAACCTAAAGAAAATAGAATATGTGATCATTGTCTGGCCGGCGAGGTTGAGACAGAGGTGCACTTCCTCCTAAAATGCGAAAAATTAAACAAGACAAGAAACATATATTTTGACAAGCTCAGCCTTACAACCCCAGATTTCAAAGAATTGGATGACCTGTCAAAATTAAGAATAGTCCTGGGGGAGGGAGACAAACCATATCTTGGTGCCCAATATGTAACAACATGTCACAACCTGAGGAACAGTGAGTGACTAACGAGCACACCCATAGCATATATACGCTAAAAATGTTTAAATCAATACCGAATGTACCCAACGAATGTTTTAAATTAATACTGAATGCACCCAACGAGGGTCAACGACTGTTTAAATTAATACTGTCTGTACCCAACGAGGGTGAAAAACGTTTGACACCTACAGAATGTTGGAAACCTGTACTTTTTGTTATGTAAGCTTTGGCAACATGGTTCCCTGTAAACTTTCATGCCAATAAAGCATTTGAATTGAATTGAATTGAAAATTGAGAGAGACATGAAAGACAGAGACAGAGAGAGACATGAAAGACAGAGAGAGACATGAGAGACAGAGAGAGAGAGAGAGACATGAAAGACAGAGAGAGAGACATGAAAGACAGAGAGAGAGAGAGACATGAGAGACAGAGAGAGACATGAAAGACAGAGAGAGAGACATGAAAGACAGAGAGAGAGAGAGAGACATGAGAGACAGAGAGAGAGAGAGACATGAAAGACAGAGAGAGAGACATGAAAGACAGAGAGAGAGAGAGACATGAAAGACAGAGAGAGAGAGAGACATGAAAGACAGAGACAGAGAGAGACATGAAAGACAGAGACAGAGACATGAAAGACAGAGAGAGAGAGAGACATGAAAGACAGAGAGGGAGACATGAAAGGCAGAGAGAGAGACATGAAAGACAGAGAGAGAGACATGAAAGACAGAGAGAGAGAGAGACATGAGAGAGAGACACGAAAGACAGAGAGAGACACGAAAGACAGAGAGAGACACGAAAGACAGAGAGACACGAAAGACAGAGAGAGACACGAAAGACAGAGAGAGACACGAACAGGGAGGGCAGAACTAGGCCAATATCCATTACTAATTACTATCCAAAAAAGAGCCACAAAATTTTGGAAACACCTAAAAATGAGCAACCCCCACTGCTATCATTACGAAGCCCTGAAATGCCAAGAGAGGACCATAAAGAAGAATACCCTCAGTCAACTAGTCCTGGGGCTCAGTGAAGCAACCACTAACACTACTAACAATAACCAGCCCCAGGACAGTGACATCGTAGCACAGAGAATTCGACCCAACACAATTGTCACTAAGCAAAAGGAAAAATACCTGTCATACTGAGCAGAAACAACAAAAACCCAAAACAAACTCAATTGCTACTTGGCCCTAAACAGACAATACAACATGGCTGAATACCTGACCATGGTAAAGGATAGCAAACTGAGAAAAACCTTGACAAGGTACAGACTTAGTGAACATAGCCTGGCCATCGAAAAAGGCAGACACAGACAGACCCGGCTGCCAAGAGAGGACAGGATATGCTCTCACTGCAGTCAGGGAGTGGTGGAGACAGAGGCACTTCCTCACAGCTTGTGGAAAATATCAGGGCATCAGGGAGAATTTCCACCAAAAATTCACACAAATATGCCCTGAATTCAGAAATTTGAATGACGACCAAAAACTCCCATACCTACTAGGGGAACAGAGAAACTGTGTAACATTAGCGGCACACTATGTTACAGCTTGCCATAAACAGAGGGACAACCAGTAAACCTAAGAAAAGAGTATACACAAATTATACGAATGTATATTTATACACTCAGGGATACATCTGTTTATACAATGTATGAATAGATCTGCGTTTATGTGTTCAACCATAAATGTTTTCCGATGCTTTGGCAACATAAGATGTACCTTATCATGCCAATAAAGCGATTTGAATTGAAAAAAAAAATTGAATTGAGAGAGACATGAAAGACAGAGAGACATGAAAGACAGAGAGAGAGACATGAAAGACAGAGAGAGAGACATGAAAGACAGAGAGAGAGACATGAAAGACAGACAGAGAGACATGAAAGACAGACAGAGAGACATGAAAGACAGAGAGAGAGAGACACGAAAGACAGAGAGAGAGAGATGAAAGACAGAGAGACAGAGAGAGACATGAAAGACAGACAGAGAGACATGAAAGACAGAGAGAGAGAGAGAGACATGAAAGACAGACAGAGAGAGAGAGAGGCATGAGAGAGAGAGAGACACGAAAGACAGACAGAGAGACATGAAAGGCAGAGAGAGAGACGAAAGACAGACAGACATGAAAGACAGAGAGAGAGAGAGAGAGACAGAGAGAGAGAGAGACATGAAAGACAGAGAGACATGAAAGACAGAGAGAGAGACATGAAAGACAGAGAGAGAGAGAGAGACAGGAGTTATTTGATACTCTCCACATGGAAATCAGCCATTTCCAGGCCCAAGGAAAGGTGCTACTATGTGGGGACCTAAATGCAAGGACCGGATGTGAACCTGACTTCATAGACCCACAGGGCAACAACCATGTGTTTGGCCAGACCCCTCTATATGTCACACCAGCCATCGCAAATCGGAACAACCTCGATTGTGAAATAAATAAAAGCGGTAGGGAGGTAGTGCAACTCTGCCGAGCCTTAGGCCTGTACATAGTTAACGGTAGGTTCAGAGGGGACTCCTTAGGGAGACTCACATATTCCTCAACTCTTGGGTCTAGTGTGGTGGATTATACAATCACTGACCTGGACCCCTGCGATATCAACGCATTCACTGTCAGGCAGCAATCCCCCCTCTCAGACCATAACCAAATAAATGTGTACCTTAAATTTTCTGCCCAAACTACAGACACAAAAAAGGAACCCAGTAAGCTACATAAAATAAACCAGACATACAGATGGGCACCAGACAGTGGAGATAAATTCATCACAGCACTAAATTCACCTGATCTCACAAGTAAAATATCAAAATTTAAAGAAAATCTATATGAGGTCACCAGAGATGGTGTAAACATGGCCATAGAGGATATAAATATGATCTTCCATGAGGCAGCTGTAAAAGCCGACCTTGTGAAACAGAAGAGGAAACGTTACAAAAGACAAAATAAAAATGAGAAATGGTTTGACCACGAATGCAAAAATGCCAGAAAAGACCTGAGAAAAATATCAAACCAAAAGCATCGCCAACCAAACAATCCAGACCTACGTATTAGATACAATGAGACCCTCAAAAGATATAAACACACCATTAGAAACAAAACACAAAATTATACCCACAAAATACTCAAAGAAATTGAAAACTCCACTAATCCAAATCAATTCTGGGAAATGTGGAATAACCTGAGTACAACACAATTGCAAGCATTACCAATCCAAGATGGCGACATCTGGAGAACACATTTTGAAAACCTCTACAAAGACATCCCAATAAACGAAACAAACCCAAGTCAACATCATGTCACAGAAAAACTCCACACATTAGAAGCAACAATTAAAGACAACCAAAACCCTCTAGGCTCCCCAATCACATGGAAAGAACTGGCCACAAAAACAAAATCTCTCCACCTAAAGAAAGCCTGTGGTCCAGACAACATCAAAAATGAAATGCTCAAGTTCAGCAATATGGAGATGCGGGGTGCGGTACTCAAGTTATTCAACATCATATTACGTTCAGGCTGTTTTCCCGATATCTGGTGCCAAGGTCTCATCTCTCCCATATATAAAAGTGGAAACAAATCAGACCCAAATAACTACCGCGGCATCTGTGTCAACAGTTGTCTAGGGAAATTATTCTGCAGTATTCTAAATAGTAGATTACTGGATTTTCTTAACAAACATAATATCCTCAGAAAAAATCAAATAGGCTTTCATCCAAAACACCGCACCACCGACCATATCTATACCCTTCACACTCTCATTGAAAAACATATACACCAAACAAAAAATGGGAAAATATTCACTTGTTTCATTGACTTCAAGAAAGCCTTTGACTCTATCTGGTACGAAGGGCTCTATTATAAACTTCTTCAGTGTGGAATAGGGGGCAAAGTCTATGACCTTATTAAATCGATGTATCTGAAAAATAAATGCGGGGTCAAAATTGGAGACAAACGCACCGGTTTCTTCACCCAGAGAAGAGGCGTCCGGCAGGGCTGCAATTTGAGCCCGACTCTGTTCAACATATACATAAATGAATTAGCAGACATGCTGGAGCAAAGCGAGTCACCGGGTCTCTGTCTCCTGGATGGAGAAGTGAAATCCCTGTTCTATGCGGACGACCTGGTTCTGCTGTCTCCCACAGAACAGGGATTACAGCAACAACTAGACCTACTCGACAAATACTGCCAAAACTAGGCTCTAACAGTAAATCTAAAGAAAACCAACATCATGATTTTTCAAAAAAGGCCCAGGTGTCAGGAAAACAAATACCAGTTTACTCTCAGTGATACCATCATAGGACACACTGTGAGCTACTTACCTTGGTCTAACCATTACAGCATCAGGGAGCTTCAGCATAGCAGTGAATGCACTAAAAGAAAAAGCCCGAAGAGCCCTATATGCAATAAAAAGAAAATTCTACAACATCCAAATCCCAATCAAAATCTGGCTCAAAATATTTGACAGCATAATCCTGCCCATTGCGCTGTACGGTAGTGAAGTATGGGGCCCGTTAAATCACCATAGCTACACTAAATGGGAAAAACACACAATAGAAGCCCTACATGCAGAATTTTGCCGAAGCATCCTTCGCACCCAAAGGAAAACACCAACAAATGCATGCAGAGCCGAACTAGGCAGATACCCACTGATAATAAACATCCAAAAACGAGCACTAAAATTCCTAAATCACCTCAAAACTAGCTCCCCAGACACCCTTCATTTTAAAGCCTTCCAGACCCAAGAGCTAAACCCAGAAAAGAGTCCCCTGAGTCAGCTGCTACTGAAACTAAGTACTCCTACTCAGCCGGACCCTGACCAGTCCCAGACCAACACTGCCGTCCAAACACCAATCCGAGTGAACCAAATCATTAAACAATGCAAAGAAACCTACCTGGAACATTGGAACAAAATAACCAAAAGCCAAAGCAGATTAGAATGTTACCGGGCCCTAAAAAGAGAATATAAACTGGCAGACTATCTCTCGACCATCAGAGACACAAAACAGAGACAGACCCTCACCAGGTACAGACTAAGCGACCACCAACTGGCAATTGAAAAAGGGAGATACAAGAAATCCTGGCAGCCTAGAGAGAATAGAATATGTGATCAATGTCTGACCGGCGAGGTTGAAACAGAAATGCATTTCCTCCTAAAATGCAAAAAATTCAACACATCAAGAAACATATTATTTAACAAGCTCAGCCAAACAACCCCAGATTTCAAGGATTTGGATGACCTGTCAAAATTAAGATTAGTCCTGGGAGAAGGAGACAGACCATACCTTGGTGCCAAATATGTAACAACATGTCACAACCTGAGGACTGTTTAAAATTAATACTGAATGTACCCAATGATGTACAAAGACTGTTTAAATTAATATTGTTTAAAAGTAATATCGTATGTACCCTACAAGGGTCAAAATTGTTTGACACCTACAGAATGTTGGAAAACTGTACTTTTTTGTTGTGTAAGCTTTGGCAATATGGTTCTCTGTAAACTTTCATGCCAATAAAGCATTTGAATTGAATTGAATTGAATTGAATTGAGAGAGAGAGTGAGACATGAAAGACAGAGAGACATGAAAGACAGACAGAGAGACATGAAAGACAGACAGAGACATGAAAGACAGACAGAGACATGAAAGACATAGAGAGAGAGAGACATGAAAGACAGAGAGAGAGAGAGAGAGACATGAAAGACAGAGAGAGAGACATGAAAGACAGAGAGAGAGACATGAAAGACAGAGAGAGAGGGACATGAAAGACAGAGAGAGACACGAAAGACAGACAGAGAGACATGAAAGACAGAGAGAGAGGGACATGAAAGACAGAGAGAGAGAGAGGGACATGAAAGACAGAGAGAGAGAGAGACACGAAAGACAGAGAGAGAGAGAGGGACATGAAAGACAGACAGACATGAGAGACAGAGAGAGACATGAAAGACAGAGAGAGAGAGAGACATGAAAGACAGAGAGAGAGACATGAAAGACAGAGAGAGAGACATGAAAGACAGAGACAGAGAGAGAGAGAGAGACAGAGAGAGAGAGACATGAAAGACAGAGACAGAGAGGGACATGGGAGACAGAGAGAGAGAATTTATAAAGTGCCTTTCACATTTTTGGGAGGCCTCAAAGTGCTCCACGGCCAAGAAATTGCCTTTGACATGCAACCATTTTTTGTTCTGAAGGCAACCAATATGCGCACAGCAAGATCCCAAAAGAGCAATGATAAAAAATAACGCGAAAATTGATGTGCAAATGCTGCAAGTTCATGAAATCACTTTCGCGAAAGCTCACGGCAGGGCCAGCGTAATCCGGCCAGCGCGTTGTGGCGATCCGCAGCACACGGGATACTTCTCTCTGATTTGCGCGTCAATCGCAGCGTCCGTTGTTCAGACGCCGTTACTTTTTGTTTTCAGGTGACACCTGGCCAACTCCAGCTCCCTCAATTCCACTCACTCCTTAGCACCTTAAATTAGTGACTCCCAGTTTTGGGCAATGAACTCTAAAGTGCATAAAACTGCTTATCTCCTGTCGTGACTGTTTACATCATTTACTGAAGTGACCACACAAGAAGACCAGTGTTCATAATTTAATCATTTTATCAGGCAATCAGTCAGGCGAGTTCGCCTCAATTGCTCCAATTCAGCTCTGAAACGCAGGAAGTCAATATCTCAAAAAGGACACACCCATATATTCATCAAAACAAAAGATGAGACAACAGATGCTTACCAATGCCCAATAGATTACAAGTTATCTTCTTTTTTCCCCCTTTGGCATAATCTGATAAATCTACTGAAAGTAACCAAGGAGAGATTAGCTCTTGCAGCAAAAACAAGGATCGAAATATTTGTAACATTCTTAACTGTTAACGCCACTAAAGCTTACAAAAGCGACCGAAAATTGAACAATCCCACCGCCGTTCGTCGACAGCACATTAAAAACAAAAGTCATCCTGTGCCCTTTTTCCCCCTCGTTTCAGTTTTATCTTTCAGTTTCTGGTGTTTGCGGTGAGCTTTTAATTTCTCGCTCCCTGTTGTTGAAAAAGGGTTCCTCCTTTTTCTCCATGGTGTCAGCCAGTGGCTCAGTGTGGTAGCACCCTCGCCTCGGAGTCATGAAGGTTGTGGGTTCAAGTCTCTCTCCCGGGACTGTGAGCACGTAAAGCTAGGCTGAAATTTATCTAAATGGAGAAAAACTGCAAAGTGCTACAGTACAAAGGGATCTGGGGGTCCTGGTGCATGAAACACAGAAGGTTAGTATGCAGGTGCAGCAGGTGATCAGGAAGGCCAATGCAATCTTGGCTTTTATTGCAAGGGGGATGGAGTATAAAAACAGGGAAGTCTTGCTGCAGTTATACAGGGTATTGGTGAGGCCACACCTGGAATACTGCGTGCAGTTTTGGTTTCCATATTTAAGAAATGATATACTTGCTCTCGAGGCGGTTCAGAGAAGGTTCACTCGGTTGATTCCGGAGATGAGGGGGTTGACGTATGAGGAAAGGTTGAGTAGGTTGGGACTCTACTCATTGGAGTTCAGAAGAATGAGAGGCAATCTTATCGAAACATATAAGATTGTGAGGGGGCTTGATCGGGTGGATGCAGTGAGGATGTTTCCACTGATGGGTGAGACTAGAACTAGGGGGCATAATCTAATAAGGGGCTGCCCTTTCAAAACTGAGATGAGGAGAAACTTCTTCACTCAGAGGGTAGTAAATCTATGGAATTTGCTACCCCAGAGAGCTGCGGAAGCTGCAACATTAAATAAATTTAAAATGGAGATAGACAGTTTCCTAGCAGATAAGGGAATTAGGGGTTACGGGGAGAGGGCGGGGAAGTGGACGTGAGTCTAGATTCGGATCAGCCATGATCCTATTGAATGGCGGAGCAGGCCCGAGGGGCCGTATGGCCTACTCCTGCTCCTACTTCTTATGTTCTTATGTATGTATATGTATGTATGACACTCCCAGTGCTGTACTGATGGAGTGCTGCCCTGTCGGAGGTGCCGTCTTTTGGATGAGACATTAAACCGAGGCCCCGTCTGTTCTCTCAGGTGGATGTAAAAGATCCCACGGCCACTATTTCGAAGAAGAGCAGGGGGGTTAACCCCGGTGTCCTGGGGCCAATATTTATCCCTCAATCAACATAACAAAAAACAGATTATCCGGTCATCATCACATTGCTGTTTGTGGGAGCTTGCTGTGCGCAAATTGGCTGCTGCGTTTCCTACATCACAACAGTGACTACGCTTTAAAAGTACTTAATTGACTGCAAAGTGCTTTGAGACATCCGGTGGTCGTGAAAGGCGCTATATAAATGCAAGTCTTTCTTTTTTATTGGTGGAAATGGAGAGGTAGAATGACATAGTGCACAGGGTGGGGGGAAGGTGGCTCTGCCTAACCAGCCGAGAGTCTCAGTCCCTTTCTCGGTCCACTTGGCAGAACCGCTACAACTGGTCCTATGTCCTGCAGCACTTCCCATTCTGCATTCCTCGATACTCACGTTCCCTCTCTAGCTGTTTGCTAATCAGGGCCTCTCCACAACTTACACTTTGTGCCCTCTGCTCTGTTAATTGAATCTTTACTATCTCATTCTCAGCTTGCAGGCGGCCCCTGGCTACAGAAACCCTGAAGCCGAGCCACCGAACAAGCCGTCTGCTGTTCTGAAATCTTGCCCTTAAGCTCCTCGATTTCATTCTCCTTTGATTTGTTGCACTGTGCTGAGCACTGTTCTAACTGCTTGGTCGAGACTGGACAGGTTATAGATACTCCTTGAACCCTCAAGAGCTTTAAGAGTCTTTGGACTCCTCAACCAAGAGGGCTTTAATGCATTTAAATGCGTCTCTCTGGCCAACGCAAATTCTACTGAAGGATAAATTTCTCCAAACTCTCATCATCGAGGGCAGGTTTTAATTCTATCATGGCTTTACTGCAACAGGCCAGTGCTGAAAGCTGGCAGAGCGCTCAAAGCACTGACCCTACCTAACAGAGAATTCAGGTTGCGACCCTTAAGTCTGCGTTCTATGATGCACCAACACAATGCCAGGCTGGGGTCCCAACTGTTGGAGGAGGGGGGGGGTCTTATTAATAATTCACTCCTTCAAAGCAATAAGGTTCTTAAACATGGAAGATCAGGTGTCATACGTTTATTAATCGTACAGTACTGAAACATACACGTAAAAGGCAATACTAACAATGATCCCTGATGGGTATCCGAACGTGCTACCATTCTCAGCTGAGTATTTTAGACCTTTACGAATCCAAATACTAATTATAAACCGCCAATTTATCTACATTTCTCTATGTGACAATCCACAAAATTCTGCATTACATAATTATATAAAGGTTAAGCTACAACTCCATATAAAGGAAAATGTAATTGACTTATCGCTTACCAATAACTTTAGCTATCCTTACTTGACAAGCTCCTTTTTTGCACTGAGTGAACAAGAGCAGGGGCGGGGGGTGGGGGGGTGGGGGGGGTGGTTATGCTTCAACTGTATAAAACACTAGTTAGGCCTCAGCTAGAGTACTACATGCAGTTCTGGTCACCACATTACAGGAAAGATGTGATTGCACTAGAGAGGGTACAGAGGAGATTTACAAGGATGTTGCTGGGAGTAGAGAATCTTAGCTATGAGGAAAGACTGGATAGGCTGGGTCTGTTTTCCTTGGAACAGAGGAGGCTGAGGGGAGACCTTATTGAGGTGTATAAAATTATGAGGGGCATAGATAAAGTGGATAGAAAGGACCTATTTCCCTTAGCAGAGGAGTCAAAATCCAGGGGGCACAGATTTAAAGTAATTGGTGGAAGGTTTAGAGGGGATTTGAGGGGAAATTTCTTCACCCAGTGGGTTGTGGGGGTCTGGAACTCACAGCCTGAAAGGGTGGTAGAGGCAGGAACCCTAACCACATTTAAAATGTACTTGGATGTGCGCTTGGGATGCTGAAACCTGCAGGGCTACGGACCAAGAGCTGGGAAGTGGGATTAGGCTGGATCGCTCTTTGTTGGCCGGCGCGGACACAATGGGCCGAAATGGCCTCCTTCCGTGCTGTAACTTTTTATCATTCTATCTATGATTCTAAATAGAACTCCCTTATTTTCTTACCTTATCCACAGTTTCACTCTTGCTCCATGCAATTGCTATTCTACTGAGTGAAACCTTTAATGATAAAAGTCTGCCTTTGTTCCTGCATTATCTGTGCCAATTTTTTAAAAAGGATGATGTATGCCCAGAGGTTTTTCTTTGCCGGGGTAACTGTTTCCCCCCCACACAAATGGCGTGTCTTTAATTAGACCTCGTGCTTACTCCAGCCTGAAACTGTCCACAGCTGCAGGATCAGCCCCCGGCCCAAAACCCAACAATGGTACTTTAAATTGGCTTAAACGCTCCTGCTAAACAGCCAAAGGCTAAAGGTTAACATCACTACAACATAAAAAAAGAAATCAATAGCAGTATAACATTAGTTGACTTCAGGACAGTCTGAAACTGCCCCCCTCAAACTGAGTTGTAACACTTTTCTGCTGCCCCCAATCCCATCAGGGAGAAAATCATGGATTGAAAATTGGTTAACGGACAGGAAACAGAGAGTAGGAATAAACGGGTCTTTTTCGGGGTGGCAGGCGGTGACTAGTGGGGTACCGCAGGGATCGGTGCTTGGGCCCCAGTTATTCACAATATATATCAATGATTTGGATGAGAGAACCAAATGTAATATTTCAAAGTTTGTTGACGACACGAAACTAGGTGGGATTGCGAGTTGTGAGGAGGATGCAAAGAGGCATCAAGGCGATTTAGACAAGTTGAGTGAGTGGGCAAATAAATGGCAGATGCAGCGTAACGTGGATAAATGTGAAGTTATCCACTTCAGTAGGAAAAACAGAAAGGCAGAGTATTATTTAAATGGTGATAGATTGGGAAATGTTGATGTACAGAGGGACCTGGGTGTCCTTGTACACCAGTCACTGAAAGCAAACATGCAGGTGGAGCAAGCAGTTAGGAAGGCAAATGGTATGTTGGCCTTCATTGCAAGAGGATTTGAGTACAGGAGCAAGGATGTCTTACTACAGTTATATAGGGCCTTGGTGAAACCACACCTGGAGTACTGTGTGCAGTTTTGGTATCCTTACCTCAGAGGGTGGTTAACCTGTGGAATTCTCTACCACAGAAGGCTGTGGAGGCCAAGTCACTGAATATATTGAAGAAGGAGGTAGATAGATTTCTCGACACAAAAGACATCAAGGGGTATGGGGAGAGAGTGGGAATATGGTATTGAGATAGAGGATCAGCCATGATCATATTGAATGGCGGAGCAGGCTCGAAGGGCCGAACGGCCGACTCCTGCTCCGATTTTTCTATGTTTCTAAAATACACATTCCACTGATTATGACTGGCGACATGGATTAAGTCATTTATTCTTTAAGATGCGGCTGCGTGCAATGTTCCCGTTAGGCTGTGCGGCCGTGCAGTGGTCTTGAGGTCCCGTGTCAGCTGCTCAACGGCTATTACATGGAAAAATTTGAAATTTGAAGGGAGCTGTGCAGCCCATTAATGGGGCCGCACAGCCCCTGAAAAAAATTAAGTGGGGGTGGGGGGCATTGACTGCGTGGTGCGATTCAGTCCAACCACCATATTGTAACCAGCCTACGGAATAAAGCGAGTTTGGTATTTGCCCTACAATTTAAGCTGGACTTTTGAATTATTAATTGCGACCGTGCGACGTGATTGCGTGGCTCAAAGACTGGTGTGGGAGAAATGGGTTTCGATTCCTGGGACAGTGACACCAGTACTGGGGAAAGTGGGATCTGTATCGTTGGGATGGTCTTCACCTGAACTGTGCTGGGACCAGTATTCTGGCGAGTCGTATAACTAGGTCGGTAGAGAGGGCTTTAAACTAAATATTGGGGGCATCGGATCAAATTTGGGAAGATGTGATAAATCAAAGATTAGAGACAAGGCAATAGAGAAAGGTATTAATATGGAAAATGATAAACAGACCGTGACAGGAAGGGATAGAGAGTACAAATCTAAGAGTAAATCAACAGATAAGGTTAGAGGTTACAAAAATAATGAAAGGACAAAACTGAAGGCTCTGCATCTGAATACACGTAGCATTCGAAACAAAACAGATGAACTGATAGCGCAAATGGAAATAAATAAGTACGATCTGATAGCCATTACAGAAACATGGCCGCAGGATGACCTAGATTGGGACCTGAATATTGAAGGGTACATGACATTTAGGAAGGACAGGGAGCTAGGAAAAGGTGGAGGGGTGGCTCTGTTAATTAATGATGGTATTGGTACAATAGAGAGGGATGACCTAAGTTCAGGAAACCAGGATGTAGAAGTGATTTGGGTAGAGATAAGAAATGATAAAGGCAAGAAGTCACTTGTGGGAGTGGTGTACAGGCCCCCTAACAGTAACCACACAGTAGGATGGAGTATAAAGGAAGAAATAATGGGAGCTTGTCAGAAAGGTACAGCAATAATCATGGGGGATTTTAAGATACATATAGACTGGAAAAATCAGATGGGCAAAGGTAGCCTCGATGAGAAGTTCATGGAATGTTTTCGGGATAGTTTCTTAGAAGAGCATGTTCTGGAGCCAACCAGAGAGCACGCTATACTAGACCTAGTATTGTGCAACGAGATAGGATTCATTACTGACCTCATAGTGAAACGCCCCTAGGTAGCAGCGATCATAATATGATTGAATTTTACATCCAGTTTGAGGGAGAGAAGAGTGGGTCCAAGACTAGTATTTTAAACTTAAATAAGGGCAATTATGAGGGCATGAAAGCAGAGCTAGCTAAAGTGAACTGGCAAATTAGGTTAAGGGATAGGTCAATAGAGTTGCAATGGCAGACATTTAAGGGGATATTTCAAAATACACAGAATCTATACATTTCAACGAGAAAGAAAAATTCCAACTAAAAAAGTTAAAGATAGTATCAAACTTAAAGAAAAAGCATATAATTGTGCAAAGATGGGTGGCAGGTCAGAAGATTGGACAGAATATAAAAAACAGCAAAGACTGACTAAAAGATTAATAATGAGAGAAAAATTAGAGTACGAGAGAAAGCTAGCTAGAAATATAAAAACTGATAGTAAGAGTTTCTACAGATATTTTAAAAAGAAGAGTTAACAAAGTGAGCGTTGGTCCTATAAAAAGTGAGTCTGGGGAATTAATAATGGAAAATAAGGAGATGGCAGTTGAATTGAACAGGTATTTTGCATCGGTCTTCACTATAGAGGATACAAGTAACATCCCAGAAATAGCTGTAAATCAGGAAATGGAAGGGAGGGAGGAACTCAACAAAATTATAATCACCAGGAAAGTGGTACTGAGCAAACTGTTGGAGCTGCGGGCTGACAAGTCCCCGGGTCCTGATGGACTTCATCCTAAAAAAAGTGGCTAGTGAGATAGTTGATGCATTGGTTTTAATTTTCCAAAATTCCCTAGATTCGGGGAAGGTTCCATTAGATTGGAAAATAGCGAATGTAACTCCTTTATTCAAAAAGGGAGGGAGACAGAAAGCAGGAAACTACAGGCCAGTTAGCTTAACATCTGTCATAGGGAAGATGTTAGAAGCTATTATTAAAGACGTTATAGCAGGGCATTTAGAAAAGTTCAAGGCAGAGTCAACATGGTTTTGTGAAAGGGAAATCATGTTTAACCAATTTATTGGAGTTCTTTGAGGAAGTAACATGTGCTGTGGATAAAAGGGAACTGGTGGATGTGCTGTACTTAGATTTCCAGAAGGCATTTGATAAGGTGCCACATCAAAGGTTATTGCAGAAAATAAAAGCTCATGGTTAGGGGGGAACATATTGGCATGGATAGAAGATTGACTAGCTAACAGCAAACAGAGAGTAGGCATAAATGGGTCATTTTCTGGTTTGCAAGATGTAACGAGTGGTGTGTCACAGGGATCAGTGCTGGGGCCTCAACTTTTTACAATTTATATAAATGACTTGGATGAAGGGACTGAAGGTATGGTTGCTAAATTTGCTGATGACACAAAGATAGGTAGGAAAGTAAATTGTGAAGAGGACATAAGGAGGCTACAAAGGGATATAGATAGGTTAAATGAGTGGGCAAAGATCTGGCAAATGGAGTATAATGTGGGAAAATGTGAAATTGTCCATTTTGGCAGGAAGAATAAAAAAGAAGCATATTATCTAAATGGTGAGAGATTGCAGAGCTCTGAGATGCAGAGGGATCTGGGTGTCCTAATGCATGAATCGCAAAAGGTTAGTATGCAGGTGCAGCAAGTAATTAGGAAAGCTAATAGAATGTTATTGTTTATTGCGAGGGGAATTGAATACAAAAGTAGGGAGGTTATGCTTCGATTATACAGGGCATTGGTGAGCCCACATCTGGAGTACTGTGTACAGCATTGGTCTCCTTATTTAAGGAAGGATGTAAATGCGTTGGAAGCAGTTCAGAAAAGGTTTACTAGACTAATACCTGGAATGGACGGGTTGTCTTATAAGGAAAGGTTGGACAGGCTAGGCTTGTATCCGCTGGAGTTTAGAAGAATAAGAGGTGCCTTGATTGAAACATATAAGATCCTGAGGGGTCTGGACAGGGTGGATGCGGAGAGGATGTTTCCTCTTGTGGGAGAATCTAGAACTAGGGGTCACTGTTTAAAAATAAGTGGTCGCCCATTTAAGACAGAGATGAGGAGAATTTTTTTCTCACAGAGGATCGAGAGTCTTTGGAACTCTCTTCCTCAGGGGGCGGTGGAAGCAGAGTCTTTGAATATTTTTAAGGCAGAGGTAGATAGATTCTTGGTAAGCAAGGGGGTGAAAGGTTATCCGAGGTAGGTGGGAATGTGGAGTAATCAGATCAGCCATGATCTTATTGAATGGCGGAGCAGGCTCGAGGGGCCGAGTGGCCTACTCCTGCTCCTAATTCGTACGTTCATATGCATGTTTGTAAACAATTCCCATGGAAGATTTGCTCCAGTACGAGTAGCACAATGGCAAGTCTCATTGATAAAGAATTGGGCTGACGGGGCCCGTTACATAAAGCGCAAAAGGGCACTCTTCCCCCTTTCCTGGAGGAACCGTGGGCACAACGCTGACGATTTCGCCCACCGTTCTATCCTCTACTTCTGAAATGAGCATGAAAGGCATCAGCAGGCAGCCCTTTGGAAGTTATTATGAATCAATCGCTGCTTACAGTTCAAGGGCGACCAGTTTCAGTGGTTCTGTTTTGCTCTCGGTGCTGAAGTAAGGGTAGATGGGCTCGGCGAATGTTTCACTGAAGGTGTAGATGTGAGACATGCTTTCGGCATTGTAGAACGACACCTGCCCTTCCTCATAGTCCAGGTAGACCCCCAGCTTCTTTGGCGTCACGCCGAGGGACAGCACGGTGCGAGGGGTGGTGAACGCGGTGTACTCCTTATCCCACAGCCCCACCGCCCAGACGCCGCTCTCCGGGATCGCCTTGCGGGTCACTGAGGCCTTGGCGGCGCCCACGTCCCAGGCGGCGTTGCTGCCCACCTCGACCTCCCAGTAGTGCTGGCCCGCCGTGAAGCCCTGCGACGCCAGGACACTGAGCAGGAAACTAAAGCGCTTGGGGAGGTCGGGCAGCTTCCGCCAGTCGCCGCGCCGCACCTGGGTGTCTTCGTTCGAGAGGATGAGGCGGGGGTGCGCCGTCTGCGGGTCCAAGGTCAGGAAGGCTGGAACTGAACAAGAAGAGAAGGTCATGTCTCCGTTGCTCGCTTGTTTAGAGAGACAGCGGTGAGGGGGGGGTGTGAGACGGGCGGGGTGCGTGATGGGCGGAGGGTGTGACGGGCAATAACATAAGATAAGAACATAAGAAACAGGAGCAGGAGTAGGCCATTCGGCCCTTCGAGCCTGCTCCACCATTCAATGAGATCATGGCTGATCTTCTGCCTCAACTCCATTCACCGGCCCTATCGCCATATCCCTTGATGCCCTTACTAGTCAGAAATCTATCGACTTCTGTTTTGAATATACCCAATGACTGAGCCTCTGGGGTAGAGAATTCCAAAGATTCACCACCCTCTGTGTGAAGAAATTTCTTCTCACCTCAGTCCTGAATGGCCGACCCTTTATCCTGAGGCTATGGCCCCCGGTTCTAGACTCTCCAGCCAAGGGAAACATTCTCCCAGCATCCACCTTATCAAGCCCTGTAATCATTTTGTATGCTTCAATGAGATCCCCTCTCACTCTTCTGAATTCAAGAGAATACAGGCCTAGTTTACTCAATCTCTCCTCATACCACAGTCTCACCATCCCAGGAATCAATCTCGTGAACCTTCGTTGCACTCCCTCTATGGCAAGTATATCCTTCCTTAGGTAAGGAGACCAAAATTGTACACAGTACTCCAGGTGTGGTCTCACCAAGGCCCTATATAATTCGAGTAAGACTTCTTTACTCCTGTACTCAAATCCTCTTGTAATGAAGGCCAGCATACCATTTGCCCTCCTAATGGCTTGCTGCACCTGCACATTCACTTTCAGTGACTCATGTACAAGGACACCCAGGTCCCTTTGAGCATCTGCATTCCCCAATCTTTCACCATTTAGGAAATACTCTCCCTTTCTGTTTTTTTCTACCAAAGTGGATAACTTCACATTTATCCACAATATATTCCATCTGCCATGTTCTCGCCCACTCACTGAGCCTGTCGAGATCCCCTTGAAGCCTCTTCACATCCTCTTCACAACTGACACTGCCACCTAGCTTTGTATCATCAGCAAATTTGGAAATGTTACATTTAGTCCCCTCATCCAAATCATTGATATAGATTGTGAATAGCTGGGGCCCAAGCACTGATCCTTGCAGTACCCCACTAGTCACAGCCTGCCATTCTGAAAAAGACCCGTTTATCCGTACTCTTTGTTTTCTGTCTGTTAACCAATTCTCAATCCATGCTTGTATTTTACCCCCAATTCCATGTGCCCTAATTTTGTTTACCAACCTCTTGTGTGGGACCTTATCGAAGGCCTTCTGAAAATCCAGATACACCACATCTACCGGTTCCCCTTTGTCTACTCCACTAGTTACATCCTCAAAGAACTCCAATAGGTTTGTCAAACAGGATTTCCCTTTCATAAATCCATGTTGACTCTGCCCAATCTTTCTATTAGTTTCTAAGTGCCCAGTTATTGCATCCTTTATAATAGATTCCAACATTTTCCCAACTATTGATGTGAGGCTAACAGGTCTGTAGTTCCCCGTTTTCTCTCTCCCTCCTTTCTTAAATAGCGAGGTTACATTTGCTATCCTCCAATCTGCAGGAACCGTTCCAGAATCTATAGAATTTTGGAAGATGACAACCAATGCGTCCACTATCCCAATGGCCACCTCTTTCAAAACCCTAGCATACAGGTGGAGCTTTTATTGAAAAGAAAGACTTGCATTTATATAGCACCTTTCACGACCACCGGACGTCCCAAAGCGCTTTACAGCCAATGAAGTGCTTTTTGAAGTGTAGTCACTGTTGTAATGTAGGAAACGCGACAGCCAATTTGCACACAGCAAGCTCCCACAAACAGCAATGTGATAATGACCAGATAATCTGTTTTTGTTATGTTGATTGAGGGATAAATATTGGCCAGGACACCAGGGATAACTCCCCTGCTCTTCTTCGAAATAATGCCGTGGGATCTTTTATGTCCACCTGAGAGAGCAGATGGGGCCTCGGTTTAATGTCTCATCCAAAAGATGGCACCTCCGACAGTGCAGCACTCCCTCAGTACCGCACTGGAAATGTCAGCCTAGATTCTGTGCTCAAGTCTCTGGAGTGGGACTCGAACTCACGACCTTCTGACTCGGAGGCGAGGGTGTCTACCCACAGAGTCCCAGCAGACACAACTGAGACTGTTGCCCCATGTCCACTGCCGGGCTCGCCCAGGATGAGGAGGTCACAGTGGGAGCAGCGGTGGTTTTCATTCCCATAATCTACAACCGCAGGGCGAAAAAAACCTCTGCCACCAACGAAAAGATTGCTCATCCCTCAGCTTTATGATGCATCGCCGTGGTTCTAATAAGTAGAAAGGATGGCACAGTTGGATATTGCTTCTCTATGAAAACCGTTAAAAAAAGCAACCCTTCCGATCTCTAGCCATTCTCTCCGTTATATTTACGATTCTGCGGCGTGACATTGAATAAAGGAAAAACAGAGTTCGGGCAAGTATGTCGAGTGATTTGGTTTTCTCTATCCTCTCACTGAACACATATGGATATTTTGTACCCAACCCTATGTGGTAAAACCCTCCTTCAGAGAACTCAGTGAAACCAATTGGACAATGGATTGCATTTAATACTGAGCTCACATAAGCATTAGCCTGTGATAATATAAAGCGGGGCAACTGTATGCAAAGTCCTTTGGAACAAAATGGCAGGGCAATTTTGACCAAAAAACCCAAACATGGGGCCAACATTTGACTTCCCGTGGGCGGATGTCTCCGACCTGCAAAAATTCTATGAATGTACCTGGTGGCCCGGGAGATACGGAGACTCGCGCTCCTGGGCCTCTCCGGGTACGCTCGGGCAGAGCTCCACGTATCCCGGGGGTGAACGCGGTTTGAAAGTGCCCCTGGGACCACTGGGGTCGGCCCAACCAATAAAAGAAGGGAAGCCCCATTCATACTTACGGGTGTTTTGTACGTACGGAATCCCCAGAAGTATGAATGGGGTTCACTTAAAAAATACCCCAACACATGAAATAAAAAAATGTTTAAATGACATATTTTAAATGAATTAAAATGCCATTTAATTAAATATTTTAATCAAAAATTTAATGTTTATTTTGAAAAAAATAGTTTTTTACGGGGCTCAAAATAAACTTACCTTATTGAAGAGTATTTTTAATTTATAAATGAGTGATAAAGTTTTATTTTTCTGTTTTTTAAAACTCTTATGCTGGTGAAAGCAAGCCTTGCGCTGATTCTACCAGGCGTAAGAATTTCACAGGCATTCAGCGGGCGGCAGTTGGGCAAATAACGCAACTCTCCGCCCGCCCGCGGAGGCCCATCTCCCGGGGCTGTGGAGGATCTGTCGAGAGGATTCCTGACAGATCGCACATTCCTGGTTTTAGCACGTGCGCTTCGCAGGCCTAAACCCGGAACCTGCGCGGCCCCTACAGGCGCGAACACACCTCATTCGTACCCATAGGGATCGCAAAATACGGCCCATGATAATTGATTAAAATAGCTAACATCACCGCGATATTTTCTGGAGGATTGCTTAGAATCCTACAGCGCAGAAGCAGGCCATTCGGCCCATCGTGCCTGTGCCGGCTCTTTGAAAGAGCTATCCGATTAGGCCTACTCCCTTGCTCTTTCCCTGTAACCCTGCAAATTTATCCTTTCCAAGTATTTATCCAATTCCCTTTGAAAGTTACTACTGAATCTGCTTCCACTGCCCTTTCAGGCAGCGCATTGCAGATCAGAACAACTCGCTGCGTAAAATAAATTCACCTCATCTCCCCTCTGTTTTTTTTTGCCAATTATCCTTAAATACTCTGGTTACCAACCCTTCTGCCAGTGGAAACAATTTCTCCTTATTTACCCTTCATCAATTTGAACACCTCTATTAAATCTCCCCTTAGCCTTCTCTGCTCTGAGGAGAGCAATCCCAGCTTCTCCAGTCCATCCACGTAACTGAAGTCCCTCATCCCTGGTCCCATTCTAGTGAATGTCCTCTGTGCTCTCGCTCCAAGGCCTATTCAAATATACATGATACTGATCTTTGAAATCACGTTGCTCATATTTCAGTTGCTTCGCTTGCAATCACATGGTTAGCAAACCTTGAAGTTGACGAAATTTCAGTAGAATACTTTCCATTTAGGGCCATAACTAAGACCACCTATTTCCACCTCAGTAACATCGCTGGTCTCCGCCCTTGCCTCAGCTCATCCGCTGCTGAAACCCTGATCCATGCCTTTGTTACCTCTAGACTTGACTATCCCAACGCACTCCTGCCTGGCCTCCCACATTCCACCCTACGTAAACTTGAGGTCATCCAAAACTCGGTTACCCGTGTCCTAACTCGCACCAAGTCCCGTTGGCCCATCACCCCTGTGCTCGCTGACCTACATTGGCTCCCGGTTAAGCAGCGCCTTGATTTTAAAATTCTCATCCTTGTTTTCAAATCCCTCCATGGCCTCAGCCCTCACTATCTCTGTAATCTCCTCCAGCCCTACAACCAACGTTGTCTGCCGATCCCGGGAACTGGCTTTTCCAATGTGAAATTTCGTGCATGCGTGAAACTGTGAATGGGCCGCACAGCCTGTTAAAGGGACCGTGCACCCAAATTTAAAATTGGGGCGAACATTGCCTACAACCTCCCCGAGATCGCCGCGCTCCTCTAATTCTGCCCCCTTGAGCCTCCCTGATTATAATCATCCCACCATTGGCAGCTATGCTTTCAGCTGCCAAGGCTGTAAGCTCTGGTATTCCCTGCCTAAACTTCTCCGCCTCGCTACCTCTCTCTCCTCCTTTAATACACTCCTTAAAACCTGCCCCTTTGACCAAGCTTCCTGCCCTAATATCTCCTTATGTGGCTCGGTGCCACACGTTGTTTGATAATCGCTCCTTTCTACGCTAAAGGTGCAATATAAAAACAAGTTGTTGTTGTTAAACTTGCCTGGATTGATAACCTTTAGCATCCGTTTCCACACCGTATACTGCAGAGGTCCAAGAGATTCATGTAGATTCAGATTAACACCGACTTCTGTGGGTTTGACGTACGTCACCTCCGTTCTGTGTAAATAGTGACATTTGTGCAATGTCATTGAATCTAATTGAATGTTGTCTGTAATCTTTCATTAAAAACATATACATCAGAAATATATGAATAAACTGCGGGTTGGGTGAGATATTCCATTCTTATTTAAATATGAATTCAAAGTATGCTTGGCGAGATAACGCTTTGGTGAGCTTTCAAATACGACTACTTTCATAGGACAGGAAAAGCTTATAATGGGATCTCTAGCTTGACTATCAATTCGACGGCCTCCTGAGATTCCGAGTGGAGAGCTGAGGTGCCTCCCGTCAACAGATCTTAGTGGAGTGGGCAGGTCGGTGTGATGTGTTCCGCGGTGTGGGACTCATGGCTACAGTCGCACTTTGGGCCGCCCCTCATCTTCCACTTGTGGGGCAGGTCGCTGCATCGCCCGTGCCCTGGGCGGATTGGGTCGAGCGCTGTGCTCCGGGTGGATTGGGTCCAGCGCTGCGCTCCGGGCGGATTGGGTCGAGCGCTGTGCCCTGGGCGGATTGGGTCGAGCGCTGTGCCCCGGGCGGATTGGGTCGAGTGCTGTGCCCCGGGCGGATTGGGTCGAGTGCTGTGCTCCGGGCGGATTGGGTCGAGCGCTGTGCTCCGGGTGGATTGGGTCGAGCGCTGTGCCCCGGGTGGATTGGGTCGAGCGCTGTGCCCCGGGTGGATTGGGTCGAGCGCTGTGCTCCGGGCGGATTGAGTCGAGCGCTGTGCTCCGGGCGGATTGAGTCGAGCGCTGTGCCCCGGGTGGATTGAGTCGAGCGCTGTGCTCCGGGCGGATTGGGTCGAGCGCTGTGCTCCGGGCGGATTGGGTCGAGCGCTGTGCCCTGGGCGGATTGGGTCGAGTGCTGTGCTCCGGGCGGATTGAGTCGAGCGCTGTGCCCCGGGTGGATTGAGTCGAGCGCTGTGCTCCGGGCGGATTGGGTCGAGCGCTGTGCTCCGGGTGGATTGGGTCGAGCGCTGTGCCCCGGGCAGATTGGGTCGAGTGCTGTGCTCCGGGCGGATTGGGTCGAGCGCTGTGCTCCGGGTGGATTGGGTCGAGCGCTGTGCCCCGGGCGGATTGGGTCGAGCGCTGTGCCCCGGGCGGATTGGGTCGAGCGCTGTGCCCCGGGTGGATTGGGTCGAGCGCTGTGCTCCGGGCGGATTGGGTCGAGCGCTGTGCTCCGGGCGGATTGGGTCGAGCGCTGTGCTCCGGGTGGATTGGGTCGAGCGCTGTGCCCCGGGTGGATTGGGTCGAGCGCTGTGCCCCGGGTGGATTGGGTCGAGCGCTGTGCTCCGGGCGGATTGAGTCGAGCGCTGTGCTCCGGGCGGATTGAGTCGAGCGCTGTGCCCCGGGTGGATTGAGTCGAGCGCTGTGCTCCGGGCGGATTGGGTCGAGCGCAGTGCTCCGGGTGGATTGGGTCGAGCGCTGTGCCCTGGGCGGATTGGGTCGAGTGCTGTGCTCCGGGCGGATTGAGTCGAGCGCTGTGCCCCGGGTGGATTGAGTCGAGCGCTGTGCTCCGGGCGGATTGGGTCGAGCGCTGTGCTCCGGGTGGATTGGGTCGAGCGCTGTGCCCCGGGCGGATTGGGTCGAGTGCTGTGCTCCGGGCGGATTGGGTCGAGCGCTGTGCTCCGGGTGGATTGGGTCGAGCGCTGTGCCCCGGGCGGATTGGGTCGAGCGCTGTGCCCCGGGCGGATTGGGTCGAGCGCTGTGCCCCGGGTGGATTGGGTCGAGCGCTGTGCTCCGGGCGGATTGGGTCGAGCGCTGTGCTCCGGGCGGATTGGGTCGAGCGCTGTGCTCCGGGCGGATTGGGTCGAGCGCTGTGCTCCGGGCGGATTGGGTCGAGCGCTGTGCTCCGGGCGGATTGGGTCGAGCGCTGTGCCCCGGGTGGATTGGGTCGAGCACTGTGCTCCGGGTGGATTGGGTTGAGCGCTGTGCCCCGGGTGGATTGGGTCGAGCGCTGTGCTGCGGGTGGATTGGGTTGAGCGCTGTGCCCCGGGTGGATTGGGTCGAGCGCTGTGCTGCGGGTGGATTGGGTTGAGAGCTGTGCTCCGGGCGGATTGGGTCGAGCACTGTGCTCCGGGCGGATTGGGTCGAGCGCTGTGCCCCGGGTGGATTGGGTCGAGAGCTGTGCTCCGGGCGGATTGGGTCGAGCGCTGTGCTGCGGGTGGATTGGGTCGAGCGCTGTGCTCCGGGCGGATTGGGTCGAGCGCTGTGCCCCGGGTGGATTGGGTCGAGCGCTGTGCCCCGGGTGGATTGGGTCGAGAGCTGTGCCCCGGGTGGATTGGGTCGAGCGCTGTGCCCCGGGCGGATTGGGTCGAGCGCTGTGCTCTGGGTGGATTGGGTCGAGCGCTGTGCTGCGGGTGGATTGGGTCGAGCGCTGTGCTCCGGGCGGATTGGGTCGAGAGCTGTGCTCCGGGCGGATTGGGTCGAGCGCTGTGCCCCGGGTGGATTGGGTCGAGCGCTGTGCCCCGGGTGGATTGGGTCGAGAGCTGTGCCCCGGGTGGATTGGGTCGAGAGCTGTGCCCCGGGTGGATTGGGTCGAGCGCTGTGCCCCGGGTGGATTGGGTCGAGAGCTGTGCCCCGGGCGGATTGGGTCAAGCGCTGTGCCCCGGGTGGATTGGGTCGAGAGCTGTGCTCCGGGTGGATTGGGTCGAGCGATGTGCTCCGGGCGGATTGGGTCGAGCGCTGTGCTCCGGGTGGATTGGGTCGAGCGCTGTGCTCCGGGTGGATTGGGTCGAGCGCTGTGCCCCGGGTGGATTGGGTCGAGAGCTGTGCTCCGGGTGGATTGGGTCGAGCGATGTGCTCCGGGCGGATTGGGTCGAGCGCTGTGCTCCGGGTGGATTGGGTCGAGCGCTGTGCCCCGGGTGGATTGGGTCGAGCGCTGTGCCCCGGGTGGATTGGGTCGAGCGCCGTGCTACGGGCGGATTGGGTCGAGCGCTGTGCTCCGGGCGGATTGGGTCGAGCGCTGTGCTCCGGGTGGATTGAGTCGAGCGCTGTGCCCCGGGTGGATTGGGTCGAGCGCCGTGCTACGGGCGGATTGGGTCGAGCGATGTGCTCCGGGCGGATTGGGTCGAGCGCTGTGCCCCGGGTGGATTGGGTCGAGCGCTGTGCCCCGGGTGGATTGGGTCGAGCGCTGTGCTCCGGGCGGATTGGGTCGAGCGCTGTGCTCCGGGTGGATTGGGTCGAGACCTGTGCTCCGGGCGGATTGGGTCGAGCGCTGTGCTCCGGGTGGATTGAGTCGAGCGCTGTGCCCCGGGTGGATTGGGTCGAGCGCTGTGCTCCGGGCGGATTGGGTCGAGACCTGTGCTCCGGGCGGATTGGGTCGAGAGCTGTGCTCCGGGTGGATTGAGTCGAGACCTGTGCCCCGGGTGGATTGGGTCGAGCGCTGTGCTCCGGGCGGATTGGGTCGAGCGCTGTGCTCCGGGCGGATTGGGTCGAGCGCTGTGCCCCGGGTGGATTGGGTCGAGCGCTGTGCCCCGGGTGGATTGGGTCGAGCGCTGTGCTCCGGGCGGATTGGGTCGAGACCTGTGCCCCGGGTGGATTGAGTCGAGCGCTGTACTCCGGGCGGATTGGGTCGAGCACTGTGCTCCGGGCGGATTGGGTCGAGCGCTGTGCCCCGGGCGGATTGAGTCGAGCGCTGTGCCCCGGGTGGATTGGGTCGAGCGCTGTGCCCCGGGTGGATTGGGTCGAGCGCCGTGCTATGGGCGGATTGGGTCGAGCGCTGTGCTCCGGGCGGATTGGGGCGAGCGCTGTGCTCCGGGTGGATTGGGTCGAGCGCTGTGCCCCGGGTGGATTGGGTCGAGCGCCGTGCTACGGGCGGATTGGGTCGAGCGATGTGCTCCGGGCGGATTGGGTCGAGCGCTGTGACCCGGGTGGATTGGGTCGAGCGCTGTGCCCCGGGTGGATTGGGTCGAGCGCTGTGCTCCGGGCGGATTCGGTCGAGCGCTGTGCCCCGGGTGGATTGGGTCGAGAGCTGTGCTCCGGGTGGATTGGGTCGAGCGATGTGCTCCGGGCGGATTGGGTCGAGCGCTGTGCTCCGGGTGGATTGGGTCGAGCGCTGTGCTCCGGGTGGATTGGGTCGAGCGCTGTGCCCCGGGTGGATTGGGTCGAGAGCTGTGCTCCGGGTGGATTGGGTCGAGCGATGTGCTCCGGGCGGATTGGGTCGAGCGCTGTGCTCCGGGTGGATTGGGTCGAGCGCTGTGCCCCGGGTGGATTGGGTCGAGCGCTGTGCCCCGGGTGGATTGGGTCGAGCGCCGTGCTACGGGCGGATTGGGTCGAGCGCTGTGCTCCGGGCGGATTGGGTCGAGCGCTGTGCTCCGGGTGGATTGAGTCGAGCGCTGTGCCCCGGGTGGATTGGGTCGAGCGCCGTGCTACGGGCGGATTGGGTCGAGCGATGTGCTCCGGGCGGATTGGGTCGAGCGCTGTGCCCCGGGTGGATTGGGTCGAGCGCTGTGCCCCGGGTGGATTGGGTCGAGCGCTGTGCTCCGGGCGGATTGGGTCGAGCGCTGTGCTCCGGGTGGATTGGGTCGAGCGCTGTGCTCCGGGCGGATTGGGTCGAGACCTGTGCTCCGGGCGGATTGGGTCGAGAGCTGTGCTCCGGGTGGATTGAGTCGAGACCTGTGCCCCGGGTGGATTGGGTCGAGCGCTGTGCTCCGGGCGGATTGGGTCGAGCGCTGTGCTCCGGGCGGATTGGGTCGAGCGCTGTGCCCCGGGTGGATTGGGTCGAGCGCTGTGCCCCGGGTGGATTGGGTCGAGCGCTGTGCTCCGGGCGGATTGGGTCGAGACCTGTGCCCCGGGTGGATTGAGTCGAGCGCTGTACTCCGGGCGGATTGGGTCGAGCACTGTGCTCCGGGCGGATTGGGTCGAGCGCTGTGCCCCGGGCGGATTGAGTCGAGCGCTGTGCCCCGGGTGGATTGGGTCGAGCGCTGTGCCCCGGGTGGATTGGGTCGAGCGCCGTGCTATGGGCGGATTGGGTCGAGCGCTGTGCTCCGGGCGGATTGGGGCGAGCGCTGTGCTCCGGGTGGATTGGGTCGAGCGCTGTGCCCCGGGTGGATTGGGTCGAGCGCCGTGCTACGGGCGGATTGGGTCGAGCGATGTGCTCCGGGCGGATTGGGTCGAGCGCTGTGACCCGGGTGGATTGGGTCGAGCGCTGTGCCCCGGGTGGATTGGGTCGAGCGCTGTGCTCCGGGCGGATTCGGTCGAGCGCTGTGCCCCGGGCGGATTGAGTCGAGCGCTGTGCCCCGGGTGGATTGGGTCGAGCGCTGTGCCCCGGGCGGATTGGGTCGAGCGCTGTGCCCCGGGTGGATTGGGTCGAGTGCTGTGCTCCGGGCGGATTGGGTCGAGTGCTGTGCTCCGGGCGGATTGGGTCGAGCGCTGTGCTCCGGGCGGATTGGGTCGAGCGCTGTGCCCCGGGTGGATTGGGTCGAGAGCTGTGCTCCGGGCGGATTGGGTCGAGCGCTGTGCCCTGGGCGGATTGGGTCGAGCGCTGTGCTCCGGGTGGATTGGGTCGAGCGCTGTGCTCCGGGCGGATTGGGTCGAGCGCTGTGCCCCGGGCGGATTGGGTCGAGTGCTGTGCTCCGGGCGGATTGGGTCGAGTGCTGTGGTCCGGGCGGATTGGGTCGAGCGCTGGGCCCCGGGCGGATTGGGTCGAGTGCTGTGCTCCGGGCGGATTGGGTCGAGCGCTGGGCCCTGGGCGGATTGGGTCGAGCACTGTGCCCCGGGCGGATTGGGTCGAGAGCTGTGCCCCAGGTGGATTGAGTCGAGCGCTGTGCCCCGGGCGGATTGGGTCGAGAGCTGTGCTCCGGGCTGATTGGGTCAAGCGCTGTGCCCCGGGTGGATTGGGTCGAGCACTGTGCCCCGGGCGGATTGGGTCGAGCGCCGTGCTACGGGCGGATTGGGTCGAGCGATGTGCTCCGGGCGGATTGGGTCGAGCGCTGTGACCCGGGTGGATTGGGTCGAGCGCTGTGCCCCGGGTGGATTGGGTCGAGCGCTGTGCTCCGGGCGGATTCGGTCGAGCGCTGTGCCCCGGGCGGATTGAGTCGAGAGCTGTGCTCCGGGTGGATTGGGTCGAGAGCTGTGCTCCGGGTGGATTGGGTCGAGCGATGTGCTCCGGGCGGATTGGGTCGAGCGCTGTGCTCCGCGTGGATTGGGTCGAGCGCTGTGCCCCGGGTGGATTGGGTCGAGCGCTGTGCCCCGGGTGGATTGGGTCGAGCGCCGTGCTACGGGCGGATTGGGTCGAGCGCTGTGCTCCGGGCGGATTGGGTCGAGCGCTGTGCTCCGGGTGGATTGAGTCGAGCGCTGTGCCCCGGGTGGATTGGGTCGAGCGCCGTGCTACGGGCGGATTGGGTCGAGCGATGTGCTCCGGGCGGATTGGGTCGAGCGCTGTGCCCCGGGTGGATTGGGTCGAGCGCTGTGCCCCGGGTGGATTGGGTCGAGCGCTGTGCCCCGGGAGGATTGGGTCGAGCGCTGTGCTCCGGGCGGATTGGGTCGAGCGCTGTGCTCCGGGCGGATTGGGTCGAGCGCTGTGCTCCGGGTGGATTGGGTCGAGCGCTGTGCTCCGGGTGGATTGGGTCGAGCGCTGTGCTCCGGGCGGATTGGGACGAGACCTGTGCTCCGGGCGGATTGGGTCGAGAGCTGTGCTCCGGGTGGATTGAGTCGAGACCTGTGCCCCGGGTGGATTGGGTCGAGCGCTGTGCCCCGGGTGGATTGGGTCGAGCGCCGTGCTACGGGCGGATTGGGTCGAGCGATGTGCTCCGGGCGGATTGGGTCGAGCGCTGTGACCCGGGTGGATTGGGTCGAGCGCTGTGCCCCGGGTGGATTGGGTCGAGCGCTGTGCTCCGGGCGGATTCGGTCGAGCGCTGTGCCCCGGGCGGATTCGGTCGAGCGCTGTGCCCCGGGTGGATTGGGTCGAGCGCTGTGCCCCGGGCGGATTGGGTCGAGCGCTGTGCCCCGGGTGGATTGGGTCGAGTGCTGTGCTCCGGGCGGATTGGGTCGAGTGCTGTGCTCCGGGCGGATTGGGTCGAGCGCTGTGCTCCGGGCGGATTGGGTCGAGCGCTGTGCTCCGGGCGGATTGGGTCGAGCGCTGTGCCCCGGGTGGATTGGGTCGAGAGCTGTGCTCCGGGCGGATTGGGTCGAGCGCTGTGCCCCGGGTGGATTGGGTCGAGTGCTGTGGTCCGGGCGGATTGGGTCGAGCGCTGGGCCCCGGGCGGATTGGGTCGAGTGCTGTGCTCCGGGCGGATTGGGTCGAGCGCTGGGCCCTGGGCGGATTGGGTCGAGCACTGTGCCCCGGGCGGATTGGGTCGAGAGCTGTGCCCCAGGTGGATTGAGTCGAGCGCTGTGCCCCGGGCGGATTGGGTCGAGAGCTGTGCTCCGGGCGGATTGGGTCAAGCGCTGTGCCCCGGGTGGATTGGGTCGAGCACTGTGCCCCGGGCGGATTGGGTCGAGCGCCGTGCTACGGGCGGATTGGGTCGAGCGATGTGCTCCGGGCGGATTGGGTCGAGCGCTGTGACCCGGGTGGATTGGGTCGAGCGCTGTGCCCCGGGTGGATTGGGTCGAGCGCTGTGCTCCGGGCGGATTCGGTCGAGCGCTGTGCCCCGGGCGGATTGAGTCGAGCGCTGTGCCCCGGGTGGATTGGGTCGAGCGCTGTGCCCCGGGTGGATTGGGTCGAGCGCCGTGCTATGGGCGGATTGGGTCGAGCGCTGTGCCCCGGGTGGATTGGGTCGAGTGCTGTGCTCCGGGCGGATTGGGTCGAGCGCTGTGCTCCGGGTGGATTGGGTCGAGCGCTGTGCTCCGGGCGGATTGGGTCGAGCGCTGTGCCCCGGGCGGATAGGGTCGAGCGCTGTGCTCCGGGCGGATTGGGTCGAGTGCTGTGCTCCGGGCGGATTGGGTCGAGCGCTGTGCCCCGGGCGGATTGGGTCGAGTGCTGTGCTCCGGGCGGATTGGGTCAAGCGCTGTGCCCCGGGCGGATTGGGTCGAGCACTGTGCCCCGGGCGGATTGGGTCGAGCGCTGTGCCCCGGGCGGATTGGGTCCAGCGCTGTGCTACGGGCGGATTGGGTCGAGCGCTGGCCTCCGGGTGGATTGGGTCGAGCACTGTGCTCCGGGCGGATTGGGTCGAGTGCTGTGCTCCGGGCGGATTGGGTCGAGCGCTGTGCTCCGGGCGGATTGGGTCGAGCGCTGTGCTCCGGGCGGATTGGGTCGAGCGCTGTGCCCCGGGCGGATTGGGTCGAGCGCTGTGCCCCGGGCGGATTGGGTCGAGCGCTGTGCTCCGGGCAGATTGGGTCGAGAGCTGTGCCCCAGGTGGATTGAGTCGAGCGCTGTGCCCCGGGTGGATTGGGTCGAGCGCTGTACTCCGGGCGGATTGGGTCGAGCGCTGTGCCCCAGGTGGATTGAGTCGAGCGCTGTGCCCCGGGTGGATTGGGTCGAGCGCTGTGCTCCGGGCGGATTGGGTCGAGCGCTGTGCTCCGGGCGGATTGGGTCGAGCGCTGTGCTCCGGGCGGATTGGGTCGAGCGCTGTGCTCCGGGCGGATTGGGTCGAGCACTGTGCTCCGGGCGGATTGGGTCGAGCGCTGTGCTCCGGGCGGATTGGGTCGAGCGCTGTGCTCCGGGCGGATTGGGTCGAGCGCTGTGCCCCGGGTGGATTGGGTCGAGCGCAGTACTCCGGGCGGATTGGGTCGAGCGCTGTGCTCCGGGCGGATTGGGTCGAGCGCTGTGCTCCGGGCGGATTGGGTCGAGCGCTGTGCTCCGGGCGGATTGGGTCGAGCGCTGTGCCCCGGGTGGATTGGGTCGAGCGCAGTGCTCCGGGCGGATTGGGTCGAGCGCTGTGCCCCGGGCGGATTGGGTCGAGTGCTGTGCTCCGGGCGGATTGGGTCGAGCGCTGTGCTCCGGGCGGATTGGGTCGAGCGCTGTGCTCCGGGCGGATTGGGTCGAGCGCTGTGCTCCGGGCGGATTGGGTCGAGCGCTGTGCCCCGGGTGGATTGGGTCGAGCGCAGTGCTCCGGGCGGATTGGGTCGAGCGCTGTGCTCCGGGCGGATTCGGTCGAGCGCTCTGCTCCGGGCCGATTGAGTCGAGCGCTGTGCCCCGGGCGGATTGGGTCGAGCACTGTGCTCCGGGCGGATTGGGTCGAGCGCTGTGCCCTGGGCGGATTGGGTCGAGCGCTGTGCTCCGGGCGGATTGGGTCGGGCGCTGTGCTCCGGGCGGATTGGGTTGAGCGCTGTGCTCCGGGCGGATTGGGTCGAGCGCTGTGCTCCGGGCGGATTGGGTCGAGCGCTGTGCCCTGGGTGGATTGTGTAGTGTCCGTGTGTTGATAGAGGCACTGAAGACAGGAGTTGGTTCGTAGGTGTTTACTAAGCAAAGTCTGGAGGGGTACCAACGGATATAACACAATATACAGGCTTATATAGCCCGAGTGGCCATTACCGGCATTACAGCACATATGGGGCTCTTAAAGGCACATACACTACAATTCCTCCCCTTTTAGCTAACCAGTACATCATATCTTAAGTAATTATTAATTACATGTTATAAGAAAAATAATATACACATTGCTGTAGTTAATTAATTATAAGTCAGTCTCTCTGGAGGCTCAAATTTCTCTCCACGGATGTTGCCTGACCTGCTGAGTTTTTCCAGCATTTTCTGTTGTTATCTCTGGAGGCTTCCTGACTCGGTCCGGAAAACGCCTCGGTGGTGTAGTAGTTTCTGGTGGTGTAGTAGGTTCTTTTGGCAAGGCTGATTCAGCTTGAATGCCAGTGTCAGGTTCATCGGGTTCCAATATCACCGGATCGGAGGTAGATATGGGTATCTCTACTTCATCGTTCGGCGTATAGAGTTGTGGTGTAGGTTGTCCCTTTTCGGATGACTCTTGGTCAGCATGGTGCCTTATTATGCTTTCTCCGATATCCACGGTATACATCAGTGGTCCTAGTCGTGTGCAGATAGTTCCAGGCTGCCATTTCTCGGTACGGTAGTCCCGGGCCAAAACTTGTTGACCTATCTGGAAGGTTCTAGCTGGCCTTTCATTCATGCCTTGAAACTGCCGGTTCTCCACGTCCCTTCTGATGTTGGGCTTGACCAAATCCAGCCGGCATCTTAGGCTTCTATAGAAGAACATCATGGCGGGAGTTTGGTTGGTAACCATATGTGTTGCATTCCTGTATGCGAACAAGAAGTTATCCACCTTGTGCTGAAGTTTTATGTCTTCATTACCCATGGCCTTTATGGCCTTCTTGAAGGTCTGGACAAACCTTTCAGCCAATCCATTGGTGACGGGATGGTATGGGGCGGACGTGTAGTGCTTAATCCCATTGTTTTTTAAGAACTTCCTGAATTCCTCGGACACAAATTGCGGTCCATTATCAGAACAGATCTGTTCCCGCAGCCCATTCCTGGCAAATATGGTCCTTAATACTGTGATGGTTTTTTCCGTGGTGGTGGAGGACATCTTTATTACCTCCGGCCACTTGGAGTGTGCATCAACCGCGATTAAGAACATTGAGTCCATAAATGGACCAGCAAAGTCGATGTGTACCCTTTGCCAGGGAGATGAGGGCCACTCCCATGGATGTAGAGGGGCTTGTGGTGGAGCGTTTTGGACCTTCTGGCATCCTAGGCAGCTCTTGGTCATTTCTTCGATGTCTCCATCGATACCTGGGCACCATACAAACACCCTGGCTAGGTTCTTCATTTTCACTCCACCCAGATGCCCCTCGTGAAGCTCCTTTAGCACTTTATCCTGGAGTTTGGGTGGAATCACCACTCTGGATCCACACATCAAGGTTCCTCGGCACACTGACAGCTGTTCTCTTCTTTGCGAGAATGCTGGCAACAGTGGTTCGCCATGTGCTGGCCATCCCTTCACTGTCAAATCGTAGACTCGTGAGAGAGTCGGGTCATTTCTCGTTTCCCTTTCAATGGCAGAATTTGTTACTGGTAGACATTCCACTATGGTAGAGTGCAACATCTCCACTGGGTCCACTGTAGGTGCCTCTTCTACCGTTGGCAACGGTAGGCACGATAAACCGTCAGCATTCCCATGCTGTTTTGATCCTTTGTATTCCATGTTGTATTGGTGTGCCCCTAGAAAAAGGGACCACCTCTGTAGCCTTTGCGCTGTCATAATGGGAACACCATTTTTAGGGTTGAATATGGAGATGAGGGGTTGATGGTCAGTCAATAAGGTAAATTTTTGTCCGTGTAGGTAATGGTTGAATTTCTTCACTCCCCATACCAGGCTGAGTGCTTCCCTGTCGATTTGGGCATACTTACGCTCAGCTGAGTTCAATGAGCGTGACGCAAAAGCTATCGGCCGTTCCGAGCCATCAGGGAATTTATGCGATATACTGCTCCTATGCCCTAAGGGGATGCATCGCACGCCAGTCTGATTGGCAGTGATGGGTTGTAATGAGCCAAAACTTCTTTGGATGTGATTAAGTCTTTGCATTTATGGAAGGCACGTTTGCAGTCTTCGTTCCATTTCCAAATTACTCCTGTTTGTAGCAGTTCATTAAGAGGGTGTAGAAGAGTTGATAAGTTCAGTAAAAATTTATGATAGTAATTTATTAATCCCAGGAACGACCTTAATTGTGAAACATTTTCAGGTGCTGGGGCTTTTATGACCACTTCAATTTTTTCAGGTGACTTATGCAACCCTTCCTTAATTATTATGTGGCCACAATACGGTATTTGATTTCGGAAAAATTTGCACTTGGGGCGATTTGCTCGTAGGCCCCGTTCTCTCAGCCTAGTGAGCACCTGCTCCAAATTGGCAAGGTGCTCGTTGTCGTTTTCTCCTGTTACAAGGATGTCGTCTAGGTAGCATTGAGTCCCCGGAATCCCTTGGAGGACTTGCTCCATAGCTCTTTGCCAGATAGCTGGAGCGGATGCTACTCCGAAAACCAGTCGATTGTACTGGTACAGACCTTTGTGTGTATTTATCGTGAGATATTTTTTAGAGGCCTCTTCAACCTCCATCTGTAGATATGCCTGTGCCAAGTCAATTTTGGCGAAACGTTTCCCTCCGGATAGTGAGGCGAAAATATCTTCTATCCTCGGAAGAGGATACTGTACCGTGTGAAGGACCGGGTTTACAGTCACCTTGAAGTCTCCACAGATGCGAATTTTTCTCTGTTCTTCAGATTTATCATTCTTCAATGCTTTCTTCATGACTGGGACGATGGGTGTTGCCCACTCGCTCCAATCTATTTTAGATAATACGCCTGCATTTTCCAAATTCTCCAGCTCTGCCTCGACTGCTGGACGAATTGCGTATGGCACTGGTCTTGCCTTAAAAAACTTGGGAATTGCTGCATCTTCCACTTTTATTGAGGCGGTGATGCCTTTCAAGGTTCCTAGTTTCTCTTGAAACACTTCCTTGGCGTTGGCCAAGATGTCTTTTAATCGTTCAGGTATTACGTCATCATTTTTTTCCTTACTGGTCACCGTCAGTGCCTGAATGGAGTGCCAGTCTAAACGTATTTTCCTGATCCATTCACATCCCAACAGCGGTGGACCACCATCTTGTAGAACGTATAAATACAACTTCTGTATTTCCTTGCCGTTGTATACAACAGGCACCCTTATTTTTCCTTTGGGGTATACTTTCTGCCCCGTATATGTTTTCAAGATAATGGATGTGTCTTTTAAAGGTATATGCAGAAATAGCCGCTCGTAATCCCGTCGATTTATGACGGTCAGAGCTGATCCTGTATCTAGCTCCATTTTAACTGGGGACCCTGCTATTGTGAGGGTAACCCAAATGGTCTGGTAATCTTCTTTGGCAATTACATTATGTAATTTGAGAGAGCTTAGTCTCTTGTTCCCGGAGTCGCTATCGCTCTTCTGGTCTTCGGAGCTACTGTCCGTCATCATTTGTACCTTTCTGTGCTTTTCCTTATTGATTCTTTTCCTGTTAGTGGATTTTTTGTTTCCAGATCGGCACACACGTGTAATGTGTCCCATCTTTCCGCATTGCCTGCATGCTTTGTCCTTGAACCAGCAGTCTCTCTGGTCATGGGTGGATCTGCCGCAGTGATAACATCTCTCGAAACCCCGTGTGATTTTATGGGTGCTGAAGTCCTGTGGCTTTTGCTGTATCTCTGCAGCTCCTCTTGCACTGAAAGCCTTGTCCAGTGTTAAATCTTTCTCAGAAAATAGCCTTTTATGTGTTCCTACACTCAGGAGACCGCAGATGAATTTGTCTCGCAGAGAATCTGCCAGTCCTGCCTCGAATTGGCAGTGTAGGGTATCAACAATCTCCTTAAAATTCTTGTCCATCGGTTCGGCTGGAGTGATTAAGTTTTGTAACAGCTTGTATGTCTTTGCGCCCATTAGATCCAGAAGTACTGAAGCTTTTTTTTCATCTTCTATTCCATTTGCGGTGCAATATAACTCCACTCTTTCCACATATGTGGTCCAATCCTCTATCTCGTTATCAAAAGCATCAATATTGCCAGAATTAGGCATCTTAGAAAAGATATGGTGCTTCCCGCGCTTTTCTTTCTTTTCTGCAGAAAAGATATGGCGCATCCCGTGCTTTCCCGCCACTGCTGCCGATGACAGCGCTGTTTCCCGCGGTTTCCGTTTTTATTTGTTTATTTATTTACAGTTGGAGACTTGTTCCCGCCGGACTCTCTCTGTTGGTCTGAACGCCGACCTGCTTGCAGCCGCGGCCGCCTCCTGAGTGCTCCCTCCCCGTCTGTTACTGCTTGCCTCCGCCCCCGCTGCTTGGCCCAGCTGTAGAGCCAGCCGCTGGAGCCCCAGCCTGACGCCCAGGAAGGATTACCGCAGTACCTGCCACCAGCTTGGCCAGCTGGTGAAACAACACCTTCTTTCACTTCTTGATTCTTCTGGACGCCAGAAGAATCGATGTCCTTGAGGTGCTGCCGAATTGTAGGTAAGTCCGTTTCCACTTCGTCGCCACTGTAGTGTCCGTGTGTTGATAGAGACACTGAAGACAGGAGTTGGTTCATAGGTGTTTACTAAGCAAAGTCTGGAGGGGTACTAACGGATATAACACAATATACAGGCTTATATAGCCCGAGTGGCCATTACCGGCATTACAGCACATATGGGGCTCTTAAAGGCACATACACTACAGATTGGGTCGAGCGCTGTGCTCCGGGCGGATTGGGTCGAGCGCTGTGCTCCGGGCGGATTGGGTCGAGCGCTGTGCCCCGGGCGGATTGGGTCGAGCGCTGTGCCCTGGGTGGATTGGGTCGAGCGCTGTACTCCGGGCGGATTGGGTCGAGCGCTGTGCTCCGGGCGGATTGAGTCGAGCGCTGTGCTCCGGGCGAATTGAGTCGAGCGCTGTGCTCCAGGCGGATTGGGTCGAGCGCTGTGCTCCGGGCGGATTGGGTCGAGCGCTGTGCACCGGGCGGATTGGGTCGAGCGCGGTGCTCCGGGTGGATTGGGTCGAGCGCTGTGCCCTGGGCGGATTGAGTCGAGCGCTGTGCTCCGGGCGAATTGAGTCGAGCGCTGTGCTCTGGGCGGATTGGGTCGAGCGCTGTGCACCGGGCGGATTGGGTCGAGCGCGGTGCTCCGGGTGGATTGGGTCGAGCGCTGTGCCCTGGGCGGATTGAGTCGAGCGCTGTGCTCCGGGCGGATTGAGTCGAGCGCTGTGCTCCGGGCGAATTGAGTCGAGCGCTGTGCTCCGGGTGGATTGGGTCGAGCGCTGTGCTCTGGGCGGATTGGGTCGAGCGCTGTGCACCGGGCGGATTGGGTCGAGCGCGGTGCTCCGGGTGGATTGGGTCGAGCGCTGTGCCCTGGGCGGATTGAGTCGAGCGCTGTGCTCCGGGCGGATTGAGTCGAGCGCTGTGCTCCGGGCGGATTGAGTCGAGCGCTGTGCTCCGGGCGAATTGAGTCGAGCGCTGTGCTCCGGGTGGATTGGGTCGAGCGCTGTGCTCTGGGTGGATTGGGTCGAGCGCTGTGCACCGGGCGGATTGGGTCGAGCGCGGTGCTCCGGGTGGATTGGGTCGAGCGCTGTGCCCTGGGCGGATTGAGTCGAGCGCTGTGCACCGGGCGGATTGGGTCGAGCGCGGTGCTCCGGGTGGATTGGGTCGAGCGCTGTGCCCTGGGCGGATTGAGTCGAGCGCTGTGCACCGGGCGGATTGGGTCGAGCGCGGTGCTCCGGGTGGATTGGGTCGAGCGCTGTGCCCTGGGCGGATTGAGTCGAGCGCTGTCCACTGTCTGCGAGAGAGGTCGAAGCCAGGGACCTCTGCTGCTGGGTCAGTGATGAGGTGTTGGTTCCTTAACGTTGCATGCGTCCCACGCTTCCGTCCGTCTGGGGATAGTGGCTGGTATTATGGAGGATTAGTTAGATAGTGTTCAAATTTAGTGCTACACATTCATGTTCTTAATGTTGACTGTTGCTTCCCACAAAGAAATTGTGCTTGACTTTGTCGTGTCTAAACAGGTCACAGAATCAGAGGATGATGCAGCACAGAAGGAGGCCATTCGGCCCGTCGTGCCTGTGCTGGCTCTTTGGTAGAACGATCCGATTAGTCCCACTGCCCTGCTCTTTCCCCATAGCCCTGTAAAAAAAATCTCTTCAAGTGTGTATCCAATTCTCTTTTGAATGTTAATACTGAATCTGCTTCCACCACCCTTTCAGGCAGCACATTCCAGACCACAACAACTCGCTGTATAAAAGAATATTTCCTCGTGTCGCCTCTGGTTCTTTTGCCAATCCCCTTCAATCTGTGTCCTCTGGTTACCGGCCCTACAAGACAGCGATCGATAGATTTTTGGGCACTAAGGGAATCAAGGGATATGGGGATGTACGGGAAGGTGGAGATGAGGTAGAAGATCAGCCATGATCTCACTGAATGGTGGAGCAGGCTCAAAGGGCCAAATGGCCGACTCCTGCTCCTATTTCTTATGCTCTTCTGCCAGTGGAAAGAGTTTCTCCTTACTTACTCTACCAAAACCATTCATGAATTCAAACACCTCTATCAAATCTCCCCATAATCTTCCCTGCTCTAAGGAGAACATCCCCAGCTTATCCACTCTCTCCACATAAACTGAAGTCCCTCAGCCCTGGTACCATTCTAGTAAACCTCCTCTACACCCTTTCCGAGGCCTTGGCATCCTTCCTAAAGCGTGGTGCCCAGAATTGGACACAATACTCCAGCTGGGGCCTAACCAGTGGTTTATAAAGGATTCAGCATAACCTCCTTGGTTGTTGAGTGTTTTTAATCAAAGATAGGTTATGTCCTCATAATCCCACAGAGTTCTGGTTTTAGCATATGACGAAAAGCCCCAAAGAAAGAGTCCAAACTGGAATCAAAGACTTTACGGGTTCCCACGATAGTCTGCAGTGACATTCTGAACATTGCTCGTAGCTCTTTTTGCCGATACTCCGTCTGTTAGATTACTCGCAACACCTCTCACCCTTTGGGTAAAGAAATTCTTTCCTATCTGTTTGAAATGTACTTCTCACTAACTTAAATTTCTACCCTCTGGCCTTCCTTCCTGAGTTATTTTGAAGCAATAATCTGAGGACCTCATCCATGCGATTCATTATTTTATACCCTTTCAACACCTTCTTTCTAGAAAGTAGCGGTTGTGCTTTCTAATCCTTCCAGAAAACTAATTCCAGGGGGTAATTTTAACCTGACCCGCCGGTTGGGAGGCTGATGGGATCGGGGGGGGGGGGGGGGGCAATGCTAGTTTTACTCTCCATTGAAGCCAGTAGAGATTAACATCAGACGGGGTGTAAATCAGACATTCCACCCAATCCCATGGGATTCCTGCCCGGCGAATCAGGTTAAAGTTGCCTCTACCTCAACACCCTTCCCAACATAATTTTTGAGTGTCCAGAATTCAGCAGACTATTCCGTGTAGTAAGAACATAAGAAATAGGAGCAGGAGTCGGCCATTTGGCCCCTCGAGCCTGCTCCGCCATTCAATAAGATCATGGCTGATCTTCTACCTCAACTCCACCTTCCCGCACTAATCCCATATCCCTTGATGCCCTTAATATTCAAAAATCTATCGATCTCTGTCTTGAATATACTCAATGACTGAGCCTCCACAGCCCTCTGAGGTAGAGAATTCCAAAGATTCACCACCCTCTGGGTGAAGAATTTCTCCTCATCTCAGTCCTAAATGGACGATCTCTTATTCTGAGACTGTGACCCCTGGTTCTAGACTCCCCAGCCAGGGGAAACATTCTCCCTGCATCTACCCTGTCAAGCCCTGTAAGAATTTTGTATATTTCAATGAGATCACCTCTCCATTGAAGTCTGGTCAATGTCAGTGCATTATAAAACCATGTATACCTCCGTAGATGCCTACTTCTCAGGCTACGTACGGTAGCATCCTATTTGCTGGTTATCATTCTTCCTCCGCATAGTCTGGATATTGAAAGTGACAAATTTACTGTCAGTCCCTGGTTTCTGTCACAGTCCCCCTGTGCACGTTCAAGCCCATTCTCTGTCTACTTATATCGTTCCTTTGGGGGTCAATGTGCTCATCTGCTATTTGTTTCCCAAGTTTATAACAATTCAAGGTAACATTCGCGCCACAGAAGTGCCAGGCAATGACTATCTCCAACAAACGCGAGTCTAACCACCTCCCCTTGACATTCAACGGCATTACCATCGCCGAATCCCCCACCATCAACATCCTGGGGGTCACCATTGACCAGAAACTTAACTGGACCAGCCACATAAATACCGTGGCAACAAGAGCAGGTCAGAGGCTAGGTATTCTGCGGTGAGCGTCTCACCTCCTGACTCCCTGATGCGCTATCAATTACTCATAAAAGACGGAGAGTTAGGAGAGTAACTAAAAGGCTTTTATTAACAAAGAACAGAGCATGCCTCTTGTGGTTGACTGGTTTCCAAGAAGGCAGGGGGCTGCAGAGCAGTCACCTTTATACCTGGGCCTGTGGGTGGAGCCAGGGGCGGAGCCAGCAGAGGCATGCTGAGGCATGCCTAGATACAACAGTGTGCAACAACAACAACAGTGAACAACAATAACAGTGGTTTACCACATTCACCCCTTGTTTAAAATTGAGTCCGGCGGGGTGAAGTGTACTAAAGGTTCATGTAAGTAAGTCTATCAGGTGGCCTTGTATGCCGTCCTGATCGTCGTGGTGGCGGCGGTGATGGTGCAGCATCCAACGTTGAATCTGGCGTCTCATTGAGTGGTTGGGTGGTCAATGACGGGTCCTGAGGCTGCGGCATGCCGTCTACCGGGGTTGGGTTGTGGGTAGTGGTGGATGGCAATGGTAGTGTTTCAGGGGCACCCGAAGGTGCGAGGTCTTGTATGGAGACTGTGTCCTCCCGCAATGGTAGTGTTTCAGGGGCACCCGAAGGTGCGAGGTCTCGTATGGAGACTGTGTCCTCCCGCCCGTCCGGGTACGCTACGTAAGCATACTGGGGGTTGGCGTGAAGGAGGCCCACCCTCTCGACCAGGTGGTCCGTTTTATGGGACCTCACGTGCTTCCGCAGTAAGACGGGTCCTGGAGATGTCAGCCATGTCGGTAGCGAGGTCCCCGATGTGGACTTCCTGGGGAAAGTGAACATTTTTTCATGGGGGGTGGCATTGGTGGCCGTACAAAGCAGTGACCGAATGGAGTGGAGCGCCGCAGGGAGGACCTCCTGCCAGCGAGAGGTCGGAAGGCCCTTAGATTTTAAGTTTAAGAGGACGGCCTTCCAAACCGTCGCGTTCTCTCTTTCCACCTGGCCGTTCCCCCGGGGGTTGTAGCTGGTGGTTCTGCTTGTAGCAATACCTCTCGTGAGCAGGTACTGACGGAGTTCGTCGCTCATAAAGGATGAGCCCCGGTCGCTATGGATATAGCTAGGGAAGCCGAACAAGGCGAAAAGGTCATTCAGACATTTAATGACCGTGGTACTGGTCATGTCTGGGCACGGGATGGCAAACGGGAAACGGGAGTACTCATCAATTATGTTGAGGAAGTACACGTTGCGGTCAGAGGAGGGGAGGGGCCCTTTAAAATCGACGCTCAGGCGCTCGAAGGGGCGAGTGGCCTTGATCAGGCTTGCTCTGTCTGGCCTATAAAAATGCGGTTTGCACTCGGCACAGATTTGGCAGTTCCTGGTCATGGTCCTGACCTCCTCGATGGAGTAGGGCAGGTTACGGGATTTGATGAAGTGGAAGAACCTGGTGACCCCCGGGTGGCAGAGGTCATTGTGGAGGGTCTGCAGTCTATCAACCTGCGCGTTGGCGCATGTACCACGTGATAGGGCATCTGGGGGCTCATTGAGTTTCCCAGGCCGGTACAAGATATCGTAATTGTAGGTGGAGAGTTCAATTCTCCACCTGAAGATCTTGTCGTTCTTGATTTTGCCCCTCTGATTATTATTAAACATAAAAGCTACTGAACGCTGGTCAGTGAGCAGGGTAAATCGTTTTCCGGCCAGGTAATGCCTCCAATGTCGCACCGCTTCCACAATGGCCTGGGCCTCCTGTTCGACAGAGGAGTGTCGAATCTCGGGGCCCTGGAGGGTCCTTGAGAAAAAGGCCACGGGTCTCCCCGCCTGGTTAAGGGTTGCAGCTAGGGCGAAGTCGGATGCGTCGCTCTCCACTTGGAAAGGGATGGACTCATCCACTGCGTGCATTGTGGCCTTCGCAATATCTTTTTTTAATGAGAGTGAAGGCTGCACATGCCTCTGCTGTCAGGGGGAAGGAGGTGGACTTGATGAGGGGTCTGGCTTTGTCTGCATAGTTGGGCACCCACTGAGCATAGTAAGAGAAAAACCCTAGGCATCTCTTCAGTGCTTTTTGGCAGTGGGGGAGGGGGAGCTCCATAAGGGGGCGCATTCTGTCGGGGTTGGGGCCGATGACTCCGTTCTCCACTACGCAGCCAAGAATGGCGAGGCGCGTGGTGCGAAACATACATTTGTCCTTGTTGTATGTTAGATTCAGCCGCTGGGCCGTACGGAGGAATTTCTCTAGGTTAACGTCATGGTCCTGCTGGTCGTGGCCACAGATGGTGACGTTGTCTAGATAGGGGAAGGTGGCCTGCAGCGCGTTCTGGTCAACCATTCGGTCCATCTCCCTTTGGAAGACCGAAACCCCATTGGTGACGCCGAAGGGGACTCGGAGGAAGTGGTAGAGACGACCGTCAGCTTCAAAAGCTGTGTACTGGCGGTCCTCAGCCCTGATGGGGAGCTGGTGGTATGCCGACTTCAGATCAATCTTCGAGAACACCCAGTATTGTGCTATCTGATTGACCATGTCAGATATGCGGGGGAGTGGGTATGCATCTAACTGGGTGTAGCGATTGATCGTCTGGCTGTAGTCAATAACTAGGCGCTGTTTTTCGCCAGTCTTCACTACCACCACTTGTGCTCGCCATGGGCTAGTGCTACCCTCAATAATCCCTTCCTTCAGGAGTCTTGCTACTTCGGATTTAATGAAGCTCCTATCCCCGGCACTGTACCGCCTGCTTTTGGTAGCGATGGGCTTACAGTCGCGGGTGAGGTTAGCGAACAAGGGGGGGGGGGGAGACTTTAAGCGTGGAGAGGCTGCAAATGGTGCGCGGCGGGCGATTTAAAAGCTGCTGGCTGCAGACTGTGAGTGGGGGGAGGGGTCCGCCATACGCTAATGTGACACTTTTAAGGTGGCACTGAAAATCCAACCCCAGTAGAACGGCAGCGCAGAGATAGGGCAGGACAAGAAGTTTAAAATTTTTGTATTCTGTGCCCCTTACTGAAAGGGTCACTACACAGTAGCCACCGACGTCTGCTGAATGGGATTTGGAAGCCATAGAGATCCGATGGCGCATTGGCAGGACCGGGAGAGAATAACCGCGCACCGTGTCGGGGTGGATAAAGCTCTCCGTGCTCCCGCTGTCGAAAAGTCAGGTAGTGGCACGGCCGTTTACCGTAATGTCCATCATGGACCTGGACAGTTGGTGAGGGAGAGATTGGTCCAGCGTCACGGAGGCCAGCGTATGGTCGAGCGAGTCGCTGTGGTCGTCAGACGAGGCGGTGGAGGCGTCCAAGATGGCGGACAAAATGGCTGCGCCCATGATCCCGATCCCCACGCGGCTGGAGGTGTCCAAGATGGCTGCCCCCACGGTTCACACGCGGCGCTGCTGGCGTTAGCGGTTTTACCTTTGCAGGCGCTGACGTAGTATCCTTTCTTCCCGCAGCCAGAGCAGGTAGCGTTTTTCGCCGGGCAGCGTGCTCTGGGGTGTTTTGCCTGGCCACAAAAGTAACATTTCGGGCCCTTGGACATCGCTGCAGCAGTTGGTGCCGGGGGTCCCATGACCCAAGGTTGCAGCGTCCACGGTGCGGAGCGGTTAGGGGAGAATGCGTCCATATTCCGGTGGGCCGCGTCTAGCGAGAGCGTGAGGGACACTGCCTTCTTCAGGTCGATTTCACCGTTCTCCAGCAGTCTCTGCCGGGAGTAGTCAGATTTGAGGCCCGCAACGAAAGCGTCTCAGATAAGTCCCTCCGCGTGTGTCGCGGCCGATACCTCTTTACACTCGCAGGCTCGGCCGAGTATCTGTAGTGCCCGTAGGAATGCCTCCAACGATTCCCCGGACTGCTGTTTGCGGGATCTCAGGAGGTGTCTGGCATACATAGATACATAGATACATAGAAGATAGGAGCAGGAGTAGGCCATTCGGCCCTTCGTGCCTGCTCCGCCATTTAATGAGATCATGGCTGATCCTTTAATTCAGTATCCCGTCCCCGCCTTCTCTCCGTAACCCTTAACCCCTTTTGCCCGTAGAAATATATCTAATTCCCTCTTAAATATATTTAATGAGCTGGCATACACTGCCCTCTGTGGCAATGAGTTCCACAGGTTCACCACTCTCTGAGTGAAGAAATTCCCCCTCATCTCTGTCCTAAATGGTTTAGCCCTTATCCTTAAATTATGTCCTCTAGTTCTGTTCTCACCCGCCAAGGGAAACATTCCTTCTGCATCCAGTCTGTCTAGACCTGTCAGAATTTTATACACTTCTATGAGGTCCCCTCTCAATCTTCTAAACTCCAGTGTGTACATCCCTAAACTACATAGTCTCTCCTCATAGGTCATTCCCGCCATTCCTGGTATCAGCCTGGTGAATCGCCGCTGCACCCCCTCCATGGCAAGAACATCCTTCCTCAGATGAGGCGACCAAAACTGTACACAGTACTCGAGGTGTGGTCTCACCAGTGCCCTGTACAGCTGCAGCAAGGTATCCCTGTTCCTGTATTCTAACCCTTTTGCTATGAAGGCCAGCATACCGTTTGCCTTCTTGACCGCCTGTTGCACCTGCATGCTCGCCTTCAGTGACTGGTGTACAAGAACACCCAGGTCTCTCTGTACTTCCCCCTCTCCCAATCTATTGCCATTTAAATAATAATTTGCCCTCCCGTTCCTGCACCCAAGGTGGATAACTTCGCACTTGTCCACATTATAGTGCATCTGCCATTTATCCGCCCAATCGCCCAGTCTGTCCAAATCGCTCTGGAGCTTCCTGGTCTCTTCCTCTGAGCCCACCCCCCCTCCTAGTTTAGTGTCGTCTGCAAATTTGGAAATGCTGCATCCGACTCCCTGATCCAGGTCATTAATGTAAATTGTGAACAGCTGGGGGCCCAGGACAGATCCCTGTGGTACCCCACTTGTTACTGCCTGCCATTCAGAAAATGAGCCGTTTATTCCAACTCTCTGTTTTCTATCTGACAGCCAGTTCCCTATCCACGCCAAAACTTTCCCCTTTATCCCATGAGCCTCAATTTTCCATGCTAATCTTTTATGTGGGACCTTATCGAAGGCCTTTTGGAAGTCCAGGTACACCACATCTACTGGCTCTCCCCCATCTATTCTACCAGTTACTCCCTCAAAAAATTCCAATAGATTAGTCAAGCACGATTTACCCTTTGTAAATCCATGTTGACTCTGTCCTATCCTGTCCCCATTTGCTAAGTGCTCCGCTATTTCATCCTTAATGATGGACTCCAGCATTTTGCCCACAACTGATGTAAGGCTTACAGGTCTGTAATTACCTGCTTTTTCCCTACCCCCCTTTTTGAATAGTGGGGTAACGTTAGCTACCCTCCAATCCATCGGCACTGTTCCCGAGTCTAATGAATTCTGAAAAATCATCCTTAGTGCATCCGCTATCTCTAGGGCCACCTCCTTCAGTACCCTAGGATGCATGTTATCAGGCCCTGGGGATTTGTCCACCTTCAATCCCTTTAGCTTCCTTAACACCATATCCTTAGAGATATTGATTTGCGTCAGTTCCTCCTTTGCCAATGTCCCTATTTTTCCCGATATCCCAGGGAGGTTTTTTGTGTCTTCCTTCGTAAAGACTGACCCAAAGTATGCATTTAGTTGATCTGCCATTTCCTTATTTCCCATTATATATTCCCCCGTATCTGACTGCAATGGACCAACTTTGGTTTTCACCAGTCTTTTCCTTTTGATATACTTATAAAAGCTTTTGGAGTTAGTTTTTATATTTTCCGCCAGCTTGTTTTCGTAAGCTATTTTGCCCCTCTTGATTATGCCCTTTGCCCTCCTTTGCTCTATCTTAAACTGTTCCCAATCTTCCGCTCTGGCGCTTTTTTTGGCTATTTTATACGCCCTATCTTTGGATTTTATGCTGTCTCTAATTTCCCCTGTTATCCACGGTTGAGTCACCTTTTTAGATTTCCTTTTATGCCAGATTGGTATAAACAATTTTTGCAATTTTGTCATTCTATCTTTAAATGTTTGCCATTGTTTATCTACCTCCAGTCCTCCCAGGAACGTTGTCCAATCAGACGTATTTACCGGGCATGTGTATTGTCCTTTTAGCAGATCGATAGCCGCCGTGTAGGTAGTTGCGTCCTGGATGAGCGTGTAGACTTGGTGGCCCACCTTGGAGGCCAGGATTTTTAGTTTGTTTCCATCTAGTGTCACGGCTGAGGCTTCCAGGTAAGCTTCGAAGCAACGCAGCCATTGTGCGAACTTGGTAGACGAACCCGCCTCTTGAGGGTCTAGGTCCAGGCATGTTGGTCTGAGGGCATGCAGCAGCGCCTGCTGCTCAGCGTTTGGTGCCGTCGTTTGCTGCAGCGCCTGCTGCTCAGCGTTTGGTGCCGTCGTTTCCTGCTGCTCAGCGTTTGGTGCCGACATTTTGTTTTTGTTAATAAAATTGATGCGCTATCAATTACTCATAAAAGACGGAGAGTTAGGAGAGTAACTAAAAGGCTTTTATTAACAAAGAACAGAGCATGCCTCTTGTGGTTGACTGGTTTCCAAGAAGGCAGGGGGCTGCAGAGCAGTCACCTTTATACCTGGGACTGTGGGTGGGGCCAGGGGGCGGAGCCAGCAGAGGCATGCTGAGGCATGCCTAGATACAACAGTGTACAACAACAACAACGGTGAACAACAATAACAGTGGTTTACCACACTCCCCAAATCCTTTCCACCGTCTACAAGGCACAAGTAAGGAGTGTGATGGAATACTCTCCACTTGCCTGGATGAGTGCAGCTCCAACAACACTCAAGAAGCTCGACACCATCCAGGACAAAGCAGCCCGCTTGATTGGCACCCCATCCACCACCTTAAAGATTCACTCCCTCCACCACCGGCGTACCATGGCTGCAGTGTGTACCATCTACAAGATGCACTGCAGCAACTCGCCAAGGCTTCTTCGGCAGCACCTCCCAAACCCGCAACCTCTTCCACCTAGAAGGACAAGGGTAGCAGGCGCATGGGAACAACACAACCTCCAAGTTCCCCTCCAAGTCACACACCATCCTGACTTGGAAATATATCCCCGATCCTTCATCGTTACTGGGTCAAAATCCTGGAACTCCCTCCCTAACAGCACTGTGGGAGCACCTTCACCACACGGACTGCAGCGGTTCAAGAAGGCGGCTCACCACCACCTTCTCAAGGGCGACTAGGGATGGGCAATAAATGCTGGCCTTGTCAGTGACGCCCACATCCCATAAACTAATTTAAAAAACCAGATCCAAATCATAACCATCCCTCAACCAACACTGTCACAATAACCCGAGAAAATCATTCACGTACCTGCGCAAAAAACGATGCCCCATTCAAATACTCTGCAAAATGGTTTACTCAATGGGCCAGATTGTGCTGTCAAAATAACGGTGAGGCTAATGGTGCACACCGTTATTTAGGCGTCAATGGTACCAGTTGCACGCGAGGTGCTTTGGGAGATCCGGAGAGATGCGTTTAGGTACAATATCAAAATAATATAGAAAACATAGAAAAATCGGAGCAGGAGTCGGCCATTCGGCCCTTCGAGCCTGCTCCACCATTCAATATGATCATGGCTGATCCTCTATCTCAATACCATATTCCCGCTCTCTCCCCATACCCCTTGATGCCTTTTGTGTCTAGAAATCTATATCTCCTTCTTAAATATATTCATAATAAATCTATCTGGTCAAAGTTGATCTGCCGTCCCTAGTCGCTCTCCTGCCACAGGTTTGAGGATCGTGTTCGCGAGCAAAGGAACTTGTGAATGAATTCCCTCTAACAATGTACACTTGTTCATTGAATACAATCTGTTTTGAAATGATATTCACACAAAAAGGAAACATAAGGATACTCGGCGTTAGAAAATCGAATTAGAACTGGATAGACAGAGAAAAGATTACATACCCTTCAAGCACCACTTTTATGTTCTAGGCATAAAGAATGGAGGAGGTTAGAGGTCTTGGAGATGGAAATAAACAGTCAAGCAGTTAAAATTCAAACAGATTCCAATGGGATCGGCTCTACCTCGATATATTAAAATGACATTTATATCTCAATTAACAAATGCTCCCTCTAGCATTTTTTTTCTCCCTGCATGGTCCCTTTAAATTTGCCGCACCGGCAGCAGCGTCCAGCACGGGACCTCCTGATAGGTGCACGGCCTCACGCCCGCGCACCTTAGGGGGAAACATCGATTCCAACACTATAGAACCCACTTCCCCACCCTCGACCATAGTGTCCTCAGCAATCCTAGTCGAAATGATCCTAACCCTACCCGGGCCCTGTTCTCCTAAACCCTACCCAGACTAGATTATCCTCAGAGCTGCCCGAGACTATTATTCTCAGCTTCACCTCGCACTACGTTGCGCTCAGTCCCTGTAATTTATTCAACAGACTTCGGTCCATAATATTCTCTTCCAGGCATCAGTGCGAATTCCATTTCCCCCTCACCCCGTCGCAATACGTCTCGCGAATGATAATGTAGCCCCTTCCACTGACTCCCCAGCACGTGCGGTGACTGTCCCCTTTCCAACTCGTACTCTGACGCACTGTCATTCTGTTTGACCTTTGGTTGGCTCGGCCCACGTTTTGACCTCCGACCGCAATCACTTCTGATCTGCAAGCTTCCGTTCTGCCCACGGTCTCGGCTGCAACATACTTGCCAGTTCTGCCATGTCTCTGAAGCGTTATCCTGATGTGGGGGGCAATTTGAACCTAACTCCGCCCGTCAGGAAACATAGAAAAATCGGAGCAGGAGTAGGCCGTTCGGCCCTTCGAGCCTGCTCCGCCGTTCAATATGATCATGGCTGATCCTCTATCTCAATACCATATTCCCACTCTCTCCCCATACCCCTTGATGCCTTTTGTGTCTAGAAATCTATCTATCTCCTTCTTAAATGCAATTGATGCAGAGAGGATGGAAATCTAGAACTCGGGGGCATAGTTTCAGAACAAAGGGTCGCCCTTTTAGAACCGAGATGAGGAGGAATTTCTTCTCTCAGAGGGTCGTAAATCTGTGGAATTCTCTGCCCCAGAGAGCCGTGGAGGCTGGGTCATTAAATACATTTAAGGTGGAGATAGACAGATTTTTGCAAGGTAAGGGAGTGAAGGGTTATGGGGAGCGGGCAGGGAAGTGGCTTTGAGCCCAAGATCAGCCATGATCTTATTGAACGGTGGAGCAGGCTCGAGGGGCCAAGTGGCCTATTCCTGCTCCTATTTCTTATGTTCTTAAATATATTCAGTGACTTGGCCTCCACTGCCTTCTGTGGTAGAGAATTCCACAGGTTCACCACCCTCTGAGTGAAGAAATTTCTCCTCATCTCAGTCCTGAATGTCCTACCCCGTATCCTGAGACTGTGACCCCTCGTTCTAGACCCCCCCAGCCAGGGAAACATCCTCCCTGCGTCCAGTCTGTCGAGCCCTGACGGGGATCGGGTGCGATGCTGCTTTTACTCCCCCCTCCTTCACCGCGCCCCGATTTTCTTGCCGTTGAGCTCAGTGGAGAGTAATATCAGGCGGGGTTGCAAAGACCGGCGTTCCGCCCGATCCCGTGGGAATCCCGCCTGGCAAGCTCGGTTCAAATTAACCCCATCACGTCAGCGTCCCTGGTTCCCCCTGCGTGAACAATGCTCTAAAATGTCAACCACTCCCTACCTTAAGTAATTCCGTCTCCTCCATGGTCAGCCTCTTCTGTACATCTGCTATTCGTTTGTTCATCCGGGCACTCTCCGTCGAAATTGACTTCACGTTTTCTTCCAGCTGCAGCAAGACGCTGTCTTCCTTCATTTTAATCTTCCCCAACAGCAGCTTCTCCTCGTCACGCAGATACTGGCGAAGCTTGGCAAATTCAGACTCGACGTTCCTCCGAATATCATCGGCTTGTTTCTGTGGAAAGAAAGCCCCGCTGTCACAAATCCGGAGAACAAGACCTTCCCAAGTACAGGAAACTTTGTGATATCCGGCACCGACGGGACCAAGCTGTTGCCGTCCCATCAAAACTGCCGGACAAACCAGCGCTAATGTTGAAACATACGGAGATTTTGAGCTCCGTATCTGGCAACAAACCCTGTTGCTTAGCAACAGCTTCTAAACAGTCGGCCATACCTTGCAAGCGTCTCTGTAGCTAAGCAACAGCTTCAGCGAGACCTTGCAGAGCCTGACTGGTGAAAAAAAAGCAACGAAAAGAAAAAAAACCTAACGAAACGGCTCCTGATTTTTGCCGGTGGCTCGAGCATTCCGGACAGTTAACTTCCGGATAAACCAAAGTTTCCTGTAAGCCAAGGAACCAGAACCTTCTCCCTGACAACCCTTCACTGCTGGTCAAGTCTAAGTCCTCCCAAAACTTTAATATTGCGATGGAATCGAAGAATCTCTCTCGTACCTCTGGAGCGAGACCATGTCTGTCCTCAGATAGGGAGGGGGCTGTGGCTCACCTTTAGCTTCTAAGCTTTCTCTCATGGCAACTTACGCTATTTTATCCACACTAGAATGCACAATTTCCCACCGCCCCTCCACCCTCACCTTGAACTTTCCTTTCTTGGAATTACGACATCAACACGTTCTTCCTAATCCCTGCATCTTCTACGTCCTCAAATATTTAAGAAGGAGATAGATAGATTTCTAGATGCAAAAGGCGTCAAGTTGTATGGGGAGAGAGCGGGAATGTGGCATTGAGATAGAGGATCAGCCATGATCATAGTGAATGGTGGAGCAGGCTCAAAGGGCCAAATGGCCGACTCCTGCTCCTATTTTTCTATGTTTCTAAATGAAGACTACTTGCTCAGTCACTTAATCTAACTGGCCGGGCAGGAATCCTACCGGATAGGGAGGAATGCCAGCTTTACACCCCGCCCAATATTAGTTTCCATTGACTTCAGCCCACTCATCTCTTACTGATTTGCCCCTTTTGTTTTCATTTCCAGCCTACACAATAGCCCTTGGCCCTCCACCTCCTTTTCTCGGTGAGCAAGGTGGAGCGCTTGTCGTCCCGGTAACCCGGCTGTGTGCCCACCACCTGCACACCTGCACAGCTGGTCAGGTTAATGCCTCACCTTCAGCTTAGTTATGTTGTTCTGTTGACTGGTCCTGCAGCTGGAGATTTCATCCACTTGCTTCTTGAGGAGGTCCAGCACAGTTTGCAGCTTTCCCTGAAAGTATTATTGGATGGTTATAATGGCACGCTGTCCTGAGACAGAATGGGGTCGATTGCCACCTTGGCCGCCTGGGCGTTAAGCATCGCCGGTGCGGGGAGAACAAATTTGGGCGGGAGGTGCTGTAACAAAACACCCCCCGGCCTCCCCACCCCCCTTGGATTTTCCTTCCATTGAAAGACAGACTTACATTTATATAGCGCCTTTCGGACCACCGGATGTCCCAAAGCGCTTTACAGCCAATTAAGTACTTTTTGAAATGTGGTCACTGTTGTAATATAGGCAACGCGGTGGTCAATTGGCGCACAGCAAGCTCCCATGATATAAATGACCAGATGATCTGATTTAGGTGATAATGGTTGAGGGATAAACATTGGCCCCAGGACACTGGGGAGAACTCCCCCTGCTCTTCTTCAAAATAGGATCTTTTGCATTCACCTGAGAGGGCAGACGGGGCCTCGGTTTAACGTCGCATTGGAAATGCAGTACCTCACTCCATCAGTGCTGCACTGGGAGTGTCAGCCTTGATTTTGTGCTCAAGTCTCTGGAGTGGGGACTTGAACCCACGACCTTCTGACTCCGAGGTGAGAGTGCGGCCCACTGAGCCAGGGCTGACTCCGAGTCTGGCCGGCTCTGTAAGGGGTGCGCGATGCCCTCCACCAGATTGCCCTCTCTGTGCTTAAGGCAGTAAAGGGGAAAGTCACTCCCATGTTTCACAAGGCAAACACAACAGAGTAGAAACAGCCAGCATGGCACCATCTTTCATGTAACAACAGAAAATGCTGGAAATACTCAGCAGGCCAGGCAGCATCCGTGGAGAGAGAAACAGAGTTAACGTTTCAGGTCTGGGACCCTTCATCAGAACTGGTAAAAGCTGGAGATGTAACCGATATTAAGCAGGTGCAGACACAGTTGGGGCGGGGGGGTAGGAGGGGAAGAAGGAATAGAAAGAACACCCTGTACTTTTGTAAGAGGCAGGAAAGATAAAATGTTGTTATTTCAGATTTCCAGCATCCGCAGTATTTTGCTATTATAACCATCTTTCATGTATTTGTTCTCGAGACCTATTGCCCAACCCTAGTTACACTGAGAAGACCTTCAACTGAGAAGTTGGTGGCCGGAAAGTGGATTCCTCAGTTGACGGAGTGGCTTTCCGGGTCACTTCAGATGCCAATAAGACTCGACTGGGACTGGAGTTACGTGTAGGCGGGTTCCCTATCCCTGAACGGCTTTAGCGAGCCGGTTGGGTTTTTACTGACAATCCAACAGCCTCCATGGTGATGTTTCTGGCGCGAACCCAGGATTTTCGGAAGTCATTTGAACTGAGGACCCCTGGGTTGCTAGCCCAGCGCCCTAAGGATTACAGTACGACACCATCATGAAGAGATTGCATGCTTGGGCTGGTCTGGGTAGGGATGACAATCAAAAGAGCGCGAGTGTGTAGAACAGATGGACTTTTCCTGAACCAAACATAAAGGGTCCAAGAAGAAGAACGGTTTCCATCTCTATCGCACCTTTCACGATCTCAGGATATCCCAAAGCACTTTACAGCCAATGAAGTACTTTTGAAGTGTAGTCACTGTTGTAATGTAGGAAACGCAGCTGCCAATTTGCGCACAGCAAGCTCCCACAATCAGCAATGTGATAATGACCAGATAGTTTTTTTTTAGTGATGTTGATTGAGGGATAAATATTGGCCCAGGACAGCGGGGAGAACTCCCCTGCTCTTCTTTGAAATAGTGGCCGTGGGATCTTTTACGTCCACCTGAGAGAGCAGACAGGGCCTCGGTTTAACGTCTCATCCGAAAGACGCCACCTCCGACAGTGCAGCATTCCTTCAGTACTGCACTGGAGTGTCAGCCTGGATTAGGTTCTCAAATCTCTGGAGTGGGACTCGAACCCACAGCCTTCTGGCCTCAACTCCCACCCACCCAACCCCAGCCAGTTCCAAAGTGTCAAGAGAGCATCTCCCAATCCCACCCAACCCCAGCAGCCGATCACAGTATCCTGAAAGAATGGAGAGATCGCCATACCGAGCTTGGCTTTGTGAGTTTTGCACGCCCAATTTTAACAGGGGAGGGGAGAGGCAAAGAAAGAAAGACTTGCATTTATTTAGTGCCTTTCACGACCACTGGACGTCTCAAAGCGCTTTACAGCCAATAAAGTCATTTTTAAGAGTGCAGTCACTGTTGTAATGTGGGAAATGTAGCAGCCAATTTGCGCACAGCAAGCTCCCACAGACAGCAATGTGATAATGACCAGATAATGTTTTTTAGTGATGTTGGTTGAGGGATAAATATTGACCAGGACACCGGGGAGAACTCCCCCTACTCTTCTTCGAAATAGTGCCATGGGATCTTTTACGTCCACCTGAGAGGGAGAGGGGGGGGGGCCTCAGTTTAACGCCTCATCCGAAAGACGGCACCTCCGGCAGCGCAGCGCAGCGCTCCCCCCCCCCGGTGCCGCACCAGGAGTGCCAGCCTAGCTTTATGGGCTCAAAGACCCTGGGAGTGGGAGTCTTTGAACCCACAACCTTCTGACTCCAAGCCGACTGAGCCACTGGCGTTCTCGCCGCCCCACATTCGCACTTTACCTTGTAGACTTCCGCGACGTCCTTCAAGGGGCTGATTTTGTGGTCCCTGTGCTCGTGCGAGACGGCGCAGACCACGCAGATGGCCGTGCGGTCGTTCTCGCAGAAGAGCTTGAGCTTCTCGTCGTGCTGAACGCAGCGCGAAAATGTGCCGTCCTTGGGCTTGAGGCTGAGCTTGCGGACGCTCTCCACCATGTTGGCGGCGAAGCGGTTGAGCCTGAAGTTCCGCTGCGGGAACTCCTCCCGGCACTTGGGGCAGGAGACCAGGTCTTTCTGCTTCTCCCAGTACTTCAGGATGCACGCTTTGCAAAAATTGTGCCCGCATTCGACCATCACCGGCTCTTTGTAGAACTCCAGGCAGATCGAGCAGATGGCTTCGTTTATGATGTTTTCCAATTCCTTTTCGGATGCCATGGTCGCCAGCAATTAATTACTTTAAAAAAAAATTATTCTTATTTTCACCCACTTGTCAGTTTCTTGCGAGTGTTTTCAGATTGCAAAGCCAATCTTAAATGCTATTCTTATTTTCACCCACTTGTCAGTTTCTTGTCGGTTTCTTGCGAGTTTTTTCAGATGGCAAAGCCTATCTTAAATGCTGAGCGATTTATCATCTGTTCCTCGTGTTTGCAGTACCTTTTTTATCTAAGATGCAAATTTCTTTAATAATATATATCATTTTTTTTTAATTGTCGTTGCTGCAATTGCTGGACTCGAACTTACTTGCTCAGGCACTGACCGGTGTCTGTGACGTCCCCAGGGGGCTGCAGTCCCCATTCTCGGCCAACAGGCGGCGCTGTGCTGGCCGGAAGCTTCATAGAAAGGCAGGAGTTGTTCCCTGGGAAATGAGTCCCTGAGTGATTGCATTGTACAGGAAGTCACAGGATAGGCACCAGTAAAAGGGGTTCATCTTAACCCAGCCATTCACAATAAAGGAACTACATTCACCCGGCCCTTCCCCTCCCCATCAAACTCAACTGAACAGACCCCTGATTTTTTTTAAATTATTGGTTCACAGGATGTGGGCGTCGCTGGCCAGGCTGGCATTTATTGCCCATCCCTAACTGCCCTTGAGAAGGCGGTGGTGAGCCACCTTCTTGAACTGTTGCAGTCCATGTGGTGAAGGTACTCTGCAAGATCCTGCAAATCCATTGGCAGGATAGGCGCACCAACGTCAGTGTTCTTGCTCAGGCCAACATCCCCAGCATCGAAGCTCTGACCACGCTCAATCAGCTCCGATGGACGGGTCACATTGTCCACATGCCCGATACAAGACTCCCAAAACAAGCGCTCTACTCGGAGCTCCAGCACGGCAAGAGAGCCCCAGGTGGGCAGAGGAAACGCTTCAAGGACACCCTCAAAGCTTCCTTGAAAAAGTGTAACATCCCCACCGACACCTGGGAATCCCTGGCCCAAGGCCGCACAAAGTGGAGGCGAAGCATCCGGGAAGGCGCCGAACACCTCGAGTCTCTTCGCTGGGAGCAAGCGGAAGCCAAGCGCAGGCAGCGCAAGGAGCGCACGTCAACCCAAGCACCCCACCCACCCGCCCCTTCAACCACCATCTGCCCCACCTGTGACAGAGACTGTAGGTCCCGGATTGGACTCATCAGTCCCCTGAGAACTCATTTTTAATGTGGAAGCAAGTCATCCTCGGTCCCGAGGGACTGCCTAAGATAGAAGAGGTGGGGAGTTCCAGGATTTTGACCCAGCGACGATGAAGAAATATATACATAAAAGTCTTAAGCATTTCACCTCCTCCCTTTTACCTTGTGCACGCTCCAAGTGTTCAACACTTTGTGTGAGGAAGTTCCTCCTAAACTTTCCTTTGATTTGTAACTTACAACCCCGTGCTCTAAAATCCTGACATACTTTGAAGTAATCCTCCTGATTAAATGTTTATATACCTTCATATGGTCACCTATCAGTCTTCTAGAATCATAGAATGGTTACAGCACAGAAGGAGGCCATTCGACCCGTCGAGCCCGTGCCGGTTCTCTGCAAGAGCACTTCAGCTAGCCCCACTCCCCCCGCCCTTTCCCTGTAGCCCTGCAAATTTTTTTCCTTCAGGTGCATATCTTTTGAAAGCCACATTTGAGTCTGCCTCCACCACCCTTTCAGGCAGTGCATTCCAGATCCTAACCACTCACTGCGTAATAAAGTTTTTCCTCATGTCGCCATTGGACTTTCTGCAATCACCTTAATTCTGTGTCCCTTCCGCAAATGGGAACAGTTTCTCTCTATCTAGACTCCTCCTTCACCAAATCCCCCACCATCAATATCCTGGGGGTCACCATTGACCAGAAACTTAACTGGACCAACCACATAAATACTGTGGCTACAAGAGCAGGTCAGAGGCTGGGTATTCTGCAGCAAGTGTCTCACCTCCTGACTCCCCAAAGCCTTTCCACCATCTACAAGGCACAAGTCAGGAGTGTGATAGAATACTCTCCACTTGCCTGGATGAGTGCAGCTCCAACAACACTCAAGAAGCTCGACACCATCTGTTGTGTATGTAACCTGTTCCACCTTAAGAGAGCTTAAGCCTGTTCCACCTTAAGAGATGTACTACTTTCTCAGGCTGCTGTAGACGTAATACCGGGGGTGAACACACCGGTATATAAGCACTGTGCAGTAATCTTGTATTCAGTATAGTCCCTACCTCCAACCAGTAAAGACCTGTTTTTATTGTTACTCATTAGTCTGTTTTAATTAACTAAATAATTCACAGACTTAACACTGGCGACGAGTCAGGTTCTTACCCTGCGGCAGTTATTCCACGACGGTTGAAGAGAGGTTTCAAACCTCACCACTCACCACCCCACTGGAAGTGACAGGCATTAGGACCCTGAAGCCTCCATCAGCTTGTGAACCGGAGTAGAAGACAGGACTGGGGAAGAGAGAGGTATAGGGCGATAGCGATCGGCAGATAAGGGCCGGGCCGCTTTCAAGTGCGAGGCGCAGCCGGGCCATCGATCGGATCCGCTGATAAGGGCCGCACTTGGGGGCTGAAGGGAGACGGCGTCGGGGGACGGGTGAAGACCGCCAAGCGCGGGAAAACCGCCATTTTGTCGGCGGAGGACGACGGCAAGAGCGGGAAGCCACCATCTTTGATAACAAGTAAAGAAAATAAAATCTGAGAAATTGCAAATCTACAATGCCTAAACACGGGAATATTAGCACCTTTGATAGTGACCTCGAAGATTGGGCCATATATGTTGAAAGAGTAAAAAATTATTGTAAGGCCAATAAAATTCGTGACCAAGATAAAGCTCTAACATTATTAAATTTAATGGGTGCGAAGACATACGGGCAATTGAAACACCTGTTATCACCAGATGAACCGGCGGATAAGACGTTCGATGAGATTGTTACTGTCCTGAAAGATCATCTAAACCCCACGCCGCTGATGCTAGCGGAACGATTTAAATTTTACGACAGAAGGCAGCTACAGCATGAAAGCAATGCTGAATATTTGCTGGAATTGCGTAAATTAGCGAAATATTGCCAGTTTGGAACGGGACTGACAGAGGCACTTCGAGACAAATTTGTGTGTGGTTTATTTAAACAGGATACACAAAAGCGACTGCTCGAGGAGAATTAGCTGACGCTTGAGAAGGCGGTCACTATGACAGCAGCACACGAAGCCGCAGCGAGAGGCACGGCAGTAATGCAGCTACGGTCACCGGAGCTCAGTGCACACAAATTGGGTGTGAGTTCTGGCAAATGTTATCGTTGTGGAAAGACAACGCATGATCAGAACCAGTGTTGGTTTAAAAACCAAGAATGTAGAACTTGTGGTAGGCTTGGACATATAGCTAGAGTATGCAGGTCAGCGAAGAAGACCAGCAACAAGAAGTCACCGCAAGGGAAATACGCAAAGGTACACAAGGTGGCCGAACAGGAGTCCGATTCAGACGCAAGCAGTATTGAACTGGCTAGCTTAAGGGTACTCAACGTTGGTAAGGGTGCAGACCTCCAGACAATTTGGGTTACTCTTCAGATAGAAGGAGTCCAAGTAAAAATGGAATTGGACACTGGATCGGCATTGTCGGTCATGAATAAGAAAGATTACAGAAGGTTATTCCAACATATTCCCCTACAGGATACGGAGATTATATTGACAACCTACACGGGGCAGAGAGTGTACCCCATCGGGACAATAAAGGTTGCAGTGGCCAACAAGGGCGAAGGAAGTCAAATAATGGACTTATATGTGCTACCGGAGGGAGGTCCACCACTACTAGGCCGGGAGTGGTTTAGAAACATAAATATGGACTGGCACTCGCTAAAAGCCATAAAGAGTGAGAACTCGGTGCAGATAATCAGCCCAGACTCTAGAACTGATGATGGTAAGACCAACCCATGTGCAAAAGACAAAGTTTCAGCACAGAATTCCACTGAGCAACAACAACATAGTTTAACAGAGAATTCTGAGTCTGGCAAGTCTACTGATATGCACATTTTTGAGGGACACTGGGCTCGAACTCAACTCCATTTCAAACTACAACAGCAATTAGAACAAATGATTCGTCGTTTTGAGCAAGAGATGAATGAAATAAAAAAGTTCTTTGTTACAGAGTGGGAGAATCTGGAAAGTCAACAGAAGCAACTGATGGAGAAAATGGAGCAGGAGCACACCAACCATCTGCGCGAGGAGGCCGAACGAATCAAAGCTGATTCAGGTTCTGAAGGTGCGTGCCATAATCTGGTGTCAGAAGAGTTAACGGTCAGACAACTCCTTCATATGCTGAGGGACAAGACTCTGAAATGGGAAAAACTTGAACACGAGCTGCGATCTTCAAAGGAAAAGGGTTCGGAGCTCTCAAAAGTCATTGAGATGGCTGATGTGACGACACAGACTGAAACGACTGCAACAGAGCAGCCATTGGATGCCAAAAGTACGCTGACTCACGTCAATGTAGAACAACAGACCGCTGAAACAGCTGCTCCGGTAGAGGGATTGCATAGTCCGATCAATCAATCTCCAAAGGAAGTTGAAGTATTAAAATCACAAATGAGGTCACTAGTAAACGACTTGCTGAAAGCCCAGAAAAAGCTGGATGCAGAGGTACACATGAAGAAGTCTCTTCAGGAAAGATGTCTGGATTTGGAACAAGAGCTGGCTAGCGTCCAGCTGGGTATGGAGGAAATAGACGACCCTCTCACTGGTCTAGCTCAGGACGACACCGAATATTACCATGACCTGGTGGACGACACCGAATATTACGATGTCCTGTCCTGCCCAGCTTGTAACTTCAACTCCCAAAGTGCAGAAATCATGGAGGAGCACCAAACGTCTACGGAACATCGGGAGAAGCTGGCTCTACGACGGAAACAGGAGGAAGAGAAGGAGGAACTGCGCATGCAGCTGGCAGCTGTGGCAGCTGACAATGGAGCCCAGAGAGTCTCCAAGAAGCAGAAAAGGAAAAGTAAAAACAGAAGATGACCCATCTGAACCATAATCACCTCTACCAGATCACACACGTGGTCCCTCCGAACGGAGCCAAATCAGTTCGGAAGTTCAAGCTGTTAAATCCATGAAAGGACTATTGAATGAGTAACGTGAACCGACTACACCACAGAGATTGAATCTGTGAACTGTTTTCCGCAGAGACTGAATCTGTGATATGTTACGTTAAACATGAAGTTATATATGTATATATGTTATTACGTTATGTTAAATGGGGGGGATGACTATAAAGCTAAGAAGGGAGGAGTGTTGTGTATGTAACCTGTTCCACCTTAAGAGAGCTTAAGCCTGTTCCACCTTAAGAGATGTACTACTTTCTCAGGCTGCTGTAGACGTAATACCGGGGGTGAACACACCGGTATATAAGCACTGTGCAGTAATCTTGTATTCAGTATAGTCCCTACCTCCAACCAGTAAAGACCTGTTTTTATTGTTACTCATTAGTCTGTTTTAATTAACTAAATAATTCACAGACTTAACACCATCCAGGACAAAGCAGCCCGCTTGATTGGCACCCCATCCACCACCTTAAACATTCACTCCCTCCACCACCGGCATACCGTGTCTGCAGTGTGTCCCATCTACAAGATGCACTGCAGCAACTCGCCAAGGCTTCTTCGGCAGCACCTCCCAAACCCGCGACCTCTTCCACCTAGAAGGACAAGAGCAGCAGGCGCATGGGAACACCACCACCTCCAAGTTCCCCTCCAAGTCGCACACCATCTTGACTTAGAAGTATATCTCCATTCCTTCATCGTCGTTGGGTCAAAATCCTGGAGCTCCCTCCCTAACAGCACTGCGGGAGCACCTTCACCACACGGACTGCAGCGGTTCAAGAAGGCGGCCCACCACCACCTTCTCAAGGGCAACTAGGGATGGGCAATAAATGCTGGGCTTGCCAGCGATGCCCACATCCCATGAACGAATAAAAAAAAAGCCGAAAGCTTCTCAAATCTTACCAAATTTTTTGGACCAGGTTCTGCATGGGAAATGAATGGCTCGGGTAATGAGTCACAGGATATGAGCTGAAGTTCTCCAGTATAACTTGAGGCTTGTTCATTTTATATACACCCCACCGCCGCGCTCCCCCCCCCCCCTCCTGCCACCCAGCAGGTTTGGACTCAATACTATCAGAGGATGTTATGGATTTCAATAGAGTCATGAATAAAGTTTTGAGAGATGAAGCTATGAAGCGGGAGAAGAGATAGAGCGGCTGGGCAGTTAGATAAATATGTAGGGATTTAATTGTCCAATGCTGTATAGTCCTACATTCCTAAGGACGTTGGGACAGATTGGGAATTGGCTACATGCTTGAAAAGGAAAGATTTGCAGGGCTATGGGGAAAGAGCGGTGTGGTGAATGGCCTCCTTCTGTGCTGTATGATTCCATGATGCAGTGTGGAGATAGTGGAGTATGTCTGGTGATGCATTATTCTGGGCTCCTGAGGTTTCCTCGACTGTCTTGATTTGGTGGGGAGGAACTTTACAGAGTTTTTTTCCCCAACCCTAAATCTGGCCACAGTATTTTTCTCTCTTTTATTTCTGCTTCATTTAGTCATTCCTACATTACTACAGTGACTCCACTTCAAAAAGTACTTCATTGGCTGTGAAGCGCTTTGGGACGTCCGGTGGCCGTGAGAGGGACCGTGTGTGCTGCAGCCAAATTTGCTGATGATACAAAGATAGGTGGGAAAGCAAGTTGTGAGGAGGACACAAAGCGTCTGCAAAGGGATATAGATAGGCTAAGTGAGTGGGCAAAAATTTGGCAGATGGAGTATAATGTGGGAAAATGTGAGGTTATCCACTTTGGTAGGAAAAAGAGAAAAGAAAAATATTATTTAAATGGAGAGAGACTACATAATGCTGTGGTACAGAGGGATCTGGGGGTCATCGTACATGAAACACAAAAAGTTAGCATGTAGATACAGCAAGTAATTAGGAAGGCAAATGGAATGTATAGTAATCTGGAATGTTATGATTAAGGTTATCCACCAGGTGGTGCTGTAACTAGTGCTGCTACTAGCTAAGGTCAGTGGAGGTGGAAAGAGAGGATGTAGGCCTGTATGTTGTTACGCAGTTGTTTAATAAAGTACACGGACTAATTCTAATATCTTGCCTCTTCGAGTTCCTTGTTTCACTACATGGATTTATCACATTTGGCGATGAGGTAAAAGGACACTGAATAAAGAAGAGAAGTGTGCCGGGACTTTTAACAAACAAACTCACGAGCTAAAGTTAGCTACCAATTGGACGAGAGCATGGCTGCCACGGTAGCAACGGTCTCCGCTTTTGATATTCAAGCACAAACCTGGGAGGAATACTGTGAAGTGTTGGGTTATTTCTTCGAAGCAAATGAAATAAATGATGCCGGAAAAAGGAAAGCCATTCTGCTTAGTTCAGTGGGAAGCCAAATCTACAGTTTGATGAAGAATCTGCTCAGTCCTGAAAAGCCTGGAGACAAATCAATTGTTGAATTAGTGGCCTTGCTAAAAGAACATTTCAAACCTAAGCCTAGTGAGATTGTGCAGCGGTTCAAGTTTAATTCAAGGAACAGAAAAGAGGAAGAGAGTGTAATGGACTATGTAGCAGTGCTGCGTAAATTAGCACAAGATTGCAATTATGGGAACAACCTGAAGGAAATGCTGAGAGATAGGCTAGTTTGCGGAGTAATGGACGACCGCATGCAGCGTAGATCATTATCTGAGACTGGGCTTACTTATGAAAAAGCATTGGAACTTGCTCAAGCCATAGAGACAGCGAACCGAGATGTAAAAGAAATACAGGGTTCAGACAGGGCTAATGCTAAGCAAGTTGCAGGTCAGGTTGTTGTGCACAAGTTAAACATACACCAGAAACCACAACGTGAGCATGTGAAGGCATGTTATGGATGCAAGGGCGATCACCTGGCGAGTGAATGCCGGTTTCTGGAGGAGAAGTGCCACAAGTGTGGGAAACAAGGACACATAAAACGAGCATGCAGGGCAAAATCACCTGTGAAGGAATCCAAACCAAAAGGGGGAGGAAAGCAAAACCAAGGAAGAGAAGTGAAAAAACATGGAGCACACCACATCAGCAGGGAAGCTGAGGAAGAAGAGGACATTTTCATAATGTATAGCATGTTAAAGAACATTCCAAAAGTGGCTCCTATCACATTGCAACTGACAGTAAATGACTCTAAGGTGAACTTTGAAGTTGATACAGGGTGTGGTATAACCATAATGAACAGGGCAGAGTACTCAAAATTGTGGAACCGTGCAAAAGTTCCAGAGTTAAAGTCTTGCTTTCTGCATCTTAAAACATATACACGTGAACGAGTAGCGACATTAGGTGCAGCTAATGCAACTGTGCAACACAGGGACACAGTGGAACAGCTACCTGTAGTTATAGTATCGGGTACCGGACCAAACCTGTTAGGTTGGGGCTGGATAAAAGAACTTAAATTAGACTGGGGAACAGTAAATCAAATAGATGAGGGCAAACAGTTGACTTTGCAAGAAGTGTTGAGGGAACATGAGAATGTGTTCAAGGAGGAACTTGGCACATTTAATGGCCCCCCAGCTAAGATTTATGTAGACAAGGAGACACCGCCAAGGTTTTTTAAACAACGACCTGTGCCTTATGCCATGAAACCAAAGGTAGAGGGTGAGCTTGACCGTCTATTGAGGGAGAACATACTGGAGCCAGTGAAATGTTCAGAATGGGCAGCTCCCATAGTACCTGTTTTAAAACCGGACAATTTGGTAAGACTCTGTGGAGATTATAAATTGACAGTCAATTGGGTGTCCAAACTAGAGCAGTATCCTATTCCCAAAACAGAGGATCTTTTTGCAAACCTGGCTGGAGGAAAGAAATTCACAAAGTTGGATATGAGTCATGCATACTTGCAGATTACACTGGATGGCGAATCAAAGAAGTATGTTACCATAAATACACACAAGGGCTTGTTTACATATAACCGCTTACCGTTTGGTGTCTCATCTAGTGCAGCTATCTTCCAGAGGACAATCGAAAGTGTACTGCAAGGGATTCCGCATGTTTCCATCTATCTGGATGACATTCTGGTGACGGGAAGAACCGACCAGGAGCATCTGAGCACTCTGAGAGAGTTACTACAGAGATTGGAGAGGGCAGGGTTACGGCTCAAGAGGAGTAAGTGCACTTTCCTGGGGAATGAGGCAATGTTCCTGGGACACAGAGTGGATGCCACCGGGCTCCATCCAATCAAAGAGAAGGTACAAGCACTGCAGGACGCCCCTGTTCCTACCAATGTGGCTGAGTTAAAAGCTTACCTGGGACTGCTGAACTATTATAACAGGTTTTTACCAAACTTGTCAACAGTGTTAGCACCTCTTCACAAACTACTGCGCAAGGAGACACAGTTGCAGTGGGGAGAGGAGCAGGGGGTTTCATTTGAACAGTCCAAGAAACTGATGCTGTCGTCGGATGTGCTGGTTCACTACAATGAAGAGAAAGACATCATTCTCTCTTGTGACGCTTCACCTTACGGGGTGGGGGCAGTTCTTTCACACAGCTTGGAAGATGGAACTGAAAGACCAATAGGGTTTATGTCCTGAACTCTAACACCAGTGGAAAAAAACTATTCCCAGTTAGACAAGGAGGGGTTAGCAGTAATGTTTGGGTTACAGAGGTTCCACAAGTACATATATGGCAGGAAGTTCACCATATGCACCAGTCATAAACCTCTTCTCTCTCTTTTCAATGAAATGAAAGCAGTTCCACAGATGGTGTCACCCCGGATCCAGAGGTGGGCCGTGACTTTGAGGGCATATGAGTATGTCATCATCTACAAGGCGGGCAAGTACCATGGGAACGCAAATGCCTTGAGCCGTCTTCGACTGCCAGGCACACCTATCCTTGCAGCTCCAGAGGACAGAGTTTTGATGTTGGAGGACACGGACACGGCAATTGTGACTGCAGAGCAAGTAAGAACATGGACAGGTAAAGATCCAGTACTGTCTAGAGTTCGAGAATATGTGGTGAGGGGATGGCCTCAGCATCCAGAAGGGACTGACTGCACACCCTACAGTGTCAGGAAAACAGAGCTGAGTGTGCAGGATGGTTGCGTGTTGTGGGGAGCACGAGTGATTATTCCACAGCCAGCATGACAGTCTATCCTAGAGCAACTACATCAGTGTCATCCTGGGGTGTCGCGTATGAAAGCCTTGACTAGGAGTTACTTGTGGTGGTCAAAGCTAGATGAGGAGATAGAAAATCTAGTCAAGACATGCAGCACTTGTCAGGTACACAGGAAGGCACCAGCAGCGGCTCCTCTCCACCCCTGGGAGTGGCCGGATAAACCATGGAGAAGATTGCACTTAGATTATGCGGGTCTATTCATGGGGAAGATGTTCCTCATAATCATTGATGCACATTCCAAATGGATGGATGTTTATCCTGTTAATTCTGCTTCCTCCACTACTACTATAGACTGCCTGCGTCAGAGCTTCAGTAATCAAGGGCTACCGGAGATCGTGGTAAGTGACAATGCCACTTGTTTTGTGAGTACAGAGACAAAAGAGTTCATGAGAAACAATGGCATAGTGCAGGTGACCTTGGCTCCATGTCATCCGTCCTCAAATGGACTTGCGGAGAGAGCCGTACAAACATTTAAAGAGATGATAAAAAAAAGTGCAGAAGGGAGTTTAGCAGCCAAAGTGTCACGGGTTCTGTTCAGCTACAGAATAACACCTCAATCCACCACAGGACTCTCTCCTGCTGAGATGTTATTAGGTCGTAGACTACGCTCCACTCTTGACCTTGTCCACCCAGACCTAAAAAGGAAAATGGAAAACAGACAAAACAAACAAAAAGAGAACCATGACAAAAGAACAAAGAGATGAAGTTTTGGAGAAGGAGATGCGGTCCTTACCAAGAATTTCAGTTATGGACTAAAGTGGATTCCTGGCTTCATAGGCTCAATGACAGGTCCAGTATCATACAAGGTCATGTTGGGAGATGGTAGGGTAGTATGCAGACATGTAGATCAGATACTTACCAGACAAGGGGAACATAAGAACATAAGAAGTAGGAGCAGGAGTAGGCCATACGGCCCCTCGGGCCTGCTCCGCCATTCAATAGGATCATGGCTGATCCAAACCTAGACTCACGTCCACTTCCCTGCCCGCTCCCCGTAACCCCTAATTCCCTTATCAGCTAGGAAACTGTCTATCTCCATTTTAAATTTATTTAATGTTGCAGCTTCCACAGTTCTCTGGGGTAGCAAATTCCATAGATTTACTACCCTCTGAGTGAAGAAGTTTCTCCTCATCTCAGTTTTGAAATGGCAGCCCCTTATTCTAAGATTATGCCCCCTAGTTCTAGTCTCACCCATCAGTGGAAACATCCTCCCCGCATCCACCCGATCAAGCCTCCTCACAATCTTATATGTTTCTATAAGATCGCCTCTCATTCTTCTGAATTCCAATGAGTAGAGGCCCAACCTACTCAACCTTTCCTCATAAGTCAACCCCCTCATCTCCGGAATCAACCGAGTGAACCTTCTCTGAACTGCCTCGAGAGCAAGTATATCTTTTCTTAAATATGGAAACCAAAACTGCACGCAGTATTCCAGGTGTAACCTCACCAATACCCTGTATAACTGAAGACTTCCCTGTTTTTATACTCCATCCCCCTCGCAATAAAAGCCAAGATTCCATTGGCCTTCCTGATCACCTGCTGTACCTGCATACTAACTTTTTGTGTTTCATGCAGCAGGACCACCAGATCCCTTTGTACTGTAGCACTTTGCAGTTTCTTTCCATTTAGATAATAACTTGCTCTTTGATTTTTTCTGCCAAAGTGCATAACCTCACACTTTCCAACATTATATTCCATCTGCCAAATTTCTGCCCACACACTTAGCCTATGTCCTTTTGCAGGTTTTTTATGTCCTCCTCACTCACTGCTTTCCATCCCATCTTTGTATCGTCGGCAAACTTGGATACGTTGCACTCGGTCCCTTCCTCCAAATCGTTAATATAGATTGTAAAGAGTTGGGGTCCCAGCACTGACCCCTGCGGAACACCACTAGTTACTGATTGCCAGCCCGAGAATGAACCATTTATCCCCACTCTCTGTTTTCTGTTGGATAGCCAATCTTCCACCTATGCCAATATATTACCAATAAAGAATGCCACAAAGATGCAGCAGCATTTATCCAAATGCAACAACTTCACTCAAAGCTCACAGCAGTCAGCGCAGAGTTCCTCTGCTTCCATTCAAGATGATGGTTCATTCAGCATCAGGCTCCTTATCAGCAACTCCTGGCCCACTTGGAAGGTTCTTTGATACAATGGATAGCCATAGCCAGAAGAATGCAGATGAGTGCCTTGCTCGAGCTGTATATGCGACAATCTCAGCCCTTATGCTCACAGCCAGTGTGTACTGGAAGAGATTTTTCAATGTTGTTCGCCCTGCATACTGTCCTCCCACCAGACATGCTTTGTCTACTTATTTGCTGGAGGCTGAGTATAACAGAGTCCAAGGAAAGCTCAAAGAAACGATAGAGATGGCAGACTGTGTTGCAGTTATCTCAGATGGGTGGTCAAATGTATGAGGGGAGGGCATCATAAACTACATCGTCTCCACTCCTCTCCCAGTGTTCTTCAAGAGCACAGACACGAAGGACGACACACAGGCACATACATTGCTGATGAGCTGAAAGTGGTCATCAACGATCTTGGATCACAAAAGGTCTTTGCAGTAGTTACTGACAATGCTGCGAATATGAAGGCTGCTTGGGCTCAAGTGGAGGAGGCCTACCCTCATATTACGTCTATTGGTTGCGCAGCTCATGGGCTCAACCTGCTCCTCAAGGACGTCATGGGTTTGAGAACCATGGAAACACTGTACAAGAGAGCCAAGCAAGTTAAGTATGTCGGGGGAAAACAGGTAGTTGCAGCAACCTACAACTCCAAGCAAACGACAAAGAACAAGAACACCACACTGAAGCTGCCCAGCAACACTAGATGGGGTGGCGTTGTCATAATGTACAACAGCCTTCTGGAGGGTAAGGAGTCGCTGCAAGAAATGGCAATATCCCAGTCTGGGGATATGGAAACCACCATCAAGAAAATACTGCTGGATGATGTGTTTTGGGAGAGAGTGGTTAGCAGCCTTAAACTACTCTCACCAGTAGCATCTGCAATTGCTCAGATTGAAGGAGATGACGCTGTCTTGTCAGATGTTCTCAGGCTTTTTGCTGATTTAAAAGAACAAATCAGCATTGCCCTACCCACATCCCTGCTGCTCAAAGCAGAGAAGGCAATTGTTCAATTCATATAGACGCGTCAAGAATTTTGTGTCAAGCCGATTCATGCTGCAGCATACATGCTGGACCCAAAGCATGTTGGGAGACCAATACTTTCTGGAGAACAGATCAACAGTGCTTACAGTGTGATTTCTACCCTCTCACACCATCTCAATCTGGATGTGGGCAATGTTCTGGGAATCTGGCAAAGTTCTCTACCAAGCAAGGTCTTTGGAATGGGAATCATGCAAGCATATCAGTGCACATACCTGGTGGAAGGGACTTTGTGCATCTGAGGCCCTGTCACCCATTGCATCGGTGATAGTCCAAATCCCACCTTCATCAGCAGCCTCTGAACGAAACTGGTCACTTTTTGGGAATACGCATACAAAGGTGCGCAACAGGCTGACTAACAAGAGTGGAGAAACTGGTGGCTATCCGGGCGAACCTACAACTTATTGAGCCAGATACAGAAGTGCCCACCACACAGCTAGACAGTGACACGGAGGAGGAAATGGACACGTCAGAGCCAGAGAATCAGGAGGAGCAATGATGAGTAGACGACTCAAAGGGACAAAATAAGGACCAATTACAGGCTAAATAAGCTGATGCTCTTTTTATTTTATTTTAGATGGGTCTTTTTTTGCGGGGGTTCAATAAAGTTCAAAATTATAACCTAAATAAAGTTTTGAAAGCCTGTTTTTATTTGTATGGAACAGTATGTCTATTTTGATGTCAGAGACAAAAACCATCAGCGTGCAAAAAAACTCAAAATTCCCATGGAAAGTTTCCTCTTTTAAAAATTCCCGGAATTTTGAAACCCTATTCTCCAGTCTCTCTACCTAACTGAAGTCCCTCATCCCTGGTACCATTCCAGTAAATCTCTTCTGCACCCTCTCCCAGGCCTTGGTATTCTTCTTAAATTGTGGTGCCCATTTGAAAAAGCAGATTTTTCATTTCTTTTTTAAAATCGAATATACGATAGCCTCAATCCTCAGAAATGGCATCTTTAGAATTTAATTTATGAGATCCTACCAACACATCTCAAACCCCGTGGGCTCCAGCTCCCTAGATCTGGAGTGACAGAAATGAAACCTGTGTACTAGGGCACCCGATGTAGACAAAGTCAGGCTGGCGCGCAGATAGTTTGCTTGGCCCCGTCTCACATTCGAAATGGACACCAAACATTCCTTTAAATTCGATGTTAAGTTATACATTTGCAGTGTCGGTGGATTGTTACTTGAGGGACAGTCACCTTGCATGGAACGCGGAGCCTGCACTCTCGCCTCAGAGTTGGAAGGTCGCGGGGTCAAGCTCCTCTCCAGGACGACGCTTGAGTTTCAGCCCTGACAGAGGCTCCACATCAGATTTCGGCTTGAGTGACGAGGATGATGCATTTTGGCAGAAGGAACAGGGAGAGGCAATATACTCTTAATAGCACAGTTTTAAAGAGTGTGCAGGGACAGAGGGACCTGGGAGTTAATGTGCATCGGTCCCTGAAGGTGGCAGGACAGATTGAGAGAGTGGTTAGCAAAGCATATGGGATCTTGGGCTTCATAAATAGAGGTATTGAGTACAAAAGTAGAGAAGTTATGCTGAACCTTTATAAAGTGTTAGTTAGGCCACAACTGAAGTACTGCGTCCAGTTCTGGTCACCACACTTTAGGAAGGATGTGAAGGCCCTTGAGAGGGTGCAGAGAAGATTCACCAGAATGGTTCCGGGGATGGGGGATCTTAGCTACAAGGACAGGTTGGAGAAGCTGGATTTGTTTCCATTAGAGCAAAGGAGGTTGAGGTGTACAAGATTATGACGGGTTTGGATAGGCTAGACGGGGAAAGGCTGTTCCCACTAGTTGATGGTACAAGGACTAGGGAACATAGATTTAAGGTTTTGGGCAAGAGATACAGGGGGGGGGGGGACGTGAGGAAAAACTACGCAGCAAGTGGTGAGGATCTGGAACTCGCTGCCGAAGGAAGTGGTGGAAGCGGAGACACTCAATGTTTTCAAGGGGAGACTGGATAGGCACTTGAGGGAAGTAAACTTGCAGGGCTACGGGGATAGAGCAGGGGAATGGGACTGACTGGATTGCTCTACAGAGCCGGCACGGACTTGATGGGCCGAATGGCCTCCTTCTGTGCCATTATGACGATGACATAACTGAGAATAGAAATAAAGGTTAATGTTTCCGTGTAACTGCCAAAGGGACTACACCCGAACATTAATCGGCCGTTTCTCTCTCAAGGTGATGAAGGGGACCCTCTATTGGGGTTTTGTGGTAAACCACTGTTTGTATTCCACTGTGTACATGCCTGGACATGCCTCGGCTGACTCCTCCCACAAGTCCTAGTATAAAGGTGACTGCTCCCCAGCCCTTTGTATTCTGGACCGGTCGACCACTCGAGGCAGACCTTCATTCTTTTGTTAATAAAAGCCTTTAGTTACTCTCTTAACTCTCAGTCTTTTATGAGTAATTGATAGCGCATCAATTTTATTAACAACATTTTTATAATGGAGAAGATCCTCACACCAGCATGCCTGGACTTAGATCATCGGGAGGCGGACTCATCCACCAAGTTTACTCACTGGCTTAAGTGTTTCGAAAAATTCCTGACCGCCTCCGCAGCAATCAAATCGGACGGGGACAAACTGGATGTCCTGACCTCCAAAGTGAACCACCGAGTGTACTCGGTCATCCAAGACGCGACCTCTTACGCGGACGCTATCAAGCTCCTCAAGGACCAGTACACGCGCCCAGTGAACGAAGTGTACGCCAGGCACCTTCTGGGGAGTCGTAAACAACAACCTGGGGAATCGACCGTGGAATACCTTCAGGCACTGTCTGTGCTTGGCCGGGCCTGTGGTTGTAAGGATGTAAAGGCCGCCGTGTACACAGAGGAACTTATCCGGGACGCTTTTGTAGCGGGCCACAGATCCAATTACACCCGACAGCGACTGTTGGGGCAGAGTGACCTCGACCTCAACAAGGCCTCTGAACTCGCACTATCATTGGATGCAGCCTACCGGGGCATGGATGCCTACTCCTCTGCACCGTGGACGCCGCAGGGAATGACAGCCTGGGACACGGTAGGACCGCCTCATAGCGCCGTGCCACCCCAGCCACACCCCAGCAACGGCCCAACTACCGCAGCAGTGTCCCAAGGCCAGAAATGCTACTTCTGTGGCCAGGCAAAACACCCCAGAGCGCGCTGCCCGGCGAAAAACGCGATCTGCTCGGGCTGCAGGAAGAAGGGACACTACGCTAGCGTCTGCAGGGCCAAAGCCACCCCGAACCCCAACAGCGCCGCGTGTGGGCCATGTGGGCCGCCATCTTGGGCCTCCCCGGCCATGTGCGAACCACCGGTACAGCAGCCATTTTGGACGCCTCCAGCCACATGGGGATCATGGACGCCGCCATCTTGGACGACAGCCGGAACGCAGCAGGCCCCCAACACCGCCTCATCTGATACCCGCAGCGACACACCGACCCCTACGCTGGCATCCGTTACACTGGAGCAAGCGAGACCGCACCAGCTGGCCAGTTCCACAATGGACATTAAGGTAAACGGTCATGATACAATCTGCCTTTTTGACTCTGGGAGCACGGAGAGCTTCATCCACCCCGACACGGTGCGGCGTTGCTCTCTCCCAGTCCTGCCTGCGCACCAGCGGATTTCTATGGCCTCCGAGTCCCAGTCGGCGGACATCGGCGGCTACTGCGTGGTGACACTCGTAGTAGACGGGACTGTGTATGATCATTTTAAACTTCTGGTCCTGCCCGACCTCTGCGCTGCCGTCCTGCTGGGGTTAGATTTTCAGTGCCACCTTAAAAGTGTTACAATGGCGTACGGTGGACCCCTACCCCCACTCACAGTCCGCAGCCAGCAGCTTCCAAATTGCCCGCCGCGCACCAGGTGCAACCTCTCCACACTCAGAGTCACCCCCCCCCCACTGTTTGCTAACCTCACCCCCGACTGTAAGCCCATCGCCACAAAGAGCAGGCGATACAGTGCCGGGGACAGGGTTTTCATTAAAACCGAAGTGGAGCGGCTCCTGAAGGAAGGGATTATTGAGGGCAGCACCAGCCCCTGGCGAGCCCAGGTTGTGGTCGTTAAGACCGGCGAGAAGCAGCGCCTGGTCATCGACTACAGCCAGACAATAAATCGCTACACCCTGCTCGACGCCTACCCACTTCCCCGCATAGCTGATATGGTCAACCAGATCGCGCAGTACCGCGTCTTCTCGACCATTGACCTGAAATCAGCGTACCACCAGCTCCCTATCCGCCCTGAGGACCGCCAGTATACTGCCTTTGAGGCAAACAGCCGCCTCTATCACTTCCTTAGGGTTCCCTTTGGCGTCACTAACGGGGTCTCCGTCTTCCAAAGGGAGATGGACCGGATGGTAGATCAAAATGCGTTGCAGGCCACTTTCCCATATCTGGACAATGTGACCATCTGCGGCCGTGACTTGCAGGACCACGACGCAAACCTCGAAAAATTCCTCCGCACTGCCCAACTCCTGAACCTGACATATAACAAGGAGAAGTGCATATTCCGCACAAACCGCCTCGCCATCCTTGGTTGTGTTGTGGAACACGGAGTCATCGGCCCCGACCGGATGCGTCCCCTTATGGAACTCCCACTGCCCCAAGGCCCTGAAGAGGTGCCTAGGGTTTTTCTCCTATTACGCCCAGTGGGTCCCCTACTATGCGGACAAGGCCCGGCCGCTGATCAAGTCCACCTCTTTTCCCTTGACGGCAGAGGCCCGCTTAGCCTTCCACCGTATCAAGGAGGACATTGCCAAAGCCACCATGCACGCAGTGGACGAATCCATCCCCTTCCAGGTGGAAAGCGACGCGTCTGACTTTGCCCTGGCCACTACCCTCAATCAGGCGGGGAGACCCGTGGCCTTCTTTTCACGAACCCTCCAAGGCCCGGAGACCAGACACTCCGCTGTTGAGAAGGAGGCCCAGGCGATTGTGGAGGCTGTGCGTCATTGGAGGCACTACCTGGCCGGAAAACGATTTACCCTGCTCACTGACCAGCGTTCAGTTGCTTTCATGTTTAACAACAAGCAGAGGGGCAAAATCAAAAATGACAAGATCTTGAGGTGGAGAATCGAACTTTCCACCTACAATTACGAGATCTTGTACCGGCCCGGGAAGCTCAATGAACCCCCGGATGGGCTATCGCGTGGCACCTGCGCCAGCGCGCAGATCGATAGACTGCGGGCCCTCCACAATGACCTCTGCCACCCGGGGGTCACCAGGTTCTTCCACTTCATCAAGGCCCGCAACCTGCCTTACTCTATTGAGGAGGTCAGGACCATGACCAGGAACTGCCAAGTCTGCGCTGAGTGCAAACCGCACTTTTATAGACCAGACAGGGCCCACCTGATAAAAGCCACTCGCCCCTTCGAGCGCCTGAGCGTTGATTTTAAAGGGCCTCTCCCCTCCTCCGACCGCAATGTGTACTTCCTCAATATTATTGATGAGTACTCCCGTTTCCCGTTCGCCTTCCCCTGCCCGGACATGACCAGTGCCACGGTCATTAAATGTCTGAACAACCTCTTCACCCTGTTCGGCTTCCCCAGCTATATCCATAGCGACCGGGGCTCATCGTTTATGAGCGACGAACTCCGTCAGTACCTGCTAACTAGGGGTATTGCCACAAGCAGGACCACCAGTTACAACCCCCGGGGGAACGGACAGGTGGAAAGAGAAAATGCGACAGTTTGGAAGGCCGCCCTGCTAGCCTTAAAGTCTAGGGGCCTTCCAACCTCCCGCTGGCAGGATGTGCTCCCCGATGCGCTACACTCCATTCGGTCACTGCTCTGCACTGCCACTAACGCCACCCCTCATGAGAAAATGTTTGTCTTCCCAAGGAAGTCCACATCGGGGACATCGCTACCGCCATGGCTGACGTCCCCAGGGCCGGTCCTACTGAGAAGACACGCGAGGACCCATAAAACGGACCCCCTGGTCGAGAGGGTCGACCTCCTCCACGCCAACCCCCAGTATGCTTACATTGCATACCCGGACGGGCGGGAGGACACAGTCTCCATAAGAGACCTTGCACCCTCGGGGGCCGCAGTAACCCACTACCACCCCCCCCCACGATCCGATATCCAGCCCCAGCAGACGGCAGGCCTGGGCCCCGCGACCCGCTCGACATCTACGAGGACGACACGCCTGTGCCACAGCCTACGCAGGACTCGACGCCGGAAGCTCCACTACCCCTGCCGTCGCCACGCCGATCACAGCGGCAGACAAGACCTCCGGAGAGACTCCAATACACTAACTTTTAATACACTTCACCCCGCCGGACTCAATTTTAAACAAGGGGTGAATGTGGTAAACCACTGTTTGTATTCCACTGTGTACATGCCTGGACATGCCTTGGCTGACTCCTCCCACAAGTCCTAGTATAAAGGTGACTGCTCCCCAGCCCTTTGTATTCTGGACCGGTCGACCACTCGAGGCAGACCTTCATTCTTTTGTTAATAAAAGCCTTTAGTTACTCTCTTAACTCTCAGTCTTTTATGAGTAATTGATAGCGCATCAGGTTTTCCAAACTTGGACTGTACAAGACCGGAGGAGTCCATTCCAGACAGTCACAATCTTACTCCATTCTATCTCTAATAGCCTCGCCTGCCAAAAGAAGACGATGTTATGCTGTAGCACTCTCAAGAGCATTACGAGAGCACGCAATGGGAAATCCATCATCCCCGGCCCATGACCATCAAATAGGAAAAAAACACATTCTGGGGGTCATGGGCCCGACTGGGATAAAACTAATAGGGCGGTAACGCCATCGCAAGTTATTTCACACCGCCTTCTCAGGAGGTCTCCGATGTAAGGCAGTAAAGAGACTGCCCATTTACTGTCTTGTGACACGGTTGAGCTGACCTAATGCTCCCTGTAAGCTGAGCGTCCGTGCAGTGCTCCGGCCAGCTTTTCAATGTACAAACCGCGCTAGTTTGAATGGCCTGCATAGCCCCTTAGAAGGACCGCAAAGGGCCAAAAAAATTACAAGGAACTTTTAATCTGACCCACTGCAGCCAGTTTGCAAATTAACCCCACACACACACACACACAGTCTGTTTAACTGAACATTTATTGACAAATTTCGACAGCAGTTGAAATATTTACTTCTTCTTGGACACGCCGACTGTGCGTCCTCTCCTGCCGGTGGTCTTGGTGTGCTGGCCACGCACACGGAGACTGCAGAGAGAGAAAGACAAGACAAAAATCAGAGGGAGACTTAAGAAATAGTCGCAGGCTCACTGCAATACAGTTCCAAGCAGATGTTCGAACTGGCGTATCGAAGTCTGAAAAAGCCAGTAATTGTAGGCTTGATTACTCTTAATGACCAGAGTTACACCACTACAACAAGTATATAGTGTCTTTTAACGTCGCAAAATGTCCCAAGGCGCTGCACAGGAGCGCTCCAACTTTTGACACCGAACACCGCCAGCAGAAGGGGGCAGCACCGTCGCAGGTTATTTCACACCGCCTTCGCAGGAAGGAGAGAATTGAGGAAATTCAGGAGGGATTAAACCACGTCAAGAATTGTAAGCATCGAGATGGAGAGCGTAGAGGGAAAAGGGCGGGAGAGGAGAGAAATCCTGTGCTGACTCCAAACCTCAACGTGGTCAGGTAGGTCTCAATACCAAACTTGGAGAGTTAGACCAGATGTATAGTGCCTTCAACGTAGTGAAACATCCCAAGGCACTTCACAGGAGCATTATAAAACAAAATCTGACACAGCCACAGAAGGAGAAATTAGGGCAGATGACTAAAAGCTTGGTCAAAGAGGTAGGTTTTAAGGAGCGTCTTAAAGAAGGAAAGAGAGGTGGAGAGGTTTAGGGAGGGAATTCCAGAGCTTAGGGTCTTGGCAGCTGAAGATATGGCCAGCAATGGTGGAGCGATTATAATCAGGGGTGGTCAAGAAGGCAGAATTAGAGTGGTGCAGATATCTCGGGGGATTGTGGGGTTGGAGGAGATTACAGATAGGGAGGGCTGAGGCCATGGAGGGATTTGAAAACAAGGATGAGAATTTTAAAATCGAGGCGCTGCTTAACCGGGAGCACAGGGGTGATGGGCGAACGGGACTTGGTGCAAGTTAGGACATGGGCAGCCGAGTTTTGGACGACCTCAGGTTTACGGAAAGTAGAATGTGGGAGGCCAGCCGGGAGTGCGTTGGAATAGTCAAGTCTAGAGGTAACAAGGGTAAAAAAAGACAAAAAAACATTGGAAATCAGAAAAAAAAGTTAATGGCCCAGAACTTGGTGTCGGGGGCTTGCCGCGCGTGCAAGCCCCCGATCTGCACTCACCCTGCGCGCTGACATCTGAAGCCCGGGCCTGCTTGCATTTCCTGTCACAGGCCCGGTTCCGATGTCGGCGCGCTGTGCTAACCTGATCCAGCGGCGTAGTTAATGCAATGTGCCGGCTGGGATCAAGTGAGCACTGTGCAGCCAATCGGAGGGGGGGGGGGGGGGGGTGGGGGGGGGGGAAGGTTCATTCATGAGTTTGAGTGTAAGAACTGTCAAACTCATGAAAACTACAGGGGCCCAAAACACTATTTAAACTTTAAATAAAAATTTAAAAAACACCCCAATCATTAAATTAAGTATAAATAAGTTTTAAAAAAATAATTTAAACAATAATTTTTTTTTTGAAAAAAATTAATTTTTAATAAAGGGTCTAAAACTAAACTTACCTTATTGTAGATTCTTTAAAATAATAAACCTGTGGAAAAAAAAATTCTAAATTGCACTAAAACACCACTTACCTGTAAAAATAAATACTTACGTGTGCTTTTTACAAGCGTAAAGACCGGAGCCCTTTACACATGCGCAAATACCCCAAAACAGAGGAAATCCAAGACGCGCACGCGCTAGCCTCTTCAACTCTTGGGTTAGAGGAGAGGAAATGCCGGTTTTCAGCGCATGCGCTGTGCATGCTGAAAACCGGCATTTCCTCCGGCCAGACGCGTGAGTACCACTTCCGTACTCTCGCGTTTGGGGAGGAATTACTGCCCCAATGCTTCCATGTAACCACCAAAGGGTCTGCACCCCAACATTAATCGGTCTCTCTCAAGAGGACAGGGATCCAGCAGTTTACATTGGAAAATTAAGACCATCAGATGGAAGTTTCCTGCTACACCATATGATATTTAACTCCCTCCTTTAGTGCTCTCAAGGATAATCCTTCAGAAGCATGGAGGGGGACTGGGGGAAAAAGAATGTGAGGCATCACAGATATCCCCATGCACAGACTCATCTGTGTCGAGTCCGGTGTTCATCCCTCACAGACAAGTTGGTCAAGGATGTCATCCTACGAGCACACTCTCCCGCTGCTCGACTGGTCAAGTCCATACTTTAGACGGTATCTGCAGGCGGAAGCCTCCTCCTGTTCCAACACCTTTCCAGCACTCAAATAAAAAAATCAGACCGAATTCACGAAATGACCACCCAACAGCCTCCGAGTGAGAGACTGCAGGAGAATCAGCCCAATAAACCTCAAGAGTTTGACACCGAACGTCCCTCCCCTCGGGCAAGCAATGCAATACAGCACCACTGAACCGGACAGCTGGCTATTGGGAAGAGGAGCAATCAGCGCAGGGTCTTACCCCCAGAAGTGTCGCAGACCCCGATGCGCACGAATCTTCTTCAAGCGCTCTAGATCCTCACGCAGTTTGTTGTCCAGACCGTTGGCCAAGACCTGAGAGATCACAGAAAATGAGAGATAAAGGCACGGGTACAACCGCAGTGGCGCACACAGAATTATATAGATATATACATAGTTGGGCCGAATGAGCCTGTTTCCGTACTGTAGATTCGCGGTATTTACAGCACAGAAACAGGCCAGTCGGCCCACAACTGGCCGGTGCTCCACATGAGCCTCCTCCCACCCTATCTGCAGATCCTTTATTCTACAAGCCAGACATACACCAGCTTTAGCCGACAGTCAGGGTACAAGACACCTCTCTACATTCCCAATGGGTACGCCCTACATTCCCAGTGGGTACGCAGGCTGAACCAACAGGCATTATAGACGGGGATGGGATTAATTTAGAATCACAGAAAAATAGGAGCAGGACATTCGACCCTCCGAGCCTGCTCCGCCATTCAATATGATCATGGCTGATCCTCTATCTCAATTCCATATTCCCGCACTCTCCCCATATCCCTTGATGCCTTTTGTGTCTAGAAATCTATCGATCTCCTTCTTAAATATACTCAGTGACTTGGCCTCCACAGCCTTCTGTGGTAGAGAATTCCACAGGTTCACCACCCTCTGAGTGAAGAAATTTCTCCTCATCTCAGTCCTAAATGTCCTACCCCGTATCCTGAGACTGTGACTCCTTGTTTTAGACACCCCAGCCAGGGGAAACATCCTCCCTGCATCCAGTCTGTCTAGCCCAGTCAGAATTTTATACGTTTCAATGAGATCCCCTCTCGTTCTTCTAAACTCTAGTGAATACAGGCCTAGTCGACCCAATCTCTCCTCACACGACAGTCCTGTCATTCCAGGAATCAGTCTGGGGAACCTTCGCTGCACTCCCTCTATGGCAAGTATATCCTTTCTTAGGTAAGGAGACCAAAACTGCACACAGTACTCCAGGTGTGGTCTCACCAAGGCCCTGTATTACTGTAGTAAGACATCCTTGCTCCTGTACTCAAATCCTCTTGCAATGAAGGCCAACATACCATTTGCCTTCCTAACTGCTTGCTGCACCTGCATGTTTGCTTTCAGTGACTGGTGTACAAGGGCACCCAGGTCCCTTTGTACATCAACATTTTCCAATCTATTACCATTTAAATGATCTAACTGCCTTTCTGTTTATCCTACTGAAGTGGATAACTTCACATTTATCCATGTTATACTGCATCTGCCATGTATTTGCCCACTAGTCGACCAAACCTCTCCTCCAATTTCCTGCCGATGGGCTAACTAACGAATAGGCTGGCGCAATATACACATGATGTGCAGGAGGGGGAGGTCTAATGTCACTTGTAAGGGTGAACACCAATCGGATAAGCTGCAGAACCACTCGGCTTGCTTCACGAGAAACCGAGCTCTTTCGTGCACTGTGGAATATTCCTTTCTGAAAATTCTAGCACTAACAGCCTTGGAGACCAAAGCTCCAATTCAAAATAGAATTCTAGCTGTTGTCTGATGCAGACACTGAAGAGTTAAACAATGTACTTGCAGCCTAAACATGCTGCAAGTTAAGATGTCTAGCGAATATCGCCCTCAACACACCCAGGAACTGAACCGCACAACCATTTCCCCGATTACTGCAATCCAACATCACACTGGATCAGAACACAAGCTCACATAGCAATGTCAAAGCGCACACCTAGTGCTCAAAGGGTTATCTGGTTTAGGAAGCAACACACAGTCTCAGTCCCGGCCTTTCCCCGTACCTGGCTGTATTTGCCATCCTTCACGTCCTTCTGCCTGTTCAGGAACCAGTCGGGAATCTTGTACTGACGTGGGTTCTGCATGATTGTTATAATGCGCTCGACCTACAGGGGAAGAGAAAAACCAAGTCATCGACCGCAACACTCAATGCGACCCGACCCGCACTCAATTCAACCAGACTCAATTCGTAGAAAGATGTTATTTTTGCAGCTACAGTTCAGCTAAAAGCAAGAAAATCCTTCACTTGAAAGCCAACTGCCATCAATTTATAATAAGCACCTCAAACAATCCTTAGAGGGATTAAAATGGACACAATGGTTATAGTGCATTATAAAGAGAAACAGCACGCTGAACATAAAGGTCTACTTAAAAGCAATGTTCCTTCTGTGTGCGCACGGGCGGTCCCTTTAACTGGCTGCGCAGGCCATTCAAACTTTCGCACATGCGTGTGTTTCTTCCACTGAAAGCCGGTGAGCGGCCTACGCGGGACCTCCAAGCAGCCGCGCGGGCGCACAGCTTAGCGGAAATGTTGCTTAAAAGGCGTATTCGTAAAAACACACAGCTAAACGTTCAAAACAAACATCCCCGAAGATGATTCTATGTAAACTGGGTAACAATTAAATCAAAATTTGCCACACAGAAACAGTCCACTTGGCCCAACTAGTCTGTGCCGGTGTTTCTGCTCTACTCAAGCCTCCTCCCATCCAACATAACCCTCTATTCCCTTCTCCCTCTTATGCTTGTCTAACCTCCACTTAAATGCATCTATACTATTCGCCTCAACCACTCCCTGTGGTAGCGAGTTCCACATTCTCACCACTCTTTGGGTAAAGAAGTTTCTCTTGAATTCCCTATTGGATTGATTAGTGACTATCCTATATTTATGACCCCTAGTTTTGGTCTCCCCACAAGTGGAGACATCTTCTCTACATCTTCCCTATCGAACCCTTTCATAATCCCTCAATTCTACCCCTCTAGAAATTGTACACATCACTTCAAACATTCTCCCCCCAAATCCCTAAATGCAATGCTCACCATGACTGGACAGGCCAGGAAGCCAATCTAGAGCAGCCAAACATAGGGGAAAACATGAAACCCACACAGCTTCCCACCCCCCCCCCCCCCCAAAATAGACTGAAGGGTGGGTGGGGGGAATGGGGTGAAAGAAGTGCTTATAAGTATTCCCTGACAATTCTCATTTTATAACTCAAAACAAGCTATTGGCGCACAGGACAACTGACGACGGGGAGGAATGGGCTATACTTGTAACAAACAGGACAACGTATTCTGCTATACAGCGAGATAAACATAAAATTATAATTCCAGCCACTATTTTACGAGGCTAACATCCCATCTAGTGTTCACGGCACCTGTACTTGGAACGGACACTCCATAACGAACGGAAGGCAAACCAAACATCACTCAGCTCACCCCGCTGGCCCACCAACTCTCCCATTATAGCATCTAGCACCCGTGGCTCAGTGGCCAGCACTCTCGCCTCAGTCAGAATGTTGTAGGTTCAAGTCCCACTCCAGAGACTTGAGCACATAATCTAGGCTGACACTCCAGTGCAGTGCTGAGGGAGTGCGGCACTGTCAGAAGTGCCGTTAAACCGAGGCCCTCTGCTCTCTCAGGTGGGCGTAAAAAATCCCATGGCGCTATTTCAAAGAGATGGGGAGTTCTTCCTGTTGTCCAATCAACATCACAAAAAACAGATTATCTGCTCATCTGGGAGCTTGCTGTGCGCAAATTGGCTGCCGCGTTTCCTACATTACAACAGTGACTACACTTCAAAAGTACGTCATTGGCTGTGAAGCGCTTTGGGGTGTTCCGAGGGCCTGAAAGGCGCAATTTTAAAAGATAGATTTGCACTTATATCGCTCCTTTCACGACCACCGGACGTCTCAAAGCGCTTTACAGCCAATGAAGTACTTTTGAAGTGGAGTCATTTTAAGCAAGTCCTTCTTTCTCTAACTGCACTTTGAATACTACCTTGTTTGGTGGATCACTCCATTCATTTACTAGGAGCAAAGGAATTTTATTCTCTGCTTACTTTCCACTTGCATCTCCACTCCTAATTCCTCAATTGGCTTAAGTAATAACATTTTATATAAGGTAAACCCAGGTTAAGTGATATGGACATGTCTGCGATATTTTCCTCTTCCCTCAACACCTCCTTCCCATACTGAACACGGAGCTGCCTTTCCTCACAGCTCCCCACCCCCGGGGAACCTTCAGGCAACACATCTCAAGATTCAATCTTAGAATTCAAGACACCCAACAGAACATCACATCACATGAATTCATCCCACGTTGTAGAGAGAGATTGCACGGCGTTAGTTATAGCTTGTGAAGCGTTTACAAGGTTAAACAGTTGTCTATATGGCCTTACGAAGATCATCAGGCGCTATTCGGTCTCACCTCATCTTCAGAAAGCTCGCCGGCTCTCTTGCTCAGGTCAATATCAGCTTTCCTCAACACCACATGGGCGTAGCGCCTCCCGACACCCTGGCAACAGGAACAGATAATCCCAATCAACAGCAGTCTTCAGATAGATTGCACACAGTTAACGTTCTTGGATACTACCTTCACATTCAGGCACCCATTCATTTAGTCATTCGTTCGTAGTAGCTTTCAAAAGGGAATTGGATAAACACTTGAAGGAGAAAAATTTGCAGGGATATGGGGAAAGAGCGGGGGAGTGGGACTAACTGGATTGCTCTTCGAAAGAGCCGGCGCAGACTCAATGGGCCGAATGTTCTATGATTCCATGCTGTATTGGAACACTTCAAACTGACCAGCATCATTCCACCATCGTCTGTACATCTCCAAAATGATTAAAGTTACATAACTGAGGGGGGAGGGGGAGAAAAAACCCAAAATCTAGCCAAGTCACCAAGATGCCATTTCATTGCTTCAACGTTTGGACTGGGATCTTGTGGCTGGGTCAGGCTGTGGATATAAAGCCTGCTCTTAAGCACAGCGCCGACCAACACTCCAGACCATTATCGGGGATTCCATTCTTCAGACGAGGCCCCGGCTCGCCGCTCCGGCAGATGTTAGAAACTCCACGGCCTTCCATTTCTCCAGACCCAGCGCCGCCCCCCCCCCCCCCCCCAGAAACATCGGCCATGCAGCTCAGCGCTGCCGGCAGCATCGCGCCGTAGAGAAAATAGAGGTGACGTTTGCCTGCGTTGCTGGCGCCGCATTCCCTGTAATTAGACTGTGGGACTGCTGGATGTGCTCATGTCAAATTATTCCCCTTCCTGCAGCAGCAGACCCTAACAGTTTAGGCTACATGGGGGACCACCGCTGCCAAAACAGCAGAGAGGGGCCTTCCCTACACATGGGCACAGCGTAATTTTTTAAAAATTCGTTCATGGGACGTGGGCATCGCTGGCAAGGCCAGTATTTATTGCCCGTCCCTACTTGCCCTCGAGAAGGTGGTGGTGAGCTGCCTTCTTGAACCAGAGGGCAGTTAAGAATCATCCACATTGCTGTGGGTCTGGAGTCACATGTAGGCCAGACCGGGTAAGGACGACAGATTTCCTTCCCTAAAAAGGACATTATTGAACCAGATGGGTTTTTACGACAATCCAGTAGTTTCATGGTCACCATACTGATACTAGTTTTTAATTTCAGATGTATTTTTTTAATTAATTGAATTTAAATTCCCCAGTTGCCTGTGGTGGGATTTGAACTCACATCACCAGATCATTAATCCAGGCCTCTGGATTACTAGACCAGTAACATAACCACTATGCTACCGTACCTTGGACCAGTGTGTGCAAAGTGCTCCAAGGCATCGGAGACAGGGTGTTATTGTGCGTCCGGTGCTGTGGAAAGCACATGCTAAAGCCCATATTCCCACAGCAATACAACCCACTGTTGAGCTGCACCGACAGACAGAGTTGGCCAATTCTGGCCACGGTGGCAGTAAGGGCACCAGAACCAGCTTTAGTCATCGTGTTTGGGGGGGGGGGGGGGGGGGGGGGGGGGGAGGCTCCTCTCTACAGCAAGCTGCCAAAACGAAGCCTGACCGGGTTTAGGTTTAATGCTCCCCGTGAACAAATTGGCACCCGTGGGACCGTATTCGAGAGAGGCCAAGAGAAAATAAAGTGCGCAATACAGTGGCGACAGAATGCAGGGCTCAAACCCCGCTACACACCCCAACTCCAAGTGTATTCCCCGGGGACCGTCCTGGCCGGGTTGTGGCCACGGTCACTTTAAACGGATTATAACCCAAATCCCAGAAGTCGGCACGCGCGCCAGCCAACGGGTCCTGCATTTGCTCTCCGACGAGGATGCACGTGCGAAGGACAGCTGCATAGAGCCCGATATTAATGAGCTACCAACACACCTAAACCACAGCAGGCTGCGAGTGGAATCACAGAACATTGCAGCACAAACACAGGCAATTCAAACCCCCCCCCCCCACCCCTCCGAGTGTGTACTGGTGTTTTACTCCATGAGCCAGCTAGTCAAATCTGTTCACTCCCAATAACCGTCAACACTTCTCTGTTTAAAGAAAATTAGGCCGTAGCTTGGAAAAGAATGTGCCACTAACATTTATACTGACCAAAAGCCATAACCACGACTGGTTCTTAGCGGAGGTTGTCGAAAAGCCTTTGACTTGCCCGTTTCACAGAAGAACATAGAAACATAGAAAAATCGGAGCAGGAGTCGGCCATTTGGCCCTTCGAGCCTGCTCCGCCATTCAATATGATCATGGCTGATCCTCTATCTCAATACCATATTCAGCTCTCTCCCCATACCCCTTGATGCCTTGTGTCTAGAAATCTATCTATCTCCTTCATAAATATACTCAGTGACTTGTTCTCCACAGCCTTCTGTGGTAGAGAATTCCACAGGTTCACCGCCCTCTGAGTGAAGAAATTTCTCCTCATCTCAGTCCTAAATGTCCTACCCTGTGTCCTGAGACTGTGACCCCTTGTTCTAGACACCCCCCAGCCAGGGGAAACATCCTCCCTGCATCCAGTCTGTCTAGCCTTGTCAGAATTTTATACGTTTCAATGAGATCCCCTCTCATTCTTCTAAACTCTAGTGAATACAGGCCTAGTCGACCCAATCTCTCCTCATACGACAGTCCTGCCATCCCAAGAATCAGTCTGGTGAAACTTCGCTGCACTCCCTCTATGGCAAGTGTAGCAGAGTTATGGAACATGGTCTCGCTACCAGCAAAACTCACTGGAAAATGAAAACGAAGACTCGTTCAGTCACTGTGAATAGAGGACACGAAACCGCCAGGGATGGCAGTGGTACCAGCCTAAACGCAACTCAACCTGCAGCAAGCGCAGATCCACACGGCCACTACACACAGCGGCTTAAACAAATACAGGCGAGAGTCAACCTGTTTACAACACAGGCGGCAGCGGTATCGCTCTCGGCATTACGCCACCCTGGTCACCATATCCGCCGCCTCGTCTCCAGTTACGAGGAACCGTCAATTCTTACCTTGATGGCGGTGATGGCGAACGCTATCTTCCGTCGCCCATCAATGTTGGTGTTGAGGACTCGAAGAATGTGCTGGAACTTTTCGGGAATAACTAACGACTAAACAGAAAAAAAGAGAGTGGGGGGGAGTTAGTTAGCAAAAGAATCAGTCAAAGGAAAACTATTAAACCTTTCCGCGAAACAATCTACCAGAGGGCTGGGGTATTGTACGCACTTCCCACAGCGCGGCTAATATATTGTAAGGCGGCAATATACGAGTTCTTACAAGACAGCGCAGCCTGCAACTTGTGACCCGACATGGGAGATCGGGTCGTATCTTATACGCACGTCACGGTGCAAAATCATAGAATACAGGAGACCACTCGGCCCATCAAGTCTGTGCCGGCCCTTTCAAAGAGCAATCCAGTTAGTCCCGCTCGTTCCCCATATCCCTGCAATTTTTTCTCCTTCAACTATTTATCCAATTCCCGTTCTAAGGCTACTATTGAATCTGTTTCCACCACCCTATCAGGCAGCACATTCAAAATCCTAACCACTCGTGTAAAACAGTTTTCCCTCATGTCGCCTCTGGTTCTTTTACCAATCACCTTTAATCTGTGCCCCCTTGTTACCGACCCTTCAGCCATTGGAAACAGTTTATCTTTATTTACTTTATCTAAACACTTCATGATTGTGAACATCTCCATCAAATCTCCTCTCAATCTTCTCTGCTCCAAGGAGAACAACCCCAGCTTCTCCAGTCTATCCACGTAACTGAAGTCCCTCATCCCTGGCACACCACAATACTCCAACGGGCCGAACTAGCGTTTTATACAGGTTTAGCATAACTTCCTGGCTTTTATCAGCCGTGGCTCAGTGGGCAGCACTCTCGCGGAGTCAGAAGGCCGTGGGTTCTAGTCTCACTCCAGAGACTCGAGCACAAAAATCTAGGCTGACACTGCAGTGCTGAGGCAGCGCTGCACTGTCGGAGGTGCCATCTTTCAGAGGCCCCGTCTGCTCTCTCAGGTAAAATAATCCTATTTCGAAGAGCAGGGGAGCTCTCCTTGGTGTCCTGACCATTATTTATCCCTCAATCAACATCACTAAAACAGATTATCTGGTCATTATATTGCTGTTTGTGGGAGCTTGCTGTGCGCAAATTGGCTGCCGCGTTTCCTACATTACAAGTGACTGCACTCCAAAAGTACTTCATTGACTGTAAAGAACTCAGACATCCAAGGACTGCATGGGTCCATGTAAAACACAGTAGCTTGATTAGCACAGAAATCAGCTGCCACTGTATTATGCCCATTGGAATACCCTGCAAAAGCAACAGCCAGTATCAGCAGTGTGAAATAGGTGGATGGGTTGGTTGAGCAGTTCGCAGGGCCAGAAATCTGTATGGACATCAGCTGTACGGTGTGCACTGACACCACACAGCAACAGATTCCAACTTGTAAGGGGGGGGGGGTGGGGGGAACCCTTTGCCAACACCGACACTCCCGATAAGCCTTTGTATACTCTCATGAACCCCCTCCCGGTCTTGACTTCTAAAAGACTGTTAGCTACCTGAAGGAAAATGGCAAAAATCTGTAAAACAAGTCACTTTCTCAAGATGCAGCAATATAAATGATGGGTTATTAAGGCAACAAGTACAGGAAATTAAACAAAATCTAATGTCCTCTCAGACTGTAGCACCCAGGGTCCTGAACTTGAAAGACCTGCATTTATATAGAGCACCCTTTACAACCTCAGGACATCTCAAAGTGCTTTACCACCAATGAAGTATTTTTGGAGTGCAGTCACTGTTGTAATGTAGGAAATCCGTCAAGCCAATTTGCGCACAGCAAGCTCCCACAAACAGCAATGTGATAAATGGCCAGATCGTCTGTTTTTAGTTAGGCTGCTGGAGGGATATTGGCCAGGACACCAGGGAGAACTCCCCTGCTCTTCAAAGTAGTGACGTGGGACCGTTTACGTCCGCCTGAGGGCAGACGGGGTTTTAACCTCTCATCTGAAAGACAGTAGTGCTACACAATAACGTCTGCACTTCATACAGCCAACTTCCCTCCTCTTAAAAGAAAACCCCTCAATACTGCAAGCGGCCTGTCAGACCAATCCGCTCCTTCATCGTCGCTGGGTCAAAATCCTGGAACTCCCTCCCTAACAGCACTGTGGGAGCACCTTCACCACACGGACTGCAGCGGTTCAAGGCGGCGGCTCACCACCACCTTCTCAAGGGCAACTAGGGAGGGGCAATAAATGCTGGCCTCGCCAGCGAGGCCCACACCCCATGAATGCATGAATCAAATAAACCATGCCCAGTGAAGCAGAGAGGAAGACTAAGGGATCCCACATCAGTCTTTGGAAACTTCTGCACTGCACACCCGGGAGCGCGAGTCATGTGTCAGCCACAGCTCAGTGGGTAGCACGCTCGCCTCCGAGTCAGAAGGTTGTGGGTTCAAGTCCCACTCCAGAGACCTGAGCACATAAAGCTAGGCTGACACTCCAGTGCAGTGCTGAGGAAGTGCTGCACTGTCGGCGGTGCCGTCTTTCGGATGAGACGTTAAACCGAGGCCCCGTCTGCTCTCAGGTGGACGTAAAAGATCCCATGGCCACTATTCCGAAGCAGGAGAGTTGTGTCCTGGCCAATATTCATCCCTCATAGAATAACAGAATGGTTACAGCACAGAAGGAGGCCATTCGGCCCATCGAGCCTGTGCCAGCTCTCTGCAAGAGCACTTCAGCTAGTCTCACTCCCCCGCCCTTTCCCCGTAGCCCTGCTTTTTTTCCCCCCTTCAGGTTCTTATCCAATTCCCTTTTGAAAGCCACAACTGAATCTGCCTCCACCACCCTTTCAGGCAGTGAATTCCAGGTCCTAACCACTCACTGCATAAAAAAGTTTTTCCTCATGTCGCCTTTGGTTCTTCTGCCAATCACCTTAAATCTGTCTACTCTGGGTCTCGACCCTTCCACCAATGGGAACTGTTTCTCTCTGTCTACTGTCTAGACCCCTCATGATTTCAAACACCTCGATCATATCTCTTCTCAATCTTCTCTGCTCCAAGGAGAGCAACCCCAGCTTCTCCAGTCTATCATCCCTGGAACCATTCTTGTAAATCTTTTCTGCACCCTCTTTAAGGCAAGCCTTCACATCCTTCCTAAATAGCAGTGCCCAGAATCAACATCACTAAAAAGCAAATTATCTGGGTCATTATCACACTGCTGTTTGTGGGAGCTTGCTGTGAACAAATTGGCTGCTGCATTTCCTACATTACAACAGTGACTACACTTCAAAATGTACTTCATTGGCTGTAAAGCACTTTGAGACTTCCATTGGTGAAAAGCACAATATAACTGCAAGTCTGTCCTTTTTTTTTAGACTGGACCAGTGTTTTATAAAGATTCATCTTAACTTCCTTGCTTTTAGAAAGAAAGACTTATATATTTATATCACATCTTTCACAACCGCAGAATGTCCCAATGCACTTTACAATCAACTAAGTACTTTTGAAGTGTGGTCACTGTTGAAATGTAGGAAATGCAGTAGCCAATTTGCACACATTAAGATCCCACTAACAGCAATATGATAATGACCAGATAATGTTTTTTTGTTATGTTGAATGAGGGATAAATATTGGCCCCAGGACACCGGGGATAACTCCCCTACTCTTCTTCAAAATAGTGGCCGTGGGATTTTTTACATCCACCTGAGAGCGCAGACGGGGCCTCGGTTTAACGTCTCATCCGAAAGACGACACCTCCGACAGGGCAGCACTCCCTCAGCACTGCACCGGGAGTCTCGGCCTAGATTTATGTGCTCGAGTCATAGAAACATAGAAACTAGGAGCAGGAGTAGGCCATTCGGCCCTGCTCCGCCATTCAACGAGATCATGGCTGATCATCCAAACCTTAGCACCTGGTCCCTACACCGACTGCCATCCCACCCAAGCCCCGTAACCCCACATATTTAATCCCCCCCTAACACTAAAGGGCCAATTTTTTTTAAATCATGGCCAATCAACCTAACCCGCACATCTTTGGACTGTGGGAGGAAACCGGAGCACCCGGAGAAAACCCACGCAAACACAGGGAGAATGTGCAAACTCCACACAGTCACCCGAGGCCAGATTTGAACCCGGGTCCCTGGTGCTGTGAGGCAACAGTGCTAACCACTATGCCACCGTGCTGTCCCTGGAGTGGGACTTGAATCCACAACCTCCTGACTCAGAGGCGTGCCCACTGAGCCACATCTGTCAGTTCGAGTGATCCCCCTCAGTCCTGGGGCACTCTTGCACCGCCCGCCCCGGGTCCAGCTCGGTTTGGCTGTAATGTGCCTCTGATGCCGAGCAAAGGGAGCTCTGCCCCAGGAAAGGCCGCAGCCGCCCCCCCCCCCTCGGCTCACCCAACAATTATCGCCGTCCATTTCCCCCTTTTCCCACCCTCGGGCCCGCGCGCCGCTCTTTCCCCTCCGCCCCGCCGGAATCCGTTGGCCCCGAGCGGCCGATGGCGGCAGATTCGCTCCGAGGGCCCGCCAAACTCACCATGATGGCGGCGGTCACTCTGTTTGAAAAAGGAAGAGGAAATGCGTCCCTCTGTTTTTAATCCGACCGGCCGACTTCCGGTCCGTGCCGCCGCAGTTAGTCTTCCCCGGGACGCTGCGCTCGCCCGAGGGGGGTTCCGAGCCCTAAATGCCTTCAGAAAAAGAAACTCTACATCAAAGGAGCGCCAAAGTGGTTCAAAGCTAATGAAGTCTCAGCGTTGCAACTGTTTTATGTGTTGCACTTGCATCTCATTGGTGGAACCAAGTATGCTGTCGCAATTAGCCGTCAACGATTTCCACTTTGATTGTTTCTCTGTCAGCCAGTGGCTCAGGGTGGTAGCACCCTTTGCCTCTGAGTCAGAAGGTTGTGGGTTCAAGGTCCCCACTCCATGAGACTTGAGCACAAAGATCTAAACTGACACTTCAGTGCAGTGCTGAGGAGGGGCCGCCTTTCGGATGAGACGTCAAACCGAGGCTCCGTCTGCTCTCTCAGGTGGACGTAAAAGATTCCACGGCACTATTTCGAAGAAGAACTGGGGAGTTCACCCTGGTGTCCTGACCAATATTTATCCCTCAACCAACATCACTAAAGCAGATTAGCTGGTCATTATCACATTGCTGTTGGTGGGATCTTGCTGTGCACAAATTGGCTACCGTGTTTCCCACATTACAACAGTGACGACACTTCAAAAAGTACTTAAATGGCTGTAAAGCGCTTTGGGACATCCGGTGGTCATGAAAGGCGCTATAGAAATGCAAGTCTTTCTTTAAGAGAAATATTGCATCGTATGAAATTAGGGTTGCAAAGGGGTGGAAAGTTTCCGGTAAATTTCCGGTAATTTTCCACTGGAAGTTTAGCTTGGGAATTTTGCCCAAAAAAGCGCATGCTAGCATAATATTGTTTTTTTTGTATTTCTTTTTTTTCCACAGGTCCTCTCTTAAAATTACTAACAGAGATGGAATCTTAATTATTAAGGAATTTCTTAATCAATATATGTTTATCTTCTTACTTGGCTTGTTTTAATAATGACAAGTTTTGTGTGTGACTGTGAACAAATGTGTCCTGATTGGTTGGATGCGTGGATGAGCGATTAGCTCCCTCTATTTGTAATATTTGCATATCGAATTGTGATTGGCCTGCAGGCATCTGTAAGACTGCTATAGTTTTTTTAAGATCCAGGTTAGAGGTCCTGAGGGAAGTCATTTTGTTTTCTGCTGATGTTGTGATGATGCAGTAAGTAAATCAGACGTTATACCAAATAAACCAGTTACTTGTTGAACTCTGTTGTCCTTCAATTTAAAATATACAAAATAATACACTATTGGTGATGTAGCGTCGTGTGTGTACAGGTCATGCTTCCATCACATGGAGCATCAGCAAAAATGTACTCACCCTGTTGCAATCGTGCTGATCGACTGCAGTTCGACGCAGAGATGAATGCCCTTTATTTCTCTGCATAGAACAATGCCATGGTTACCGTCGGATGTGTGGAAGCATTTTACCCCAGGCATTAAAGATGGAAAGACTGTGTACATGTGCAAACACTGTAGAAAGCCATATGTAAAGAATGCCACAAAGATGCAGCAGCATTTATCCAAATGCAACAACTTCACTCAAAGCTCACAGCAGTCAGCCCAGAGTTCCTCTGCTTCCATTCAAGAAGATGATGGTTCTCATTCAGCATCAGGCTCCTTATCATCAGCAACTCCTGGCACACTTGGAAGGTTCTTTGATACAATGGATAACCATAGCCAGAAGAATGCAGATGAGTGCCTTGCTCGAGCTGTATATGCAACAGGCTCACCCCTCATGCTCACAGCCAATGTGTACTGGAAGAGATTTTTCAATGTTATTTGCCCTGCATACTGTCCTCCCACCAGACATGCTTTGTCTACTTATTTGCTGGAGGCTGAGTATAACAGAGTCCAAGGAAAGCTCAAAGAAACGATAGCGAGCACAGACATGAAGGACAACAGACACACAGGCACATACATTGCTGATGAACTGAAAGGGGTCATCAACGATCTTGGATCACAAAAGGTCTTTGCAGTAGTTACTGACAATACTGCGAATATGAAGGCTGCTTGGGTTCAAGTGGAGGAGGCCTACCCTCATATTACGTCTATTGGGTGCGCAGCTCATGGGCTTAACCTGCTCCTCAAGGACATCATGGGTTTGAGAACCATGGAAGCACTGTACAAGAGAGCCAAGCAAGTTGTTAAGTATGTCAGGGGAAAACAGGTAGTTGCAGCAACCTACAACTCCAAGCAAATGACAAAGAACAAGAACACCACACTGAAGCTGCCCAACAACACTAGATGGGGTGGTGTTGTCATAATGTACAACAGCCTTCTGGAGGGTAAGGAGTCGCTGCAAGAAATGGCAATATCCCAGTCGTGATATGGAAACCACCATCAAGAAAATACTGCTGGATGATGTGTTTTGGGAGAGAGTGGTTAGCAGCCTTAAACTACTCTCACCAGTAGCATCTACAATTGCTCAGATTGAAGGAGATGACGCTGTCTTGTCAGATGTTCTCAGGCTTTTTACTGATTTAAAAGAACAAATCAGCATTGCCCTACCCACATCCCTGCTGCTCAAAGCAGAGGAGAAGACAATTGTTCAATTCATACAGACGCGTCAAGAATTTTGTGTCAAGCCGATTCATGCTGCAGCATACATGCTGGACCCAAAGCATGTTGGGAGACCAATACTTTCTGGAGAACAGATCAACAGTGCTTACAGCGTGATTTCTACCCTCTCACACCATCTCAATCTGGATGTGGGCAAAGTTCTGTGAAGTCTGGCAAAGTTCTCTACCAAGCAAGGTCTTTGGAATGGGGATGGGATATGGGAATCATGCAAGCATATCAGTGCACATACCTGGTGGAAGGGACTTTGTGCATCTGAGGCCCTGTCACCTATTGCATCGGTGATAGTCCAAATCCCACCTTCATCAGCGGCCTCTGAACGAAACTGGTCACTTTTTGGGAATACGCATACAAAGGTGCGCAACAGGCTGACTAACAAGAGAGTGGAGAAGCTGATGGCTATCCGGGCGAACCTACAACTTATTGAGCCAGATACAGAAGTGTCCACCACACAGCTAGACACTGACACAGAGGAGGAAATGGACACGTCAGAGCCAGAGTCAGAGAATCAGGAGGAGCAATGAGGAGTAGAAGACTCAGAAGACTCATGAGTAGAAGACTCAAAGGGACAAAATAAGGACAAATTACAGGCTAAATAAGCTGACGCTCTTTTTATTTTATTTTAGATGGGTCTTTTTTGTGGGGGTTCAATAAAGTTCAAAATTATAACCTAAATAAAGTTTTGAAAGCCTGTTTTTATTTGTATGGAACAGTATGTCTATTTTGACGACAAAGATAATATAAGGGTCAGAGACAAAAACCATCAGTGTGCAAAAAAACTCAAAATTCCCATAAATTCCTGTAAATTCCCCAAATTCCCATGGAAAGTTTCCTCTTTTAAAAATTCCCAGAATTTTGCAACCCTATATGAAAGGGTTAAATGACGAGATTACACAAACTGGAGTTGTATTCCCTGGACATAAAGAAGGTTAAGGGGTGATCTGATCAAAGTTTTCAAGATATTAAGGGGAACAGATAGGGTAGATAGAGAGAAACTATTTCCACTGGTTGGGGATTCTAGGACTAGGGGGCACAGTCTAAAAATTAGAGCCAGACCTTTCAGGAGTGAAATCAGGAAACACTTCTACACACAAAGGGTGGTCGAAGTTTGGAACTCCCGCAAACGGCAATCGATGCTGGGTCAATTGTTAATTTTAAATCGGTGATTGATAGCTTTTTGTTAACCAAAGGTATTAAGTGATACGGGCCAAAGGCGGGTATATGGAGTTAGGTCGCAGATCAGCCATGATCTCATTGAATGGTGGATCAGGCTCGAGGGGCTCAATGGCCTCCTCCTGTTCCGATGTTCCTACATTGGGTAGCATAGTGGTTATGTTACTGGACTAGTGATCCAAGGGACCTAGACTAATGATCCGAGAGACATGAGTTCATAATCCCACCACAGCAGCTGGGGAATTTAAATTCAGTTAATTAAATAAATCTGGAATAAAAGAGCTAGTAAAGTCAACATTGTCACTACAATTTTTTAAAATCATCTCAGCATTAGTTGGAAATGTCTAAGAGTACTGAGCGGGATCCAGCTGGAGTAGAAAGGTTTAATTATTAATTTGAGGCAATTGAACTCACCAAACCATGTCAAAAAGATCATGCCAACGGATCATCCTCTGCCATTTCCGTCACCTCCAGCGTGATCCCACCACCAAACGCATCTTCCCCTCACCTCCCCTTTCAACATTCGGAAGATACCGCTCCCTCCATGACACCCTGGTCCACTCCTCTACCACCCCCAACACCCCTTTGCCTGGCATCTTCCCGTTCAAGTGCAGGAGATACAACACCTGCCCTTTTACTTCCCCCCTTCCCACTGTCCAGGGCCCCAAACACCCCTTCCAGATGAAACAACGATTTACTTGTACTTCTTGCAATTTAGTATACTGTATTCGCTGCTCACGATGTGGTCTCCTCTACATTGGGGAGACCAAACGCAGATTGGGTGACCGCTTTGCGGAACACCTCCGTTCAGTCCGTAAGGGGGACCCCGAGCTTCCGGTCGCCTGTCACTTTAATTCTCCGCTTCACTCCCACTCAGACCTCACCATCCTCGGCCTCTTACATTGTTCCACTGAAGCTCAACGCAAGCTCGAGGAACAGCACCTCATCTTTCGATTAAGCACTTTACAGCCTTCTGGACTCAACATCGAGTTCAGCAATTTCAGACCATAACTTCTGCTCCTATCCTTTTTTTCCCATTTATTTTATTTATTTATTTTTTCTCTCTCCCACATGGCAGCTGTCTTTCATTCTGTCAGTGCCATTTACACTTCATCTAGAGCCATCTTTTGTTTCTTAACCTGTCCCATTACCATCTCCTTTTGCCTTGCACCATCTCTTAATGTCTCTTAATCTCTCCTGCCTTCCGCCCTATCACAGACCTTCCCTTTTGTTCTTTCCTCCCCTCCCCCTTTCCCTGCCCCTGCACTTGCTTAAAACCCTTACATCTCAGTTATTCCAGTTCTGATGAAGGGTCATCGACCTGAAACGTTAACTCTGTTTCTCTCTCCACAGATGCTGCCTGACCTGCTGAGTATTTCCAGCATTTGCTGTTTTTATTTCAAAAAGAAAGAAGTTTTGCTTACTACCGGAAAACCTGCAACATATCACTTGATTAAGAATCTGATCCCTCCTGCCCAGCCTAAAGACAAAACTTATCAGGAGGTAGTTCAAATGCTCACAGAGCATCTGAGCCCGAAGCCATTTGTTTAACCAGAGGAGGTGAAGGGATGATGAAAATGTTTCTCAGTTTATGGCAGAACTGAGGAAAACTGTCTAAAACGTGCGACTTTTTTAAAAAAATAAAAAATTATTCAGGGCACGTGGGCGTCACTGACAAGGCCGGCATTTATTGCCTGTCCTCAGTTGCCCTTGAGAAGGTGGTGGTGAGCCGCCTCCTTGAACCGCCGCAGTCCGTGTGGTGAAGGTGCTCCCACGGTGCTGTTAGGGAGGGAGTTCCAGGATTTTGACCCAGCGACGATGAAGGAACGGCTGATATACATCTAAGTCAGGATGGTGTGTGACTTGGAGGGTATCCTGACACTGCGATAAGAGACCAGTCCATCTGTGGTTTAAGGGAAGCATTGACACAGAGGAAACTGTTGGTAAAAGACAAACTCATGTCTGCCGAAGCTCTCAAAATCGCACTTGGGAAGGAAATTTTTAAAAAATGGAAATCTCTTACTGATATGAAATGTAGAGTTTTACTTTAACACTGTGTTTAAACAGCGAGGCTGGTGCCCTGATTAGTTGCCGTAGATGCCAATCAAAAGTCTCAGCCACCCAGCAGCCAATAAGATTAGAATTGTGGCTGGGACTTGAGGAATGCTACCAGCCGACGCTTCCGTTAACTAATGAAACAGGACAGGCATTGTGACCACGGGAACCGGATTCGTAGCTGTGGCCAGTCAAGAGAAAATGGGCATCAATTCCAGCACTTACGTGAATTACAATAAAGACAGACTTGCATTTCTACAGCGTCTTTCACGGCCTCAGGACATCTCAAAGCACTTTGCAGCCAATGAAGTACTTCTGAAGTGTAAATACTGTTGGAATGTAGGAAAGGCGGCAGCCAATTTGCACACAGCAAGATCCCACAAACAGAAATGTGATAATGATCAGATCATCTGTTTTTTAGTGATATTGGTTGAGGGATAAATATTGTCCAGGACACCGGGGTTAACTCCCCTGCTCTTCTTTGAAATAGTGGCTGTGGGATCTTTCACATCCGCCTGAGAGGGCAGACGGAGCCTCGGTTTAACGTCTCATCCGAAAGACGGCACCTCTGACAGTGCAGCGCTCCCTCAGCACTGCACTGGGAGTGTCAGCCTACTTTTATGTGCTCAAGTCTCTGGAGTGGGACTGGAACCCACAACCTTCTGACTCAGAGGCGAGTGTGCTACCCACTGAGCCACAGCAGGAAGAAAAGACTTGCATTTATATAGCGCCTTTCACAAACTCAGGACGTCCCAAAGCGCTTTACAGCCAATGAAGTACTTTTTAAAGTGTAGGCACTGTTCTAATGTAGTAAATGCAGCAGCCAATTTGCGCACAGCAAGCTCCCACAAACAGCAATGTGATAATGACCCAGATCATGTGTTTTTTTTAGTGACGTTGGTTGAGGGTTAAATATTTCATCCAGCACGGTGGCATAGTGGTTAGCATTGTTGCCTCACAGCGCCAGGGACCCGGGTTCGAATCCGGCCTCGGGTGACTGTCTGTGTGGAGTTTGCACATTCTCCCCGTGTTTGCGTGGGTTTCCTCCGGGTGCTCCGGTTTCCTCCCACAGTCCAAAGATGTGCGGGTTAGGATGATTGGCTATGATAAATTGACCCTTAGTGTTAGGGGGATTAAATACGTGGGGTTACGTGGGATAAGGTGGGATATGTGTCGGTGCAGGCTCGATGGGCCGAAATGGCCTCTATCTGCACTGTGGGGTTTCTGTGATTCTGTGATTCCTAAATATTGGCCAGGACACCGGGATAACTCTCGTGCTCTTCTTCGAAATAGTGCTGAGAGACCTTTTACGCCCATCTGTGCGGGCAGACAGGCCCTCGGTTTAACGTCTCTTCTGAAAGACGGGACCTCTGACAGTGCAGCTCTCCCTCAGTACCGCACTGGGAGTGTCAGCCAAGATGACGCGCACAAGTCAGGAGATGACATGACTTTCAGGTGGGGGTGGGGAGTGTAGATAGTGCGACGCACAAGGCCCTGCACTTGTGCGGGGACAGGCCGGATGGATCAGAGGGCCTTTATCCTTCCCGTATGTACAACAACAGCTTGCATTGATATAGCGCCCTTTAATGCAGTAAAAAGTACCAAGGTGCTTCACGGGAGTGTAATCAGGTCAAAAAAAAAAAACAAAGAAGGAGATATTAGGACAGGTGACCAAAAGCTTGGTGAGTTAGGTTTTAAGGAGCGTCTTAAAGGAGGAAAGAGAGGTAGAGAGGTTTAGGCAGGGAATACCAGAGCTTAGGGCCACCAATGGTGGGGTGAAGGAAGTCGGAGATGTGCAAGTGGGCCAGAATTGGAGGAGCGCAGAGATCTCGGAGGGCTGGAAAACACCCTCCCCCCTCCGGCCGCTTTATCTTACTTTAAATGATGGTGTAAAGACAGCTCATAACAAATCATCGGAGCAACGTTTCGCACTTTTATTAAATCCATCGTTGATTCGTAAGCAGCGGTAGAAATGAGAAAGGATTGATTTTTTTGCGGGGCCTACTTCCTGGTCCTCTTTTTTGGGGACCCAATTCCTGGTCCTCTGTTTTTTTTGGGGGGGCCTACTTCCTGGTCCTCTGTTAGTTGCGCACCAACATCATTGTTCTCGCTCAGGCCAACATCCCCGGCATCGAAGCTTTGACCACGCTCAGGTTCAGCTCCGATGGACGGGTCACATCGTCCGCATGCCCGATACGAGACTCCCAAATCAAGTGCTCTACTCAGAGCTCCGACACAGCAAGAGAGCCCCAGGTGGGCAGAGGAAACACTTCAAGGACACCCTCAAAGCCTCCTTGAAAAAGTGTAACATCCCCACTGACACCTGTGAATCCCTGGCCCAAGACCGCACAAAGTGGAGGAGAAGCATCCGGGAAGGCGCCGAGCACCTCGGGTCTGTTCGCTGGGAACAAGTGGAAGCCAAGCAGAAGGAGCGCACGTCAACCCAAGCACCCCACCCACCCCGCCCTTCAACCACCGTCTGCCCCACCTGTGGACAGAGACTGTAGGTCCCGCATTGGACACATCAGTCACCTGCGAACTCATTTTTAATGTGGAAGCAAGTCATCCTCGGTTCCGGAGAGACTGCCTAAGAAGAAGAAGAAGTTAGTTGACCAAAGCTCTGTGTTACGGTCAACCCCAAGGCACCCTTATGGTCTCCGTTCAGATCATGCGGAGAATTTGCGAGAGATTGCCAGTCTGTGAACGGCAGCTATCGGGTGCTGCAGTACCACTCGGGGCCCGATTACAGTGTCATTTGAAGGTCATTGGCACCAAGTCCCTCTCTCCTCTCTCCCGCAGTCAGTCCCTTCAACAGCAGAAGGAAATAGGCAGTGCTTGCCCACGTAGAAACTGGGCACCATCTTCCTGTGGTGCGGAAGCTGGCTGGTCAGGTTGGCCTGGGCCTCTCGCAGGCTGGAGACGCCGCTCAGGGCCAGGCACCGTCCGCAGTAGGCGCCGAAGAGGATGTTCCGTTCTCCAGGCGCGTCACCGACCATCAGCGTCCGGGTGGGATCGATGGCACCGCCGCCCGCCAGCCTCCACCTCCTGCACTGGTGCTTGCCGTCAAACACGAAGCTGCTGGGCTTTCCGATCACCTCGGCCTTGCGGCATTGAGGCCACCCCCAAATTGCCACCATCAGGCTGCCGGTGCCTAGAAGGAAAAAAGAAAGCAGGCGGGTTATGATTCCGACTCCAATCCAGCTGTTGTCACCCCCCACCCCCACTCCACCCCGTTGCCAATCGCTCCTCCCCACCCCTCTGTTGTCCATCGCCCTCTCTCTCTTTCCCCCCGTGCCCCTCTTCCCCCCCCGTGCCCATCTCCCTCTTCCCCCCCCGTGCCCCTCTTCCTCTTTCCCTTCATGTCCGTCTCTCTCTTCCCCCCCGTGTCCATCTCCCTCTTCCCCCCCGTGCCCCTCTTCCTCTTTCCCTCCGTGTCTGTCTCCCTCTTTCCCCCCGTGTCCCTCTCCCTCTTTCCCCCTGTGCCCGTCTCCCTCTTCCCCCCGTGTCCCTCTCCCTCTTTCCCCCTGTGCCCGTCTCCCTCTTTCCCCCCGTGTCCCTCTCCCTCTTTCCCCCTGTGCCCGTCTCCCTCTTTCCCCCCCGTGTCCCTCTCCCTCTTAACCCCTGTGCCCGTCTCCCTCTTTCCCCCCGTGTCCCTCTCCCTCTATCCCCCTGTGCCCGTCTCCCTCTTTCCCCCCGTGTCCCTCTCCCTCTTTCCCCCTGTGCCCGTCTCCCTCTTTCCCCCCGTGTCCCTCTCCCTCTTTCCCCGTGTCCCTCTCCCTCTTTCCCCCCCGTGTCCCTCTCCCTCTTTCCCCCTGTGCCCGTCTCCCTCTTTCCCCCCGTGTCCCTCTCCCTCTTTCCCCCCCCGTGTCCCTCTCCCTCTTTCCCCCCCCGTGTCCCTCTCCCTCTTTCCCCCTGTGCCCGTCTCCCTCTTTCCCCCCGTGTCCCTCTCCCCCCCTGTGCCCCTCTCCCTCTTTCCCCCCGTGTCCCTCTCCCTCTTTCCCCCTGTGCCCGTCTCCCTCTTTCCCCCCCGTGTCCCTCTCCCTCGTTCCCCCTGTGCCCGTCTCCCTCTTTCCCCCCGTGTCCCTCTCCCTCTTTCCCCATGTCCCTCTCCCTCTTTCCCCCGTGTCCCTCTCCCTCTTTCCCCCTGTGCCCGTCTCCCTCTTTCCCCCCCGTGTCCCTCTCCCTCTTTCCCCGTGCCCGTCTCCCTCTTTCCCCCCCGTGTCCCTCTCCCTCTTTCCCCCTGTGCCCGTCTCCCTCTTTCCCCCCCGTGTCCCTCTCCCTCTTTCCCCCTGTGCCCGTCTCCCTCTTTCCCCCCGTGTCCCTCTCCCTCTTTCCCCCCGTGTCCCTCTCCCTCTTTCCCCGTGTCCCTCTCCCTCTTTCCCCCCGTGTCCCTCTCCCTCTTTCCCCCTGTGCCCGTCTCCCTCTTTCCCCCCCGTGTCCCTCTCCCTCTTTCCCCCTGTGCCCGTCTCCCTCTTTCCCCCCCGTGTCCCTCTCCCTCTTTCCCCCTGTGCCCGTCTCCCTCTTTCCACCCGTGTCCCTCTCCCTCTTTCCCCCTGTGCCCGTCTCCCTCTTTCCCCCCCGTGTCCCTCTCCCTCTTTCCCCCTGTGCCCGTCTCCCTCTTTCCCCCCGTGTCCCTCTCCCTCTTTCCCCCTGTGCCCGTCTCCCTCTTTCCCCCCATGTCCCTCTCCCTCTTTCCCCCTGTGCCCGTCTCCCTCTTTCCCCCCGTGTCCCTCTCCCTCTTTCCCCCTGTGCCCGTCTCCCTCTTTCCCCCCCATGTCCCTCTCCCTCTTTCCCCCTGTGCCCGTCTCCCTCTTTCCCCCCGTGTCCCTCTCCCTCTTTCCCACCGTGTCCGTCTCCCTCTTCCCACCGTGCCCCTCTCCCTCTTTCCCTTCGTGTCCGTCTCCCTCTTCCCCCCACGTCCGTCTCCCTCTTCCCCCCCGTCCGTCTCCCTCTTCCTCCCCGTGCCCGCCTCCCTCTTCCCTCCGTGCCCCTCTCCCTCTTCCCTCCGTGTCCGTCACCTTCTTCCACCCCTGTGCCCGTCTCCCTCTTTCCCCCCTGTGCCCGTCCCCCTCTTTCCTCCCCCCCCGTGTCCGTCTCCCCCTTTCCTCCCCCCTGTGCCCGTCTCCCTCTTTCCCCCCCGTGTCCGTCTCCCCCTTTCCTCCCCCCCGTGTCCATCTCCCTTTCCTCCCCCCCCGTGCCCGTCTCCCTTTCCCCCGTGCCCGTCCCCCTTTCCTCCCCCCCCGTGTCCGTCTCCCCCTTTCCTCCCCCCTGTGCCCGTCTCCCTCTTTCCCCCCCGTGTCTGTCTCCCCCTTTCCTCCCCCCGTGTCCGTCTCCCCCTTTCCTCCCCCCCGTGTCCGTCTCCCCCTTTCCTCCCCCCCCGTGTCCATCTCCCTTTCCTCCCCCCCCTCGTGTCCGTCTCCCTCTTTCCTCCCCGTGCCCGTCTCCCCCTTTCCTCCCCCCCGTGTCCGTCTCCCTCTTTCCTCCCCCCCGTGTCCGTCTCCCCCTTTCCTCCCCCCCGTGTCCGTCTCCCTCTTTCCTCCCCCCCCGTGCCCGTCTCCCTCTTTCCTCCCCCCCGTGTCCGTCTCCCCCTTTCCTCCCCCCCGTGTCCGTCTCCCTCTTTCCTCCCCCCCCGTGTCCGTCTCCCCCTTTCCTCCCCCCCGTGTCCGTCTCCCCCTTTCCTCCCCCCGTGTCCATCTCCCTTTCCTCCCCCCCCGTGTCCGTCTCCCCCTTTCCTCCCCCCCGTGTCCGTCTCCCCCTTTCCTCCCCCCCGTGTCCGTCTCCCCCTTTCCTCCCCCCCGTGTCCGTCTCCCCCTTTCCTCCCCCCCCGTGTCCGTCTCCCCCTTTCCTCCCCCCCGTGTCCGTCTCCCTCTTTCCTCCCCCCCGTGCCCGTCTCCCTCTTTCCTCCCCCCCCGTGTCCGTCTCCCTCTTTCCTCCCCCCCCGTGTCCGTCTCCCCTTCCTCCCCCCCGTGTCCGTCTCCCCCTTTCCTCCCCCCCGTGTCCATCTCCCTTTCCTCCCCCCCCGTGTCCGTCTCCCCCTTTCCTCCCCCCCGTGTCCGTCTCCCCCTTTCCTCCCCCCCCCGTGTCCGTCTCCCCCTTTCCTCCCCCCCCGTGTCCGTCTCCCCCTTTCCTCCCCCCCGTGTCCGTCTCCCCCTTTCCTCCCCCCCGTGTCCGTCTCCCTCTTTCCCCCCCGTGTCCATCTCCCTTTCCTCCCCCCCCTCGTGTCCGTCTCCCTCTTTCCTCCCTCCCCCATGCCCATCTCCCCCCACCCGCCTGAGTGCCCATCTCCCCCCCACTCCATCCAGTGCTCCACCAAGGCTGCAGGCAGTAAATTTAGAATTGCACGCACTCCTTCTAAACATTGGCCCAAGACCCACTGGCACATGTATATCTAGAGGGGTTTGGTTCTGCACTTCCCTCAAAAACGCTGAATTTTTATATTAGGCATTCTGCTTAATTCCACACACTTTTTTTTACAACTTCAGGATTGATAGGTTTCATAAAAATAATTGGGGCGGGGGGCGGTAATAGTTAATACTGAGGAAGACTGCAACAAGATACAAGCCAGCATGAATAAGCTTGCTTGAATGGGCAATAAGGAGGCCGCACACTCCAGGGAGTCTAAATGGGGTAGAGGAGCAAAGGGATCTAGGGGGACAGATCCACACATCAGGTTAACAAGGCCATTAAAAAAAAGCAAACAAAGCACTGGGGTTCATTTCTAGAGGGATAGAATTGAAAAGAGAGAAGTTATGTTAACTTGTATCGAACCTTGGTTAGACCACACTTGGAGTACTGTGTACAGTTCTGGTCTCCATATTATAAAAAGGATATCGAGGCACTGGAGAAGGTGCAAAAAAGATTTACAAGGATGATACCAGAACTGAGAGGTTGTAACTATCAGGAAACATTGAACAGGCTGGGGCTCTTTTCTGTAGAAATTGGAAGACTGAGGGGAGACCTGATCGAGATCTTCAGGATTATGAAGGGGTTCGATAGGGTGGATGTAGAAAAGATGTTTCCACTTGTGGGGAGTCCAAAACTAAGGGCCATAAGTACAAGATAGTCACTAATAAATCCAAGAGGGAATTCAGGAGAAACTTGGAGTGGTGAGAATGTGGAACTCGCTACCACAAGGAGTAGTTGAGGTGAATAGTATAGATGCATTTAAAGGGAAGCTCGATAAACACACGAGGGAGAAAGGAATGGAAGGCTATGCTGATATGGTGAGATGAAGTAGGGGTGGGAGGAGGCTCGTGTGGAGCATAAACACCGGCATGGACCAGTTGGTCTGGATGGCCTGTGTCTGTGCTGTAGGTTCTGTGTCATTCTATGTAAACGCTGGCCCGAGGCCCACTTGCTCAAGAATTTCCAGAGGGGTTTGGATACATACATCCCTCAAAAATGTTGAATTCTTACGTTAGCATTCTGCTTATATAAACACATTTTTTTTTACTTCACCATTGATAGGTTTAAAGTAAAAGTATTTTTTATTATGGAAAAAAAAAGTTTTTCTGTATTCAACAAACCAACTTGACCGTCACTTTCCCAAAAGCTAGCAGGACACTCGCTCTCCCCACACTAACACCGTAACCCCTCAGTTCACCGAGTCTCTCTTCCACCCCTATCTCAGCTGTGGCTCAGTGGGCAGCACACTCGCCTCTGAGTCAGAAGGTTGTGGGTTCAAAGTCCCACTCCAGTGACTCAAGCACATAAAGCTAGGCTGACACTCCCAGTGCAGTGCTGAGAGGAGTGCTGCACTGTTGGAGGAGCCGTCTTTCGGATGAGACGTTAAACCGAGGCCCGTCTGCTCTCTCAGGTTGATCTTAAAAGATACCAGGGCCACTATTTTGAAGAAGAGCAGGGGAGTTATCCCTCAATCCACCACATAACAAAAACAGATTATCTGGTCATTATCACATTGCTGTTTGTGGGAGCTTGCTGTGCGCAATTTGGCTGCCGTGTTTCTCACATTACAACAGTGACTACACTTCAAATAGTACTTCATTGGCTGTAAAGTGCTTTGAGACGTCCTGACCACCTGCCTCTCCACTCTCCCCAATTTGTTGGTGGAGTGGTTTAGGGAGGGAATTCCAGATTTTTAGGGCCTGAACGGCTACTTCATCTGAACGGCCGCCAATGTTGGAGCGATGAAAATCGGGGGATGCACAAGAGGCCAGAATTGGAAAAGGAAATAAAAGGGGCTTGAGCCGATCCATGGTGTAAGGCTCATCGACAGCTCGGAGTGGGCCAGGCGGCATCAAATCTTCCGACAGCAATGGTTCCTCCTAGTTCAATTGGGCTAGTGATTGGTGAGCGGCTCGTCTAGAGAGGTTGGCCTGCAGCACACGTGGTGGGGAGACAGATAAAAGGTGACTGAGGCAGCAAGCCTTAAAGGGAAAAATTGTGGCAGTGACAAGGAAACTCGACCGATGGTTCATGATATGCAGGCAGTGCTGTTACTCCTCATGCTGAAGGGTTGGAGGTCCTACCACAGGAGATTTTAAAAGAAAATCGTTTATGGGATGTGGGCGTCGCTGGCAAGGCCGGCATTTATTGCCCATCCCTAGTTGCCTTTGAGAAGGTGGAGTTGAGCCGCCTTCTTGAACCACTGCAGTCCATGTGGTGAAGGTGCTCCCATGGTGCTGTTAGGGAGGGAGTTCCAGGATTTTGACCCAGCGACGATGAAGGAGCGGTGATGTACTTCTAAGTCAGTCGTCCAGGTCTTGCTGCATGCGGGCATGCACCAGAGGAGGGTCGTCCCATCTGGGGGCTAAGGATACGCTCCAGGTAAAAACACGGGTGCAGGCTCCGTGGAGGTAGGTCCTTTCCAAGTCCATTCCTGGGCGGAACAAACTTCTTGCTTTTCTTTCATCCCTCACAGTTCAGCAAAGCAGCTGTCTTTGACTTGGAGGGGAACTTGGAGGTGGTGGTGTTCCCATGCGCCTGCTGCCCTTGTCCTTCTAGGTGGAAGAGGTCGCGGGTTTGGGAGGTGCTGCCGAAGAAGCCTTGGCGAGTTGCTGCAGTGCATCTTGTAGATGGTACACACTGTAGCTACGGTACGCCGGTGGTGGAGGGAGTGAATGTTTAAGGTGGTGGATGGGGTGCCAATCAAGCGGGCTGCTTTGTCCTGGATGGTGTCGAGCTTCTTGAGTGTTGTTGGAGCTGCACTCATCCAGGCAAGTGGAGAGTATTCCATCACACTCCTGACTTGTACCTTGTAGATGGTGGAAAGGCTTTGGGGAGTCAGGAGGTGAGATACTCGCCACAGAATACCCAGCCTCTGACCTGCTCTTGTTGCCACAGTATTTATGTGGCTGGTCCAGTTAAGTTTCTGGTCAATGGTGACCCCCAGGATGTTGATGGTGGGGGATTCGGTGATGGTAATTCCATTGAATGTCAAGGGGCGGTGGTTAGATTCTCGCTTGTTGGAGAGAGTCATTGCCTGGCACTTGTGTGGCACGAATGTTACCTGCCACTTATCAGCCCAAGCCTGAACGTCGTCCAGGTCTTGCTGCATGCGGGCATGCACCAGAGGAGGGTCGTCCCATCTGGGGGCTAAGGATACGCTCCAGGTAAAAACACGGGTGCAGGCTCCGTGGAGGTAGGTCCTTTCCAAGTCCATTCCTGGGCGGAACAAACTTCTTGCTTTTCTTTCATCCCTCACAGTTCAGCAAAGCAGCTGTCTTTGTAATTCTCTGCTTATCTGTCGCTGTCCTCGAAAAGTACAGCAAGTTACAGACAGTACATTCTCTCCCAAGGCAGCTGTGAGCAATAACAAGTCATAATGCGCTCTGATTTTGGCCAAGTGTTCAATTACCATCTAGAGTCCTTTGCTCAATTGGTGTTTCGATACAATGATCCGTTCCTCAGTTGGCTATCGATCCCAAATTAGTCTACCTGTAATCTAGTCTCAAATGTATTGGTTGCACGTGAGTTATCCTTCATTTCCTGTTCATACTTGTAACCAAGTTCTGCTCGTTCACCAAATATTTGCCCTGCTAATTCCATTATCCATCTCACTGTGCCTGGGCGAGTGTCACCCTGACAGTCCCCGGTCCACTGACCTTACTTAGTTCGAGTTCTCCTTAAGTCTCCGAGTCAGAAGGTTGTAACTCACTCCCCCTTCCCTGGTGGAGTGCCTGTTGATACTTAGGGGGGGGGGTGAAATTAGACAGCACCTCCAGCTGTGCTGCACTCCCTCAGTACTGCACTGGAGTGTCAGCCTAGATTATGAGCTCAAGTCTCCGGAGTGGAACTTGAAACCACTACCTTCCAACCCAGAGGCGGGAGCGTGCTACCCTCTGAGCCACAGCTGACAAGTAGCAATCTCCTCAAAAGCAGCTTGAACATGACTTTCATTCTGCAAGAAAACAACAACACACTTTCGGAAGGATGTGAAGGCCCTTGAGAGGGTGCAGAGGAGAATTACCAGAATGGTTCTGGGGATGGGGGATCTTAACTACAAGGACAGGTTAGAGAAGCTGGATTTGTTTTCATTAGAGCAAAGGAGGTTGAGGGGTGATTTGATCGAGGTGTACAAGATTATGACGGGTTTGGATAGGCTAGATGGGGAAAGGCCGTTCCCACTAGTTGATGGTACAAGGACTAGGGGACACAGATTTAAGGTTTTGGGCAAGAGATACGGGGGGGATGTGAGGAAAAACTTTTTCACGCAGCGAGTGGTGAGGACGGAAGTGGTGAAGCGGAGACACTCAATGTTTTCAAGGGGAGACTGGTTAGCTGGTTAGGCACTTGAGGGAAATAAACTTGCAGGGCTACGGGGATAGAGTGGGGGGATGGGACTGACTGGATTGCTCTACAGGGAGCTGACACGGACTCGATGGGCCGAATAGCCTCCTTCTGTGCAGTTATGACTCTATGACATGCATTTATATAGCGCATGTAACGCAGTAAAACATCCCAAGCTGCTTCACAGCAGCGATTATCAAGCAAAATTTCACACCTAACTCACATAAGGAGATATTAGGGCAGGTGACCAAAAGCTTGGTCAAAGAGTTAGGTTTTAACGAACGTCTTAAAGAAGGCGAGTGAGGCAGAGAAGTTTAGGGAAGGAATTCCAGAAGTGGAG